>NW_009970725.1:6755519-6799095 GCF_000747805.2 Chaetura pelagica
CCCCCCCCCCCTTTTCTGCTCCTCTTTGCAAGGAAGAAGAGAAGGGGATCTGCTGGCATCTATTTATGTGCAAATCAGGATATACGAAAACACAAAGCTCAGAGGGTCATTCTTGGATTAGGATAGTGGTTTTAAGTTTTGACAGGGTTTTAGGTGATGCAGAAGGAGAACAATAAGAAACTCAAGGTAGGAAAGCTCCTGAAAAAGATTAAGTGATCCTGTGAAATGGTTCTGCAAGATAAAATAGACCAGGGAGCATAAATTTTATACTGTCTAAAATTTAAAGGAACAGGAACCTAACACATCTAGCATGATTTTATTAAAGAAAAGTTCCCCTATCTTTTCCAGTTGTGCTGAGTTGCCTTTCTTTTGCCTCTCAGTGACAGTATCAGCCTAGGGCCTGTCAATACATCACTTTGGGACCATTCACTTATGGCACACTTTAAATGAAATATCCACAAATTGGATTCCAGCTCCAAAGCACTCAGTAATTCATTCTTTCACTGCGTAATAACAAGTGTTCTTGCATGGCAACCGCAACAAATCTGTTTGTATTTAGCATAAAGCCTTGCTTTTCCAATTTTACATGATGAGAGCAGATAAAATGCAGTGTTTTGCCTATTCAGCGGCACTAACCTTAAACCTCCCCATCCGGGAGTGAAAACAAGGCTGTGAGCATTAGAGGGCAGCACAACAACGCTTTCCCACCTGCAAGGAAAAGGCTTTTAGGATGCCATCACTTCCAAGTGGTCCAGTGTCAGACCTCCAGGAGTTTCACATAACTCCCTTTAAGACACCTCTGGTCTTAGAGGGCTTAAAGAGAACAAAAGATGGGGACGGTGTTGGTCACAGTAACAGGTGAAGGAGCAGTAACTTTCACATTGAGGCTGCTGATACAGATCCTGAACTTACAGTCTCTGTATTGGCAAAGGCTTATTTGTCCATTTATAGTTTGCTTTCTTTGCTGTCACTTT
This sequence comes from Chaetura pelagica, assembly GCF_000747805.2. Lineage (NCBI taxonomy): Eukaryota > Metazoa > Chordata > Aves > Apodiformes > Apodidae > Chaetura > Chaetura pelagica. The sequence continues at coordinate 6,756,494 of NW_009970725.1, forward strand.
ATAAAGCCTTTAATGCTATTTTCTGGGAGAGGGCAGAATCAATCCACTGCGATGATTAACATACCAGTTGATTGAAGCATATTGCATCTTCCAGACACCCACAAAAATCTGTCTTTGGAAAGGGCAAGTTTAAACATGAAAAGAACTAATGATCTGTAATAATGACAAATCACCCTGTGTGTTATTTAATTTACTAGCACCAGGCACCTTGGCAATTTTTGTACTCTGACTAGAAGACTGGGCCTTGGTAAATAATCCATAATTACACTTACGTCAGAAGAAGATTGATTCAAGAAGGCCATTTTTTGTCCTGCAGGATCTGAAGTATTTATTCTTTTGCTTTCTTCTTATGGGACTTCAGTCACTTTAGTTGTGACTAGATAAGTACATATGGTATAGGAATATACATGAACATTTTACAGAACTCCTCCATTGCCCAGACAAGCCAGAAGGCTGATCCAATTATAACAGGATGAGACAGCTCCAGATCCCAACTAGGTGTTATGATGAGCCCAGCTGGAGATGCACATCAGCAAGTGACCTCCAGACTGTCATTCTGCAGAGCAGTAGGCTGGAAACAAGGCTAATGAGGAGGTGATCAGCTCCACCCCTGAGCAGCCAGAGCTCCCACCCCTGCCTCCTGCCTGCTCATTCTCCTCAGGGCACAGCAGCCAGCTCACAGAAGAGCAGCACTGATCAGAGGCAAATGCTGAACATCTCTCAACTTGTTGTACCAGGCTGTGAGTGTCCTGAGGCAATGTAGCTGAGGGAGGTCTAGGACGCATGAGTGACACAAAAAAAGGCTTGTCCAGAACCAAAGGGAAGCAAGAAAACTCTTTCACAGCTAATTAGAATGGTGTGGTGTCCTAACTCCATCTTTCAGGCAGGTGAGGAGCTTCTTCTCTGTGGTAAGAAAGAGAAAGCCTGTGAACAGATGCCCAAGGCCTGCAACACACATTCAGAAGACAGGAAGGAAAAAAGAGGAGAAACAAGTCTGCTTGCATACTTTCAGCAAACCAGCTGAGTGAAGGCTTGTATCATTGAATTAGCTTTTAAGTCAACCAGACCTTCCATAGTCGAGGCCAATGTTTTCGTTCTTGTACACTCAGTTTGACATCCTTTACCCACTCAGTCAAACACTACCCGCTATCACCGAACTGTGCTGCAGGGTGCTTGACAAAACAGTGAAAAACCAAAAACATACATAAATAAAACTTGGCATGATATGTCTTTCTGTAGATCAACAGCCCTGCCTTTATTATGAATTTCTTCAAAGCAACTTTCTTTTCCATTAGACAGTAATTTAGCACTGTCCAGGGAAAGCTCTTTTGTTTCATGCATTTAATTGTACCACAGATGGCTGGAATCTGAGCGAGGGAACAGACACTTATGTGAATAAACTGATTCAGAATAATCTTCTAAAACTTGATCTGGTGAAAAAAACAAAATACAACGGTTGATTCTTTATTGCCTCCTGGAGCAAGCTCTGACTCTTTGCCCCACACGTGCTTTTTTATGTGGAGATTGTTATCTGGAGAGAAGGATTGTGTCACTCTTGGTCAAAAATACAGTAGCACTGATATTTCCACTCCCCCTCCCATGTTTCACTCATTACCCATAAATTTTGGTTCTCTTTTGTGTCCTGCAAGACTTTTAAGAGCTAGTGGTGAAACAATGTATGCCATGAGGAAGCTAAGATCCCCCAAGTGCTGAGAAAACCACTCTCCACTGGCTGCCGGGTGGCAAGAGCAAGTAACTGGTGTAACAAAAAAAAGTTCAGGGCCACAAAATGTATTATTCCCAATCTCAACCTGTGAAGATTATTCTCAAAACCCTTGAAGGTCCAAATAGTTGCTAAGCCCAAAACATGGCTGTCATTCAACATTCTTAAGATTCACCTGTGTCACAGACCCCTTTTCAGATAGCTTCATCTCAGCTTGTCAAGTGTACAAAAATCAGAGTAAGAGCTCCAAGTACTACCTTGCTTGGGGAGTGCTTTGATAGAAGAGCTTCTTGCTGTGGTTCTTGGTTTTCTGACTGACAGGGACTAGTCTACACAGTTATAGAACCATAGCATCATTAAGGTTGGAAAAGAGTTCTAAGATCATCAAATCCAACCATCATACTCTTATTCCTCTTCTCCTGGTGTGTCGTTGTGTTCTTGTTTTTTCTGAGGGTGAGTTTATGCAACAGTGCTCCGGCTTTTCCCATGGTGTTGCTTGGAGAAATGTATAGATGCATGATTTGATGTAGCTTTCCTCCAAAAACCTCAATAGCTTTGTAAATGCATCTTGGCCAACTTTTGAATGAGTTCCCCCTTTATGCAAGATACAGCTGAAGTGGGTACTAGTGTTTGTGTGGGTTTTCAAACTTATAACACTTGTCCTTGTTTATGCTGGAATATCCTTTTTTTTTTTTTTCCCTTGAGTATCATCCAACTGTGGAGTTGCTAAAAATAGGTACAATTACGTCCCATAGCTATGAGTAGAAAAGCATCCCTCCACTGTTGTTTGTTTGTTTGTTTGTTTGTTTTGTAAAATCACACCGTTTTAATGCATGATGTGTTTCATGGCTCGTAAAACACACAGACTGTGTTTTGGTGGTGAGGTTCTAGTACACTGAGGACCCACAAACTTTCCTACTCCAGTAGAGCTTTATGTTCTTCATAAAGCATTTATGTACTACAGACAGGGGGAAAGGCCTAACACTTTTTGTTATCTTAAGCAAAGCCCTCTCATAGTCATGGAGGCAAAATCAACTGGTAAAGACATATCACAATGAACTCTGCTGCAGAACTGTCCTACACAGTTTTAGGGAAAATATATGCTCTGTTTTCTGCAGCTTCAGTTTTAAGATGAAGCTTCTCTCTGGAGTATTGGATTTATTTTTTCCTTGAGAACATGTCTGAAAATATCTCCAGCATAGCATAATCTATCTCGTTATAAAGGCAAAGAGAGCTCATTAGGATTGTATTTTATGAGCTCTATGTATAAAAGCTCCTTCAGAAAGGGGTAGTATGACAGCTGGCAGACAAGCAGCAGACTTTGTCAGAGGTGAAAAAAGATACTCAACTGTTCTTTAAATTGAGTTGTAGGACTTCTAACAAGCAGGGCCTCCAGTCCCCATAACAATATGTTTGGTGCACATAGCTCTGCCATCACCTGTCCTTGCTGGAATGGATCACATTACTGTGATCAGTTCTATATTGGATAAACATGCAGTCCCCTTCTAATTACTCTCCCACAGAACACCATGTTTAATTCCTGGATTTCAGGGTTTTGCATGCTGCATTTGGGTGTTGCTCTCCAGAAAGGTGATAGCTGTAAGTGTGAAACATTTGAGTGAATGGAGCAGCAGGGTGTAGTTGTGCAAGCTGCAAGGTGATGGGGAAAGGTGTGAAGGCAGTGTGAGCTGAGGGAACCACTGTCCAGGAAGAGTGAAGCTGATCAGTCAGGGCAAGGCATTTAGGGGACAGAGAGGAGAGACTGGGAGTGACTGAGGAGAAAAGACTACATTGGAAAAAAAGTGATTCCCTATGGAAAAAGACCCTTAGAAACATGTCTTCTTATGGCAGAAATAAAGTGGAGCTGGAGGTAATGGAATGAGGAAGCAAAGAAGGAATATCCTTTAATAAATCTTAATTCTTAAACATACTTAAATTTTTCTATTCAGATTAAGTTCTCCACTAATCATTCTTAAGGTAAACGCTTGACCTTGTAACTCTTCAGTTAAGACCAGTATACTATTATGATGAAATTATCTTATTCCCTGGCCAGTTGTCTCATTCAAGGGAGGTAAGAAACAAGAAACAAGTGTGTGCATTTAGAAGTACAGCAAATCACAGTTTTGCAGGTGTTTAATTTCTGTCCTCATTTTCTCGGTATAAATCTTTATTGCCACTTTTCAGCTTCTTTGTACCAAGAAAGATGACTAACTGCCTGATTAGAGGAAAACAACTTGAAATGCAGTTGCTTTGTGTCAAGGACCTACCTCAAGTCCCAATCTGTGCTGAGCATCCAAACAGAAATTGTTCCTTTGGAAGCTGCTAGCCCTCTTCCTTCAGGTTCCTTTCAAAGAGGTAAGGATGCTCCAGACTCCTTTGCTTTGTCTTGGTTCAGTGTTTCTCTGCACTTGGATCAGTGTCATGATCTCTACCCTCTTCTCATTTTATCTCACTCCTTTGTAGTTAATTGTTTTCCAGGCCTGTGGCAGCTTCTCAGTGAGGAGATGGGCTGCTCTTTCAGGTAGATCATCTGCAGTATGCGATTGTGGCCTAGGGAACTTTGATATTGGCTGGAAATAAAACAGCATGTGAATCAGGACACAAGGCCAGGCTGTGCTTTGTCATATTTCTCAGTTTTCTCTTTTCATTTCCTTTGCTACTTCTCCCTCAGCATTTTTTTAAAATATATATATTTTTTAATGTTTTGTTTTTGTTGTTTTTTTTTTAATTAAAGAAAGACTTTACCTAGTAATGACACTAGGAGGATGTGCAGGGAGAACTACAGCATGAAAGGATTATTTTTTTTTCAGAAAATAGACATCTTGCTAGGAACATGGCATATAAAACATGCAGGGGTGCAGCTAGGAGCTTCCTGGTCAGAGAAGTCAAGCTGAGGGAAGGCAGCACAATTTAGGGCACAGGGTCCTATTGCATTCCTTGCATTAGGGACGACGGCATTTGCATTTACCTCTCTTTAAATTTCAGTGAGGAGTTTCTGTTGCCTGAAGAAGTTAAATTGCATTTGCTATGTTGCAAGCAAGGAGGTACTTTTGAGGAAAGAACTGGTATCATCTTTTACATGCAGAATCATTAATTTCTGTGATGTGCTAAATCTGCTCCCTTGGTTAGTGCAGGCATTTTCTAATTGCTACCCATAATACACTTCTAACCCCTGAGAAGTTAATTTTGCAGGCTTTATCCGCCCCCCTCCCACCCTTACATTTTTTTTTTTACATAGGATTATTTATATAACATGTAAATTTACAAAATAAAAACTATTCTGCTCTGTAGAGGTACTATCTGGACATCCACAGCAGAGGAAAGGGTTTCAAATACTTATAAATGAAAGGAGGCAATGGGAGCAAAGTCAATATATTGTAAGACTAGTATAGAATATTCTGCCTCTTTGAAGTGGGAAATATATTGGCTTCTTTTAGATGCTATTGTGTTGTGCTGTCCAATGAACACATTTATAGTTCTAAGTCAAATATATATCTCAGGACCTTTCAAAAGTGCTTGTTTCCCCCGTGCCCAATGCTTTCATTTTTGAGGTAAATATGCAGAGAAAACTGGAAGGAAACCAGTTTTTTAGAAAGGTGGAATTCTTGTCCTTGCTTATGGACAAGCAAAAATAAACTGGAAAACATAATGTCATATTTACTTTCCACAGAAAAGAAGTTATCTAGTAGCAGGAGCAATGCATGAAGAACTGGAGTATATGGAAGTACCACCCAGGTGTTCCACCTGGTGAGAGAGGTCTTTCACATCCAGGACAGTCGACTTCTCCAATGGCTTCACACACAGCTGTTAGTGTGGGTACAGGAATCTGAGCATTCCAGATTGCATTTACTCAAAAGATGTGTCTCTGACTATGATTTGAGTAAGAAATGAATTAAGCCTGCAGCCTAAAATAACCTTGCATTAGTCAGTTTTTGTCTGTGCTGTTGAAGAGCTTCCTGCCATGTTTTCCCTCTTGTGACAGCCTGCTGTGAGGTGAGATGAGCAAGCAGAGCTGATGCAAGGGCCAGGAATTGCAGAAGGTTAGGGAAAACCAGAGACTGCATTTTCAGTATCTATTCAAGCAGCTTACTCATAACACAAAACTTTATTTTATACCCATCTCTCTGAGCAGCTCAACTTCAGCTAAAGTACTGCATAAATATATTATATTCAAGATCCGAAAGGCCTCCTGTTTTCACATGTCCCATTACAATCAAGTGCATTTTTTTGCTGAAAGGGTTGTTGGGCACTGGAACAGGCTGGCCAGTCACCATCCCTGAAGATATGTAAAAAATGTGTAGATGGGTGTTTTGGGGCGTGGCTTAGTGGTGGACTTAGCAATGCTAAGTTAACATTTGGACTTGATGATCTTTTAGGTCTTTTTCAACCAAAATATTTCTATGATTCTACTGCTGTTAAGTTTGTTAGCAGAAAGTAACTCTTCCAAAGAGTGCACTGCATCGTTTCAGTTACAGTCTGGAAAAAGTAACAATGAATCAGAAACCAGAAGAAAACTCAAGCACTACCTATGGGAAAATATTCAGGCTTGAAAATAGACTGCCAAATGTACCATCCGGTGCTGCAGCACATCTTCAGAGTGACCTTTGGGAAGGATTGGTCAGGACTTGATGGATATGAGTTTACAGCACCTTTTGAACAAAAAAAGAAATTTCACTTCGGAAAAGAGAAGTGACACAGGTGCTGGGTCTCCTCACAGGATTTTTAGGGCTATTGGCAAATGTCCACAACTCTGGCTGAGTATTGCCCTGCTATGTCTTAGCATAGTTTCCGTGAGAATCTGCTCTATGATCTTGCTGGGCACAGAAATTGCTATATGTGATAGATAACTCTGTGAGGAGCTGACAGAAGTTAGATATAGCCCCATGAAGGATGACTGGATTTCACAGGTGGCTAAGAGGTAGTTACATGAGAAATGGCCAGACTTCACATATACCTTAGCTGAGGAGTTCTGAAGACCTTCCTGGCTGTGATGCTGTAAGACTACCAGCACCTATATAACCATATCAGTAATATTTTATTTGAGCATCAATGTAGCAAAACTGGCACCCCTGGGAAAAAAAAAAAAAAAAAAAAAAAAAAAAAGGGCTTTTTTTTTTATTTGGGAAGAGGATGTGGCAGGCAAAGGGAGGTATGAGGGTGGGAGAAAGAAGGATCAAAACTGGGATGGGATAATAAGGTGCACAAATCCTGGAAGTGGTGCTGCCTGGGGTAGCAACTGATTTGAGCCCTGCTTAAATAAACCTGTTCTTCTGACCATACCACAGGGGTCTAAGCTGTGACCAGGATGTTTGGAGTGGGGCACCAGGTGATCTTCTGGGCCCAGAAGGGGATGCCCCTGTGAACTGGTGGAGCATCCCATTGTCACATTGTTCCTGCCCATTCCAGTCCTGAGGGTGCTGGCACCTGCTGCCACTTCTAGCATTGACAGGCATGATCATGGGGCACCTCATTTGGGACAGGAACAGATAAAATCACTGGCCTCACACTGCAGACTGGTGTTTTTTCCCAAGAATTCCTCAGAATAAAAAGATATTAATGTTCTTTCAAGTGAAAACATAGTTGAGAATGTTCTGTAAAACTAAGAAGTACATCAGAAAAGGAAAAATAACCCATAAAAGGTTTTTGGGAAAAATAGTTTATTATTTTAGTGGGATGCAGGGGGTTACTTAGGGACAGGAGTGCAGAGGACTAATTTATCAGTGTTCTTATGCTGATCAAGTGGGAATGCTTGGAGGACTAATCATAAATAATCATAATCATATCCTGCCTAGATGGATACGGGTTTAAACATAGATGCAGTTGCCTGCAAATTGTTCTATAAAGATACTGATGGCAAAGGGGATATGTGAAATTAACAGTAGAATGGGCCAATTAAGATCTACAGATAGGTGCTTGAAACTGGGTTATTATGCAAAATGTTGCTTACTTTCCTGTGACTTCTAAAAATGCTGTTCTCTTCAGGTTTTTTTTGTTTTGTTCTTGTTTTTTAACTTAAACCCCCCCCCAACAGTTTTGTTTTGACCACTCAGGGACACTCAGGTGTAGAGGGGAGAGTCTGATCTAATGACCTGCAGCCTCACAGCACTGAGCCCACCCCAAAGTTTCTTGGTGCTGCTGCCTCTGACATGTTTTTCTGAGGAAGCCTCTGGGAACACACTGGCACTGAATAACATTGAAAAGGAAAAAAAAAACAACACAGCTTTTGAAGCAGCACTTTTTTTTGTTGTCTTAAAGGTTACTGACAGTGTCTCAGTCCATGCATACTGAACATTGCTTTCTGAGCAGCTCTTGTGGTTGGTTAAAAACTCCTTACACTTTCTCCTGAAAAACTCACTGTCTCTCTTGCAGTTTTCCATTTCACCCAAGGGCCTCTTGACTAACTCATGAATTCATTTAGTAGAAACAACAGGAAGGTTGGAAGAAAGTGGACATGACAGAGCTGTAAAACAAGCATTGTCTGTGGCAAAGGAAAGGAAATGTTGTGGCTTCATATCAGCACTTCCACATGAAAGGATAAAAGGTACAGAGCTAACCGAATTCATCAGCTGCTTCTTTTCCATAAATAATTTAAGCTGTTCTCTCTCTCTTTTTTTTTTTTCTTTTTTTTTTTTTTTTCAGAAAATAAACATTTTCTTAAGATGTAGAAGGGTTCTGCACTCATGTCAAAATTTTGAATCTTTCCGAACTTTCTGGTAGACCAGCAGCAGTTTCAATTCCTAGGTAACTGCAGGCAGCATACTGGCTCAAATGTTTGAAAAGTACTTGTCTGGGACACTGCTCTGGGAAGCAAATGTTGAAGTGTCTCTCCATATGTGGAAGATCCAAGTCCAAAGGGCAGTCATCAGCATTAGGAGGAATGTATCTTCCCAGCTGCTTTACTACCACTGCTTTTAGTGTGGAAACCTTTTGCAATATTTAAACACAAGCACATGAATTTGCACAATTTGCTTTCAAAGCAGATGCTTTTTTTTTTTTTTTTTCTTCTGTGTCCCTAACAAACAATAACTGGTGGTTCAGGTCTAATACATGTTGCTAGGCTATTTTTGTGTGTGGTTTCTGGCATTGCTTCTTGTTCCTGTGATGGTAGTTGCCTGCCAGCTGGTGGCTAGATTCTGCTGGACAGTTAGTAATTTTCCCCATCTGGTGAATAGATTTATTCTGCATGCATCTTGTATGTGATAACATCTGAGGTTGAAATAGAGACATTTTGGTAAAAGGCTGTTCTTCACTGTCTAGAGCAGGGCTTTCTCCTGTATACTTTGCATGTTTTCAGAGAAGTGTGGCTTTTGAGAGTGATTGAAGTGCTGTTTAATTGCTTTGTGATGCTCCAGTTAGACCCCGGTGCTTGTGAGTTCTGCTAGAAATGTATCTAAACTACAGAGATGCTGTTCCTAATTTGGTGAATAATAAATTCAAGGATTTTTTCCTTTTTGGACAAACTTTGCTTAAAATTAAGTGTTGAGCTCCTTCCATGACCCATTTTGTTTCCACCTCCTGCACAGCTCCAAATTAACAGATACCCTGTAAAACCAATCACTATAGGACTGAATTGTTTCAAAGTCCACTTCACTACACCTCATCCTGCCAAATTCCAGCTGATTGTAGAAGTCATGCTGTGCACCCATTTAAATTGAAAAGCTCATAGGCTTGGTTGGGCCATTTCAAAGTTTGCAGAGATTTAGCTGTAATCCTCTTAAAATATTAGGCCATGTGACCTTGCATACCATATTGTCAGTGGGATAGAGATCCCTTTGATTTTGGTTTACATTTCTGCACATGGCAGGAGGCAGGTTAATTCATTACATCTCAGTGCCACCTTTGGCTTCCCCTCCCCTTCCTTAGGTCACTCACATGGATGCAGGAATGTTTCAGCAAGTAGAGTTTGCATTTTTCTGCAGCTCTGTGCTCCAGTTTGTTCTCCAGAGGGATGCTTACAAGATGTCAGCTTTGCAGGCAAATAAATACTTCTATTTTTGCATAAAAGATGTCCTTGCTTCTATCTTTATGCAATGGAGTATTTCACTGTAAATGTTTCATGCAGACAATTTCAACAATTGATGTACTTGCTTTTACTTTAAAACTTTTCAATTAAACAATGGTTTTTAAAATCTGGCAGTAGTTCCAACCTGTTGTTGTTATGAATTTTGCCTTCAATTTAATTTTTTTTTTTTGTTACATTTACAGTGCAGCAAAAAGGCAAAAAGACTGTAGAGAAGAAAAATGCTGTAACTGTAGAGGATAATGGGCTTGAAAAAAACAGAGTACACAGAATTCCTACAGCCCCCATCTTCATTCCTTTAGTCATTTACGTACACATAAAAGTAGTAAAAAAAATCTTATTTACTACTGGGACTGGCTAGGGAACTAGGTTCTATGCAAGGAAAAAATGAGATTTTTCTGTCCGTGAGGGGAGAGAAGGGGAAGGAACAGTTTTCAGAGAGTAATTGAGACAGTTTTGGTGCTGTCAAAACATTCAGTATTTTGACAATAAAAAAAAATAAAAATTGCAAGAGGCTGGGTATTTTCTGTGAAATGAGGTTTCATTTTAACTGAAACCTCACTTTTCTATCTAGTGCTATTCAAATTTTGGCTAGTGTTGTTTCCCTGTAGTCGTCCAAAGTCCAAACAAAATAAGATTAAAGCAGTGATGATTTCAGACCCAGTGCTAAAGATACACTACTTGTCCATAAATCTAATGAGTTTAAAGTAAAAATATTAACCTGTCCTGCCATCTGGTAGTAACCAAGTTATTCTTACACCATACTAATATTATGAAGGTCAGATTTTGACCAGAGTCTCTTCCTACATAACTTTTCCTCTGAAAGAAGTAACTCCTGTTATTTGTCACTTCGCAGTGATTCACCAGGCAACAGTGAAGTTTGTAAATTATTTAAATACATACAACCCCATTAAACAAAGCAAATTTACCAGGTGATCTAATAAAAGGCAACATTGATCCTAACTTTATCTGTCCAGCTGCATTTTCAATGAAAATACCTGTTCCGAGAAGCTGAACATCCATGGCCTCTCCCACTAGCAACAGTCCCTGAAGATTTCTGAGGTTTTCTGTGGGGTTTAATAGTCCTTCAAATGTGTAATACTGCATTCTAAAGGGGTTAACTTTAAGAGGTGTCTTCCAATTTAAATATCACTTTGATAAAATAAATAAATAAAATCCAGCTTTTATTACTGCAAGTAGTACCTACAGACTCAGACTGACAAAGGTAAAACTCTGTTTTTTAATTCTACTGTTTATTTCACATATTCATGGAATCATAGAATGGTTCAGGTTGGAAAAGACCTCTAAGATCATCCAGTCCAACCTAGCCCAACCTTTAACCTAACTTTACTAACCTAGCTCTACCAGCCTGCTGCTAAACTATGTCTCTAAGCACTGTATCTATATGATTTTTAAACACATTCAGGGATGGTGATTCAACCATTGCCCTGGGCAGCCAGTTCCAGTGTTTAATAACCTTTTCTGTAAAAAAGGTTTTCCTGACATCCAACTTAAATGTCCTCTGGTGTAACTTGAAGCCATTTTCTCTCATTGTATGTATCTCTAGTTACTAGTGAGAAGACAAAGACATCCCCGCCACACCCCACCCCCCCCTTCTTTCAAGTAGTTATGGAAAATGAGTATTCAGGCACATTTTCTTTTTCCAGGTGAATCTACAATACATGAAAGCTTTAGAATAAATATTTCAATTTTTGGGGTCAGGGTTAGGAAAATGAGGCTGGGCAGATAGCTGTAGCAATTTGGAGGCTCAGCTGAATTTCTGACTTAAAAAGAAGAGGTCACACTTAAAATATGTGGAAGAGCCTATAGGCTCTTGTTCATTTTTCCTTATGTATAGCTGCAGCTAAACCGATTACCTTCTCCCCAGCACATCTTCTCCCAAAAGCAGGAGAGAGGGTTGTAACAAGAGCAGCTAACTCCAAGAGAGATGATGAGTCAGAGGCTTCAGCTGTGATTTGTGCAGCCTGGCATATTAATGTAAACTGATAGCAGCTTATAATGAGCATCTGCTATTGCCTTCTGTTAAAGATAAAGGTACTGGACTTACTGGACCTTTGATGTAACCCAAGTACAGCTGCTCTCATGCTCTTTGTAAGGGCTCAAACCATTAGTGCAGCCACTCAGGAGCAGAAAAACATGGAAGACCTGATCACTGCAAGTTCCTCAGATGCCTCTGTGTAAATCAACAGAGCTTGGGAATCTGAGGCCAGAAAAGTCAGGATTATTCTTTCAGGGCAGGGGGAAGGGCGTATGCACTAAGACACCCAAAGCTATAGATGGACTGCACCCCTGGTGTGGGCTTACATTTTTTGAGCTGGGTTGTGGTTTGATTTCTGTTTGGACCCTGAAGGCTTACAACATACCAGACAGGGTGAGGTGAGCTCTGAATAATATTGTGGCAGCTACAACACATTAAAAGGGAGGCCAGTATGTGTGAGAAGGATCACTCATACAATTTCTCCCTGAATAGTCAGTTTTAATTTGTTATCTTGCAACTCTTGTACTCCAAGAAAGGTGATATGTGTGAGAAGGAAAAAAAAAAATGTGTCTAAAGAAAAGTGAAGTTGCAAATTTGCAAGGAGATTTGGGAGCAGATGTGAAAATTGAGGCTGCTTTTTATTCATTTTAAAGAGCTGGATGGCAAGTGAATGGTATTTCTTGAAATGCATGGTTATATGCTGAACAGGTATATAGCACATATCAGAGTGTTAGATCTATAGAATGCTGCTCCGGAATGCTATATAAGCTGTGCTGAAAATTAAATGTCATCCCACGTTTAGTATTTGATACAGTGAAATATGACTTTTGAGACCTGGGCAGTGAATTGAGGACTAAGTGAATACTTTGAGATCCTGCTGGTGCCACGTGAAAGAAGAAAGTGGAAGGTTTATGCTGGTGCCACAGCCTGTTCCTTGTGATGAAGTGACTGGATTAGACAGTTTTCACATAAACAGATGCAGGGAAGGTTATTACTATCTTAAAGCACCAGCAGCAGGCAGCAGCGATGTAAGAGAAGTGCCAAGCTATAAGCAGAGAGTTTTTCTCAGGATTCAAGCTGTTGCTTTTCTAGCTTTCTATCCTTTCCCCTTTCTGAGTGATCTGATGGAATTTTTAGTTGCTCTGATAGGTAATCAGTGGAGGGGGATGGGAATGACCCTGTCTAGAAACTAAGAATGGGCTTTATTTTTCATTGTCTTCAAAAACTGCCTTGTGCTCTTCCTCTTTCTCCCTACAGAGGTTGCCTTCTCTCTCTCTTCTCTCTGCTTAGTCCTCCTCTCCCTTTGCCAGCAGGCAAGCAGAGCCCTGTTGTCCCACCTGCTCCGGGCTGCATGCCCAGCTGCTGCCTGCATCACAAGCCACATGCCCAAGAATGAGCTGCGGGTCCTGCTGAGCTGCCACCACTGCAGCTGGCTTGAGAGCAGCTGACGAATGAGAGGGAATAGTCTGGTTTATGGGGTGAAGAGGAATTGTGGGCAAAGGGGTGATAATGACCCTCATTGGGCATTCTGGCTTATTTTGGGAATCTCACTAGCTGCATGTTTTGTTGTTGAATGGTGCAGCGCCAGGGTGATTGGAGGGTGTAACTTCAGCCATATTCAAGTAAGAAAACTAATTCAAAATTGACACATATAAAAATGTGCCCAAACATTTGTGTTAGGAGAAGTATAGGATGTTAAAAGGAAGAGTAAGAAAGCAATGCTAAATGACAAATTCACTACAGGGTGGACAGTCTGAGCCAGGGAGCAGTTCCATGGAGGAGGAGTGCACAATGGCCCCTCCACTGCTCACAGTCAGGTGATGAAATCAGGGAACAGAGGGGTGGAAACAAGCGGAAGGCTTGCGATTAGATCACAGGGACCAAGAAGACAAAACTTTTTAGAGATGGGAGAAGAAATGTAGAAAGTAAAGAGCTGTCAGCTCACACACATTGGTGGGGTAGGATCCATTTGACTTGTGTGTTAAATGCTGCCGAAGAAGTGAGTCCTCACTCGAGCATACACATCACCTGGCATGGTCTCAGGAAAAGAGCAGACCTTAAAAAAGTACCTTTTGCTTTTTGATTGAGAATGGCTAGAACTATAAGTATAACCAGCACCAGCTGTTTTAGTTTGATGCTATTTAAGAGATGATAGCTTAAAGTAGAGCAATACCTCCTGGCTGTATAGGAGCCCCTGAAACCTCAGAGATTTGAAAATGAAAGGTGGCTCTTGTTCAGTGCAAAGAGTCCTCCCAAAAGTCTCTCTCTAACTGTGGCAAGAAAGCAATATCATGGCGGAAGCAAAATGTTCCAATAAACACAGCAAGTCAGGGAGCGAATCCCTGTGGGCAGCGAATAGAGTGCTAGGACTTCTACCTTAGAAGGTGGAGGCAGGTTAGAATATAAATGCAACAATAATTACAGTACTGTTGAAGACAATTCACTGTAAATGAAAAATTCAGATGATACAAAGGAGTCAGTGAGGCTATGAGAGACTGCTCTGAGATCTGAGGGTAAGAAGAAAAAAACCAGAGCTGACAGAACACCAGGTCCAGAAAAGCTAATGTGACAGAGTGACTGGTCAGCACTTTCAGGGAGGAGATGCAGACAGACATAACAAAAAATGAATAAAGGATATTCAAAGATCTGAAAGGGAAGAAGCTTTTCCAAGTCCTCGGGGTAAAAATAATAAACAATATGAGACAGGCATACTAATGAAAGGCCTGGGAAATGTGTAAAGAGTTCCACTCCAGGTAACTAAACAGATGCTTTTTATTTCTGCTACAGCTAGAAGGAACAGCATGGGGATAGCCAGGGCCAGACTTAGATGGAGGGGATAATATAAAAAGGGGTGATCCCTGGGAAGGCAAAGATGAGTGCTCATGGCTATCAGGACACAAAGGAAGGGGATTCTTGCTTGACAGGGGATCCACAATTCCAGTCTTGCTGTGCCTCAGACACCAGCAAAAATCTATATATCCTCCTCCAGAGGAACTGTGTGTTCTCTGCAGTTATCAACTGGCCAAGTCATCACTGAGATCTGTTTGTTGGTGCTGTTGGTGGTTGTCTGGACCTCAGAGCACTGATAATCTGTGCCACTATGATTAGGGAGCTGCTTGCGGGGATTCACGTCTTGCAGTAATATGGCTGCAGGGTCCTTCTGCACAAGCATCCCCCTTCTCCTTTGGAACAATGATGGACCTGTTGCTCATACTGGTTGTGCTGTAGGCTCCAAGTCAATTAGAAGTGTTTGGCCCACTCTAGATATCCTGTATTTTATGATACACCTCCACTTGGAAAAACACTGGGCTATGTACAGCAGCAAACAGAGTCGAACAGGACAGGCTTTGACTGTGCTCCTTAATTCCCTGACTGGGGATCTTGGAGATTTTACAACCCAAAATGCTGAGCAGTTACAGTTTTACGTAGGCTTAAAGTTTGAAATGTTGGACAGTGTTGAAGCAAAAAGGCCTCAAAAAAATCTAGGACCTATTTGTGTGACTTTTGAAAAAAAATATCTGCTGGCTTTTTAATTTCATCTCACCGGCCAATGCATAAAGCAGAAGTGCACGGTGGCAGTGGCTGCATGTGCTGTGTTGCAGCTGCAGGTCAGAGAGATGAAGGTCCCTTTGTCCCTCCTCACAGCCTCATTTCACACCCATCTTGCATGTAGACCTTGAGGCAGGTGTGTGGTCCAGCCTGGGTGCCTGAATGAACAACTGGAGGAAATGAGGTGCGAGGGCACATTTCGGTGGATTGCTGTGCTCTGGAAGTGCAGCCTTGCTTCATCAGCTTCCCATCTTTAAAATGGAGGGAATATAAACTCCTCTCTAATTTAAAGATAAATTAACTTCTGCTTCTGAAGCATTCAAGTGGCATATTGAGAAGCACCAGAGGAGAGCCCATGAAGAGATAAATTATTTTATATAGTGAGAAGGGATTTGGTTAGTGTACAGTTAATCAGAGCCTGGAACTAGATGGTAGGTGAAGGGAACGAAACAATATATTGCACAGCTGTGCATTGGCACCATCTATTGCACTGAATGAGGCACAGGTTTTCATGAGAAAAAATAGCATGTGGCTTAGTAATTAAAGGCTGTATTATAAGTGGAAGGGGGACAGAAAATCTTCAACCAGCCATTTCCTAACCTGTGCAAGCTGACTTTGCACCCACAATGTTCTTTTAGTGTTGTTTTGGTTTGTTTTTTTTTATGGTGGGGGTTTTATTTGTTTGGTTCTGTTTTGTTTTGTTTTTTGTTTTTGGTGGTGGTGTTTTGTTGGGTTTTTTTTTTGTTTGTTTGTTTGTTTGTTTCACATGTAGCACAATACAAAGTAGAAAAGGCCTTTATTATTAAACAGAAGTGACAACAGGATGAATATCTGTGGCACCAAACTGCACAGGAATGTGGTGGAATCAGCAGTCCAGTCCATGATTGTTTAATCCAGGATTTAGGCAGTCTCCAGGCAGCAACACAACATTGTGCAATTGCTGCTCATCAGGTTAGAGAGGAAAAGGTAAGGGCTGCGTATTTCTCCGATTCTCCCAATTATTTTATTTCCCATGTAGTCGCTTGTATCACTGCAAAATCAGGCTAATGCATCAAAAGATGCAACATTTTGCTTGTACCTCACACACTGTCCAAGAAGCAAGCAGTGAATACACTTGTTTCAGCATATACTCCTTGCTTCCACCATGCATTTTGTGCTGCCTTGAAGAACTCTTTTGAGTTAAACAAAGGTGAAACGTTAACACAAGGATAGTAGAGAAGCAAGTTGAGTTTTGGTGCTTAGAAGTAATAATGGATGCTTGCCTCTCTATGAACTTTGTGTCACTCAAGCTTAACCTTTACATGGTTGTGTAGGATAAGAGAGAGATTAGGCTTGCCAGAGGGCTGAAGGTTAAAAAAAAGAAAAAGACCTTAAATCCCAAAGGCATGGAGGAGAAGCCAGAGGTCTGATTGTATTGTGTCAGACGACAGTTGTTCTCCTCCTTTTGAAGCAGCTCTGACACACACAGGATAGTGAATGTCATAGTGTTACAACCTCCTCTATTCTGTGAACCCTTATACAATGTTTTCAGAGGAGTAGGAGATCTTCAGACAGCAAATTTAAGCCTAAAGCAATATGCCTAGTTCCTTAGGCTGTTGTTTCATGTTTGCTTTCAGACAGTATTTGAAGAAGCCCTTTCTATTGTCTTTGACCTCCCTAGCAAGGTTTAGTTCGAAGGAGGCCTTAGCTTCCCTTATTGCCTCCCTACATCCTCTGACAACAGTCCTATATTCCTCCCAAGTGGCCAGCCCCTCCTTCCATGATCCCTAGATTCTTTTTCCACTTGAGTTTGCCCAGCAGTTTAACCATGTGGGTCTCCTGGCTCCCTTACTTAATTTCCTGTTCATTGGGATGCTCTGATCCTGAGCTCGCAAGAAGTGGTCCTTGAATGCTGACCAACTATTTTGATCCCCTTTACCATCTAGTACCCTGTCCCATGGGACTTCTCTTAATAATTGATTGAAGAGGCCAAAGTTGGCTCTGCAGAAGTCCAGGGTTCTGGTCCTGCTAGGTATTCTGTTCCTCCCACACAGGATCCTGCACTCCACCATCTCGTGATCACTGCAGCCAAGGCTGCCATTGATCGTCACCACTTCAACCAGACCCTCAGTACAAGGATCAGCAGCCCTCCTCTCCTAGTTAGTTTGTCCTCCATTTGTATCAAGAAGTTATCATTGATGCACTGGAGGAACCTCTTAGACTGTGAATGGCTGGCTGTGTAGGCCTTTCAGCAAATATCTGGGTAGTTAAATTCCCCCATGAGGACCAAGGCCTGTAATTGCAAGGCTGTTTTCAGCTGCCGGTAGAAAGCCTCATCAACCCCCTCATCCTGATCAGGAGGTCTGTAATAGACCCCCACAGCTGTATCACCCATGCCAGCCTGTCCCTTATTTCATACCCACAGACTTTCCACTTGCTCCTCAAATGCTGAACTTTCTTTGCCCCCTGAAAGCCATGCCAGTGAAGGTCCTGAAGTGAGAATGTCACGCTATGCAGCGTAAGCTAGTATAAAACAGAGCTGCTTGGATTCCTCCATCCCTTCTGACCCCAGTTTTATTTTCCTGCCCTTCCTTTTTCTGCTGCTGCTTGTAAGGTCATGGCATGATAGCTGAACCAACTAAATGCTTCTGAAACTTTTTCTTTTTCCTTGGTTTTTTTTTTTTGTTGGTTAATTTGATAGATTTGGTTTCAGCTCCCCAAACAAGCTCTTCATGCAGCTCTATGGGTATCAGTCCTGGTGCAAGGGAGGGGGCAAGAGCACAGCTTGGGGACAGAAGCACTGGATGCTAAGACATGCCTGGAAATCTCTGTAATTTCCATTGATCCAGAACAAAAAGCTCCTGAGACTTTGCCTCCACCTTCCAAAGCAGTCCTGCACAGTGTTTGTTGCTGCTTACATGTGTTAGTGCTTAGAACAACTTTGAGTCTTTTCTATTCATCACGTGGGGTGGTAGCAGGCTGTGGTATAAACGTATGACATGCTTGTACTACTGGGATTGTGCAAATTGAAACGAATTCCAGGGAGATAGGGAGTGTAACAGAAATAGGAGGCGATGCAGAACTAGTAGAGGAAGCAATACAAAAATATAATCCAAGCCATCTTTATAGATCAGCCAGTATATTTACAGCTGCTGTGGAGAGATGAGTTATTGAATGATGCCTATTTTCACCCTGGCCATAGATTTCAGAAATACATGCAAGTACAATTATCTTCACCCAAGCAGTAAACGTCTGGACAGTTATCAAATCTAAACATTGTTTATGAATCGATTTTTGCCTCCTTAAGTTCAGCCTGGCTATCCTTACAGCATACCAAGTGCTGTAACCAGCCTGATGGATTACACTGGGGTTATGTTTTGTATCTGGAATCCTGCATGCAGCACTCGTCCTAGAGAGAAGCTTTCAGACATCTGTGCTTGGGGTGGGAAGGAAAAGGCAGCCAGGAGAAGATGTCGCCTCCTCCCTTTTAAATTAAATTCTAAAGGTAATGTTCTTTGAGGACAGTCCTTTGTTATTGTGCAGATAACCCTACTTATACCCTCTCTGTTTTCACTGTTTATTAGCAGCATAAGCTCTGAGCTTGACATCATCTGCTAGGCCAAAACGTATGGTCAGCTCTCAGCTTTAACTCATGCAAACTCCTAATGTGAAAACTGCAGGGATTTGTCTGCATACAGGCTTTTAGAATTTTATTAGCTGTAAAATTGTTTGTAATGGGGACTTCACTCCAGTCACTGAAGAACCTGTGCTGGCTGCTGTCAAGGGACGGAACATGGAGCTGGATGATCTGGTGCAGTAATCTGATAATGCAATTCTTTAAATTTATCAAGGGAGCATCTACTCTGAGGTCCCAAATGCTTCTTGGCAAAACAGACTGGCAGTGCTGAGCTCTGGCAAGATGGCAGTACTGCTGTTTCTCCCATAGGACCTGAACTAAATTACCTCCACTTGCCTCTGGGAAAGGCAAAAAATAGACATCTGCAGGGAGCCCAATCTCACATTGCAGCTGATGGCTGGAACTGCAGTTGACCCCCTATCCCTTTATCATCTTTGTTGTTTCCTTTCTTGCTGACTTCTGTGTGATTTAAAGGTGAGCTGGTCCAGGGAGTTAAACCAGATGAAAACTAATCATAGGAGCAGAAGAGTCTGGTCCTTGCACATATTGCATGTTGCTTCTTCCACATTCCTGGCTGCTCCCAGAGAAACTGACTCTACCTTCCACGCAACTTTCTGAAGTGATGATGGGCAACAAAGTAAACAACGTGCAAGGTGGCTTAGGGACTAAAGTTAAAACCATGTCTACTTAGTAGACTTCAGGAGAAAGATGTATATTATTCATGAATACAGGGTCAAGCTGGAAAACATCAATCACATGCTATTTACCAGCTGCAGCAACAATTAATATTTTTGTACCTGCAAACCACAAAACTAAAGAAACCTTCTAGGTTAAATTAATAGAAACCAAGACAGATAGCTAAACAGCTTGCTTTGGACTACAGAGTGCCCAGGGTGTAGTTAACTCACAAGTCACCATGGATGTGTGAGCCCCTGCTGTATGCTTGCTTTCTGGAGAAAGAGCTGAATTTCTGTGCAGGAATGAATGTGTCCTCAGGGAAGGGCATGACCTAAATGAGAGCAGAAACACCAGCTAGGGAAAGCAGCACTGCAATGGATTTAGTCAGTTATAAAGATACATCTGTTGTATAATTTTTTTATCTCTAAATATTTAGCCTGTTAAAAGCTACTGCCTAATTGAACTTCAGGAGGAGGGAGATATTTTTTAACTGACCAATATTATATATGCGGGAAGGAACTTTTAAGAAAGATGCCCCCTGTGCCACATATCTTGCTGGAGGGACCAAGTGACATCTGCTTTATCAAGACAAAAGAAATGCCGTTTCCCGTCATGTCAGGGACATCAAGCCAAATACTGGTCTCAGTTGTTGGCCAGGCAATTATTTGATTACTGATGTACAGCCAGCTAGCACTTGTGGACTGTTCTCCAGCTAGACTGCAATTATTACATATACATTTGTCAGTCAGTCTCAGCCTTATTTTCAGCTTAAAACAATTACTTGTCAACACCAAGGACTGGCCTCATTGAGGAGAATTGTTTCCAGCTCCCCTCTTCAAAGTTGGATCAGGTCTTCATTCTGTTTCTTTGCAGAGAGCAGAACTAGTTTCTTCTTCTCAGTAAGAAGAAAGAAGTAGTGTTGTTTTCCTTTATATCCTGAAATAAATTAAGTAAGGTTTTCTGGCAGTGGGGCTCATATCACCCCTTGGTTTTGGGAAATGCTATTAATCCTTAGAAAACAACTCACTGTCTGTTGGCTTGAGGACCCAGTTGCTTGTCATATTAGACCATGTGGAGATTACATTTAAGTCCAGCTGTATTGCCAGGATCAGTGCCCCGGGACTCAGCACAAAACCACTTTGATCCCTCCCAGTGACAGAGTTTTTGCTAACAAGCCTCCAGACCTTTCAGTTGATATGTCATCACCCTTGCTAAACTGGAACAGAAGCATGAAGCAAAAGTATCTCCAAAGACCTTTAATAACATCAGTCTAAGGGGAACAGGGAAAACAGCCCAGGTGAGACACTTCAGCAAAAAGCGTTGGCATTGATCACATGATGGTACAGAAGACAGAGAAGCTTCCTCCCGCTCCTTTTCTCTTTTTTCTTGTCTTTCTCTTCAGAGATGAAAGAAAGGAAAGGAGCTATGGAATGTGAATTGCAATGAACAAAGCACTTAACATTCTTTAAATAGCTGGATAAGGTCAAAGTCAGGCAAAAAATCTAAAATACATAGAAGAGAGAATGACCCTAAAAAGTCCTGACACATTTTATACTGAGTGCCCCGCCTGCAAATTATACCTCTGAGTGATGGCCTGGTTAGTTCAAATTTTCCACACACTTAACAGGAACTAAACTACATAGTTCTTGTACACAGTGATAAGATTTATGCTTTTAATTCCCACTGTTATGGAGCTGCATATACACCCTACTCCTTTTGCTTTTTAAAATCCAATGGGCATGTGAATTGTGCAGCCAGGATGTGGGATAAGTGCCTCAAAAGCGCAATCATCTGATGCTTTTGTGCTAGAAGAGTATGTGAGAAGTTTAATACCTTGCATCAAGGAAGCACTCTGCTTAGTGACTCGCTTGCAGATAGTGTTGAATTTTTTGCTAGACACCTGAAATCCAGGGTCTTTACAATCCAAGTACATTACTTGAGCAGAAGTTTTATGAATGGGTTTGTCAACAAGGCGATGTGTGATTAGCATTAGCAGAGTGACTTTCAGTAGATCATGTAAATGAAGCAGGGAGGGCAGCAGGGCCAAAATAATTGTCTTAATGAATAGATTTTGTAGATGATTTTGCTCCTTAAAGAAAAAGAACTGTGAAAGAGAGAGAGCATTAAAATGCAAGGCTTTGACTAAAATTCCCAGCCACACACTTCACACTTCTATAGAATAATTATTCAGAAGACAGGCAATTTGATCTGATAGCCTGAATCTGCATCCAAAGGATTGGGAAGTTTTGCCACTTGGAGAATGAAACTTTGTGCAGTGAGGTAATGATCCAGCATTATCTAGTGGAGCAGAAATATTTAACCAGGTGTTCAACATCTAAGCTCATCAGCTGAACTACAATGTTTTAAAAATATTATATCTAAAAACATGTATTTCTTAAAGAAGAGCTATCTAAAAGTCTTGGCGATCAAGACACAGACAACTTTTCAACAGTGTGATAGGATTGATCAGTTCATCATGTCAAGCACCATCCAGTAGTTACCTTGGTTACTTATTATTATTTATAAGTTGTTCCAGATTGTGACTGTTAGTGAAAAATGACCAAGTATTAAGATCTGTACAAGCTAAGCAGTAGATTGTTTGTCTCTAAAAGGTTAGTGTTTCTGGAAATGTGCCTTCCATTGTGTTTCTAAGATTTTTATTTGAAAAGTTATTATTATTATTATTACTATTATTATTATTATTATTTTTAAACAGCAAGCAAGCAACCAAGGCTTCTTTCCTCCTCACCGTCACCAAAATATTTCTATCTCCCTTCTTGATATTCTTTGGAACTGCAGAATGGAGAAAGCTCCTTGAAAAGTAACTCATCTTTGTTGTGAAGGACAAGAGGAACACGTATTTCTCCTTACATTCACTGGTTCTGGTTTCCCTTTGTTCGCATAAAAATAGTGTTTTCCATCCAGAACATCTCTGTGTTTTTAAGCTGGGTAGTGTTTGCATTACGACTGAAACAACCCAGAAAAGTTAGATTGCTTGTACCATGTATTTCTTAGTGAATGGCACCCTAAGAAACATTTTCCTGCCAGAGCTCCCAGCTGTCCTCTTGACAGAAACTCTTGTGGCAGTGAGTGCAAATAGCTCAGTAAGTGGTTCTAGGGTAAATGTGAAAACTCTCCCCCATGCCGAGGGGAGATTTCTCAGGAGCATTTCACAATGTCACTCTCCACAAACGTCAAGCCATGCCTGGTGGCAACCAGGCTGACATTGCCTCGATATTTCTCTTCTCTTGATAGTACTTTGACAGACTGTTTTGTTGTGTTTTTTCCTTGTATTTAATGTCAGTATTTGCAGGGTTTATTTGTGCTAGCTAGGTAGCAGTGTGCCCATTAATTTATTAGCCAATCTTCCCTGCTTTCACAAAGCTGGGGTCCAACCAGATCTACTACTGTGTTTCTGGTACAACCTGATGACAGCGTAATTCCTTGCAGTTTTATTTTGCACTATCACACTTGGGAATACAGACACATATCAATCATGTCAAGATTCCCAAAGGCATTGTATTATCCTCGCCTGTCTGCTCTAGCTGTAAAACAAAACAGCATCATTACATACTGCCCTCCTATGTGAATCAGGTGATTCAACTTCACTAGCAAAAAAGCAGTTCAGGGAACATCTGAGATATATTGGTCACATCACTGAGCTGTCCAATATTGTTATACAACTAAAGAAGAGGAAAAAAATTCTGCCTGAGAAGCCATACTCATGTCTCAAATGACCTTGAAAAGGATCCTGGTGGTAGAGAGGATAGGAATAGTTAATTTTTCCTTGACGGTGCACCTCATCTTTCAGCATGAACAAAACAGTATCCCTTCACTGGAAGACTCCTGAGGTCTTCTTCAATGGATGAAGATGGATTTGAAAGTTCCCTCCTGCATGTTCTAGCCAGGGTTCACGGTCATCAAATAGCACTGACATGAGGAGCTTAGTAAGAACAGAGGGGGTTCCTGTCCTTTGTGTCTTTAATACATGTAGATTTTTGCCCTTTAAATCTTGGGTTGTACCCTGAAGAGACATCTTAGAGCTTGCTCAGAGTTAGCTGCAGAAATCTTGCCTATTGTACCATTCTTCGAGTGGTGTAAAAATAAATTATATTTCCTTTTTTCAGAGAAGATTGGTAGCTTGCTGCCTGTCTGTGAAGTCTTTCGGCACTAAATCACTGCTTTATTTCCTCTCTCAGGTTCTGTTAAATGCTGCTATGTCTCTAATTGTGCTTTCTGTAAGACTCCAGCTTTTTGTTAAATTGACTATTCTGGAGACTGAGCACCCTTTGTAACAGTTGTGTTCATAGACAATACCTGAGTCAGCTGAAATACTAGACAATAATAATTGCAGAGAATTTGTATTTAACTAAAGAGTTTGATTGTATGTGAGCCAGTACAGCTTTTTTTCATCTTTCACCTGAAGGGCCATGCATGTGCTCATTCTAAGTCTATCCATGAGAGAATCTAAATTAACTTTCTCTTGGCTTTTGAGGAATAGATAGCAACATGGGCTTGATGGGGAAGAAAGAGTCTGAAATGAGGGGAGAGAAACTTAGGAAAGAAAGTTACTTGTCTATATTTACTTGTTTGTAATAGTAGTCTGCAGTGTCTCTGAGGGTACATCTGCAAAACGAAGTGCAGGAAACATGCTGTGCTCTGAGCAAGCTAGGTGTGAGTCAGTTCTCATGTGAAAGCCATGTAATTCCCCACATTTTTGTTAGTCTGACTGCAGCATCACGTGAATGTTGCTGTTGCGTGGCTTTTTAATGAGAACGTAGCCATGGCTGCCCAGGGCAAAGCAGGGGCTCAGCAGGCTGTGTGCCCTGTCTGTGCATGGACGGGCACGAGAGGAACAAACGCCCTGCAGGTGGTTTTTGCTTTCCACATGGCCTTTGCAAAGAGCTTTAAAACCGGCAAATGCTCACTTCTGCTTTGAGACTCCTTTATTCTGCCAGAGTAGTGCGAGGGCAGATGCTCATTTACACTAAGGTCTCTGTGAGCAGCAGGCCCTAACTTTTGTAATGGAAGTACCTGCAGACCTGCTTTTATGCTTTTGTGTAATCTAGGCTTTTTTCCTCAAAGGCATTTTCCTGCCACTAAGAACAAAACCCTTCATGTGAATGTCTATTTCTGTCAGCATCCCTAGAGGTGATGTCCCCTCCATCCCCTCCTGGCTCTGGATGCACGGACAGCTGGGAACAAGCTGTCATGAGGAGCACAAAAGCTTCCTTCACCTGTCAGACTGACTGGAAGGGCACACTGATGAGGAAGCTGTTTGGAAGAGAGATTCTGAATGTCAGACTTCTTTCTTTCTTTTTGTTAATGGTTTTGTCTAACCAAAGTGTTGTAATTATTCTAGATTTTGCAAAAATATTTTTTTTTTTAAAATGTGGCAAGAAAAATGGCTTCCCTTTTTCTTTTTCCCTTTTCTCTTTTCCTTTTTTTCTTTTCCCTTTTCCTTTTCCCCTTTTCCCTTTTCCCTTTTCCCTTTTTCCCTTTCTCTTTCCGTATTTCCTTTCCTTTTTCTTTGAGGCAGGGCTGGCTGAGTTCTTCTTACTCTCCTGGTCAATAACACATTAAGAGAGTGGTGAAAAATTCAACTCCTCCTCTTTCTTTAAGGCAGTTGACCCCAGATTTTTGTTTTACGGACTGTAAAACCATATTCCTTTACTCCGCTGTAAGTCTGCTGGTGTAAGGGCTCCCTTTCCCAAAAACATGGCCACAGATATATGAGTATAAAGGTCCTACACAACTTAATTTGTGAGTATCTCTATAGTGTGCATCTCTAACTGTAGCTGAATCCTTTGTAATAGGTAAGTACTTCATGGTGGTATAGAAGAAAAGCCTAAGTGACACCTGCAAGGATATCAAGATCGTAACTGTCTGTGTTAGGGTTTTACTAGCAGAACCACCTCAAGTAGAGGGTGTGAAAGTTCTGGTGAGATAATCCCTCATCTTGAGTGATTCCAGCAAAATAGATAACTTGAGGCTGTTGCAACTCCAAGCATAGCTGAGCAGCAGGGATTTGGTACACTGCTGCGCCGCAGCAGCTGCCCACGTGGACACCATTGGTTGTTTCCAACAGCACAACGATGCTTCCCTTAAACATCAGGGATAGTCTTAGACACAGCACCAAGTTAATGAGTACGTGTGGAGTTGGTGGTGGAGAAATACTGATGTAGATTTATAAGTGAAGTTTGATCCAAACACAAAAGCTATTAATATATGCTTAAAATACCAATCACATTGTTGATCGTACAGGTGTGGACAGGATAAGAAATACAGCCAATTGACTCTCTTCCTCCTGTGGGAACAGCTCTACTGGTATGAGAGATTTAACTGCATCCACACTGGAGAAGCTGTTCTGGTTTTAGTCCAATGTAGCTAGAGAAACTCATGCAAGTGTAGGCAAAGGCTTAAGGCTAAGACTTGATGAGAGACAGAACATAACTTGTATTTTCTCTGTAGTTAACATAAAATATACACAGAAATGAAATGCTGTACATTAATAATTTCCACTAATTTATTATGTCAAGTGCAGAATAGAAAGTCCGCCGCTGATCATAGTATTTCCAGTGCACATCATTCACTCGTGCAAAAGTTCATAAGCCATTAGGATAATGATTTCTACCATTACTCATCAGTAAAGTGTGAAAATATTTTTATTATGCATTTACATTAATTTCAGCATGCATGCATTTAGTCAGAAACAGACATTTTAAAGTGATTGCTCCCCGTTGATTAATGAGGCCAGAAGATTTCTGATCTGCCAAATGACACAGAACAGGATTTTATTAATGGTGCCTTTTTTTGTTTATAAATCTTTGCATCTGAAGATGTCTCATCTATTAAATAGTAAGGCTTAGAGATACTCAAAGTTAAACAAGAAAATATATTTGTAGTATGGTTGTAGTGTTGAGGACTTCACCCCTAAAACATGCCAGTAGTGATCTTTTGCCTTTGGACGAATTGAGAGTTTGAGTCTTAGGGCATCTGAATTTATATAGTTGCTAAGGTGAAGAACCATTCTGATACAGTGAGCCATCTTATGTAATGCGATTTAAAAATGGTATTTGTCCTCTGAGGATTAACTTTGCCTATCACACTTAAACTCATTCAGGTTTGGATGGTAAAATCCACTGGTAAAGGAGACAATCTTTACATGACTCACAATCTCCTGCCTCTAAAACTACACCTATCTGAAAAATGGTCATTAGCTGGGAAACTTTTTATTCTTTCATACCAAAATTTTTCAAGAGAATAAGGAGTTTCTGTGAAGAGCACGGCACATGGCCTGGGATAAGCAATACCCTCTGCTTGAACAAGGACCAAAACCTGGAGACCATCACTGTTGTGTGTTGAGGCCTCTTTTTCATCCTCATTTGAAATGTCTTTCTTTCCCTCCTAATCCAGAAAGAGGATATTTAAAATCTTGTATTGGAGGTATTCTGTTTAATTGCTGTTAAGTAAAGCTGGGTTGAAAGCAACATTTTGCCTGTACCACTTTTGTATTATCTTTCTATGAACATTGAAGTGAAAAGGATTTTGTCCTTCATGTTTGTAGAAAAGAAATTTTAGCTATTTATTTAAAAGTGTTCTTGGAAAACAAAAACTGTATTTTGCCCAGGAAAGCACTGTTGTTCAAGGAGCTTGAATATGCACTCAGCTGCATAATAGGAACAACACCATGTGACTAATAAAATCAGTGTCTGCTAAGTAATGTGGTTCAAACTGGAAATCTGCTCAATCAATCCAGATTTTTATTTTTTTTTTCTGACTGAACAATATAATGGAATTAGTCTAACAGCAGATATTTATCTATAGAAAATATTAACGTATACAAAGCAGGATCTTTAATAGATCTGATTGACTCTACATGAAGACAGCATCGCTGATTTCATGTTATCTTAACTCAGTCAAAGTAACATTGGACTTTTTCTTTATATAAAGTGTTCCATGGGATTAAACCCATTTCTGCCCTTAGTCCTGACATGCTTTGTTGTTACAATGCACTTTGAGTACTGAAATGTAGGCTTACTTTCATAAGTAACATAGCTAGGAAGACATCTGGCATAATTCTGTACTTTCTTATTGCTAAAGTAACTGCTAAGTATTAGAATGGTAAATTCCTAGCAAACCATGAGTCATCAGGACACTACAAATGTGGAAAAGGAGCTTGAGGGAATAACATTGACAGAAGTAAACACTGAAGAAAGAGTTCAGCAGCTTTGTCAAAGTGAAGTGAGGGTATTTCATGCCCAGGCTTAGATGTCACCATGTGTGATTTGGCTGAAGAAGTGGCATTCCCAGTCACTACCAAGGTATGGAAGAGAAAAGCAGCAGCTCACAGCTTTGGCTCACTGAGAATTATCTAGAAGTAATGGTCCTTCAGAATCTGGCTTTTTAATTTCTATCCAGCCATCATGTTAGTAATATACACCAACTTCAGTCCAAGTCTTCTGTTTAAGAACTAGTTTTGATTCCCATGAAAGCAGATGGAGGTAAAATCTCTAATATGTAGAAAAGAAAGCAAGCTGTCCAGTTAAATCACCACACTGATTCCTAATTCCACTGTGGCCTGTCTCAGATGGTCTCTCCCAGGAACATTTTGCTGGCACTTCACATTCCTGAGGAAGGTATCTGCTGGCAACCAGGCATTTGGCATGCCTGGAAAAGTAGGAGGCACTCAGCAAACTGAAGTTGTGAGGCATTCTGTGCAACATTGCAAGGAAAAATATTTAAATGTGGTAATAATCCTCAGCAAGAACCACTATGATCAAGACAAGAGCTGTGTTTCACTGTGAAGAGAATCAGTGTCAGAGCCCCCACCTCTTTGGCACTTATCACTTGCACAGAGGTACAGGATGCCCAGCTGGCAGGCAGGCAGCTGTGGGGTGCAGACAGGTGGCCATGGACACAAGCAGGTGGCCATGGAGGGCAGGTAGATGGCCCTGGCGTACAGGCAGGCTGTCTGTAGTAGGCTAATGAAACACCGTGCTCTTTGGTAACTGCACTAAGGAGGGGAAAGTACTATTTACTTACCTTAATACCAGATGGCAGTAAAGTCTTCAATGCATAATGCTAACAGGCAATTAATAGACAAACATTTCTATATCTAGAAATATGGCGATATTTAAGTTAATCCCTAATGGTACAGAGCAATTGCACTAAGCTTTTTAAACTTCATATCCAAAGGCAGTATATTTACTACAGGGCTTTCATATCTAGTGGCAAAATTCCAAGCAGTTACATCTTTAAATTTGAAGGTAAACACTGATAGATCCATCACTTGGAAACATCCAATCATAACCCAAAAATGAAGAAACAAAATACTGCAGATTAAATGTGTTGCCTGTGTGCCATTTGCTATCACCATATACCAGGACACCATCTCAGTATCAATGAAATTTGGCAACAAAACGGAAGAATATGGAGGAACACATTTGTTTTACAGAGCAATTCACTACCAGGGTTATGTACAGAGCACATAGCCAAGTCAGTGCATTTGTGCACCAAAGTCAACAAATTAGCTGATCGACAGTGTTTGCTGATAGCAACCAGAGTCTCTCTGCTACACCCAGCCAAAGCAATCAAAACTCAGTAAGCATGAAGGGACAGTATGAGCAAGACCTACAATAAATGGATGAACAACAGCAGCTGCTCAAGCTTGAAGAGAGCTTGCTCACCAGAATTTGAATCTCTTTGCTACTCCTGGTAGCAATAGAAGTGGTTTCTTCTTGCAACACTAGAGTTAACCCCCAGAATAACAGGTAAAGACTGAATATTAGTCTTAGGGCTGTTAGACTGTGTTTCAACTTGTTTTCTTGGCAGCATTGGAGGGGAGTATAATTCTGTGAATCATGAATATGATTCATACTAGCCAAACTGACCTTCGAAAATTGGGAGTAGGCAAACATACCAAAACAAGATTTAAGCTCTAACAAATAAGATGATGAAATGAATGGATGATATTTACAGACCCTGCCAGTCTATTAGGAGGTCACTTCGACAGCCCTATAGTCCCAAATCTGAGCATTTCCACTCTCTCCTGCATACCTGAGCAGCCATTCACACATACCTAATAATGAGGTATATGCTCACCATTTCAGCTATTCACACAAATGGCTCTGTGATATATCTGTATGCAGACTGCAGTGTGTGGTACAGAAGACTGTGCATGTGGTTTTTGCAGGTCTGAGTGTTCACAGAGTTCTTGACAACCTTAAAAAACCCAGCTGAAACAAAGAGGGAGAGACATGAAGAAAGGAAAATTACAGCAGATGTATGAAAATTGTGCAGCTGACCTTGACCTAGGGTTGGACAAGAGCCCTTCTTTGAGAAGGCAGTAGCTGGAGATGCCATCCAGAGCTTGCTACCTGCCAACATGTCCCTGGCTTTGTGCATCACATGGAAAGAAACTACCTAAGCAGATGTGGCAGTGAGCATGGAAGGTGCAGGAGCTGTCAGTCAGTTTATTGCAGCCTAAACTTCCACCAAGAGAACACTAGAAGGTCACCACTTTTTAAGACTTTCAAGTGGCTGTAGATGGTTTCAGTAATGTCGTTTTCAAGACCTACATCATAGCTCAGGTTTGCTTCATATGGAACTGTAGATGTCAGAAATGCGGGAGGAAATGTAAATGATCTCTTAGCTGGACTATTTTCTTAATCAGGAGATTCTTGACAAGAGTTGAGACCATGACCTGCCATAGCCCTGGAGCCCATAGCTCCATATCACAGCAACAAAATGTTCTTCCAGGCACCCCTGTGATAACCTGTGCCGTTAGTGGGTTTATAACTTCGATTTTTAGTTAAGCATTTAGAAAAATTGGCACATACAGTTTGGGCACTTCTGAAACGGTGGCTTCGCTCCATAGCTGTATTTGATAGCTGTATATGAGTCTTTAAAGCATTTTCAAATCTCTCTAAAAAAGCTGTTTAATATAAAAATCTGTTTCCCTTTTTTTTTAGTCCTAATAGCAAGGTAAATCAGAAGTGTAGATAATTGCATGTGACTGGAAGATCTGATGTTTGCTTAGAGCCATTTCAGTGGTTATTTTGAACCTTTATAAAAAAACAATATAATTTCCTTTCTTCACATTCATAACTTCCTAACATGTTTACATTTTCAGCTGAACATTTCCACTCTTGGCTGTACTGAAAAGTGATACTCTGTTTACTGAGCAAAATCCCTTAAACCTTTGGAATTACCTCAGGTTGAAAAGAATAAGCCATTATCCAAATATTCTCCCTGTGTTTTTATAGTACAATAATATCGCACAACAAGCTGAAGATGAAAGCTTGGCCTGCATATAGCAACTGCTAAGGATTTCTTTGGCTGGAGATAAAGGAAGAATGCTTGAAATAAGACCACCTCTCTGTGTGCTCAGTGAGTGTTTTGCTTAGATTGTAATTCAGTGCAAAGAACTATTTGAAGCTGCCCCTATAAAAATTTCCTCGGGGAGTGTGGATGAGAGGTTGGTACTGAGACCATCACACTCAGACTGGCATTAGATACTAAAAAACACTATGATGATGTAAAGACAGAGCCTTTTAATATCATTTAAAAGAAAAAAAAAGCACAACACACAACACAAAAAACAATAAAGTAAAATGTAACTTTGTACTATGCGAATGCAGCCATGAATGGGTATACACATAGGAACACCATAGGTATTTGCATGTGTGTGTGCATGCACACACCTACAAACACACCTCTTCTCTATCTGAAAAAAACCTCGAACAACAACGTAAAGGAAGTAATTATTTATGATCCTTTAGCACTTTTTTCTCCTTTATTCTTCATGTTACATTTACTTACTTTCCTTGTGAGACTACACCCATATGCACAGATAATTTATCTCCATGAGAACACTAGTAGTCCAAGAAGGGACATTGCTTATTTCCTAGAAGATATGAGCTATAGAACACAGCTAGAGTAATTTAATTGCAAATATCTCGTTATGCATGAGACTTTTTTTCCCCCTTTAAATAGTAATAATTACAAAAAAATTGCAGGAGGCTAAACGTGTAAAACTCTCCATTTTTCTTTCTAACTGGAGTTTAAGCTGTGCAAGGTGACATGATTGTTAGAAGCCAGTAGCATTTTTAATTTCTGCTTAGATGTATATTTAATACCGTTTTGTCAAAAATTAGAGAATCAAGCAATCATCCCATCCATCCTTTTACCCACAGCAGGATCAGCTATACTTACATCATTATCTGATGGATGCCAACCTATTTTGGGAGGCTTCCCAGGCAATCTATTCCTGTGCCTTGCTATACTTAACACTGGAAGCTTTTTCCCTGATGTCTCTGCCAAATCTCTTGTGTTGCAAGTTGGGTCTATTAATACTCACTTTTAGTATTTTTCCCCCTCCCTTCCTTTTTCTAACAATACCTTAAAATGTTCAATGTTTCACCTGAATCTTTGCAATCGAAAGAACAGAAAAATGTTATTCTCTTGCAGGTTTTGCTTCCTGGTTATACAATGCAATATGCTGCTTACCTTTTTTTTTGTTGTTGTTGTTCTGTTTCAGGTTTTTTTGAGAACAGTCTGATATTATTTACTCATCTAACATATAATGCAAGTTCTTTTCTGCAGAACTCTTACCTGTCCAGATGTTCACTAGCTGTGTTCGTGCAGGTGATTGTTTCTGCCTAGTTTAGAAGCTTCTACTTGTCCTTAATAAAGTGGATCTAATTTTTTTTAGTTTGTGTTTCCAATTTGTTAGAATTTTCATTCTTTCTTCCCTTTCTCTCTTACCTAGTTGCTGTAACCTATAGGTTTAAGAAACATCTTTTCTATCATCCAGCCCATTAACAACAAAATCAAAAGCTGGTGGGCACAAGACAAATCCTCACAGAGCACCATACTGATGCCATTACTAATTCCTCTGAATATATTTTTAGCCATTTTTAAAAATCAGTTTTATTTACAACCTTACCTGCATGTTATGCAAAGAACTTAATGTGTTTGAGTCCACATCTCACCCTGCTGGTTATCTTCTGTGGACACAGAACATGGACCCCAATCAGAAGCTGGGATTGGAAATTCCCATGCACAGACTGAAATTCCTGTTACCATGGCTGAATGAATTGTTGCAGAAAGGGATCAGAGGAGTCAATTAGCCCTCACCACTTACCTGTTCTGAATACTTATAGATTCATCAAAAGAGAATGTTGAACACTAATAGTTTCCATGGAAGTCTGAGGTTCAATCAAGGAATTTTGATCTACTCTGTGTTGCTATCCCAAGATACTGCAGCTAAAATATTCCATGTGTGCATCTATCTCTTTGCATTAAGTTGATATAAAACATCCTCCCACTGTATGAAGTGGTTTGTCACTACTTCTGGAGAGGTGGGATTGGCTTTACAAGGGTTTCAGATGCCATAAAAGCCACAGTATCCATACAGAGTGAGACACTGCTGGAACATCTACCTTCTGACCTGTGGAGAGTGTGCTCACAACCTGTCAGATACAGAGAATTGCTTTGCTACTGCTCTACAAATGTGAAGGACACAGAGGTTTGTTTGTTTGTTTAAAAAAATATAAAATAGAGTGGTTCTGTTTATTTTTTTTCATTTTTGTGGCAGTGCTGTATTAAAGTTCATGTACTCCCTTGAAGGTCAGAAAGACTTGCTTGAATCCTGAGTGCTCTGGGTCTTGTCTTCCGTGCACATGCCATGTGATGAGGCTTAACATAACACAGAGGGTCGCAGACAGAGCAAAAACTACAAGTCTGCTGGCCTGTGGGTCAGAACTGGAAGTACTCTGAGAGATAGACCTGCCCTCCCTCTGCCAACAGGGAGCTTACACAGAGATACCTTGCTTTTTTCTCTCAACTCTACAACATGCACATGGAGAATTGTGAAGCAGAGCTTCTTCTAGCAGCTGTCCAGCCTGAAAATACCTTACTTGCTCTCTGCAGTTATAGATTCATAGAATCATAGGATGGTTTGGGTTGGAAGGGACCTTAAAGGTCATCTAGTTCTACTCTACTACCATAAGCAGCAACACCTCCCACTAGACCAGGTTGCTCAAAGCCCCATCCAATCTACCCTTGAACACTTTCAGGGAGGAGGAATTCACGACTTCTCTGGTTAACCTGTGTCTGTGTCTCACCACCCTCATAGGGAGGAATTTCTTGGAGTAGGGCTGCTTGCAGCTTGGAAATGCTGCAGGAGTCTGATGTGTCCCTGCCCTACATCTGTCACTGCTTAGCCTCCAGCTGGGTAGACAGGTACATAAGATTGATTCAGGGCATTTTTATGCTGCTCTCACAATCTCAGCATAATCTAATACAGTTCCACTGTCAGGTTTTTGCAAATGCAGCCTGACTTGGAGATTATTTACAGCCTGACTAGCTGGATGTTATCCTTCCTGTTTTCCTTCTTGTAATTCCCAACAGTAATCTCTTATCTCAGTACCACACAAGGAAAGCTACTAGATTGGCAACAATAAAACGAATAACAAGTTATTGACAGTAATTATTCTGTAATTTATCTGGAGTCCTCTGCCTCTTGTTATCTGATTTTTTTTTCTCATCCAACCTTTTGCTCACTTGTTTTCTTCCTTGAGTAAAAACATTCTTAATGACTTTTTTTTGTCCAGAAAAGAAACTTCTTCAGCAAAAAAAAGAAAGGCTGATCAGAGAACAGCTTTCACTAGCATATTTGTTGTGACTGCTTTATAGTCTGTAACATATGCAGGAAAACAACATTAATAATAGGGTATCCTACAAAAGCAAGGTAGACGAGTTGTTTGATACATTTGAAAAATAAATTGGCAATGCACTGTAGAAGAATAATTTGCCACAGAGTACCAGGGCAAGCTCAATAAGCTGAGACAAATCTAATAGTTGTTATTGGGTACTGCTGATGTTTTAGGGAATGCAGCCCAGTAGGAACAGTTCTCTGGGGTGAAACAGCTGAAATAAATTACTAATGCAGACACTCACCATGGCCAAAGAGACGAAGCAGAGCAACAAAAAATGAGGAAATATATTAAACCTAAAAATAAGTAGCAGAGCTTAAATTATTGCAGCATGTAATGAGACTTTTGCTGCTCTGGATGACAGAATATCATATTACAGTGACTTCATTAAAAGAAAGTAGCAAATGCACAGTAGCCCTGTGGTACTTCAGAACGTCTTAGAATCACCTCAGGCTATTTTGTTTAGATTTTCTGGCACCTATCCTGAAATCAGGTAAGCCCTGGAATCAGGAAATTCAAAATAATTCTATACCAATAGCATTTCAGGTGCGTAGTCAGCACAAGTGAAGTGAAAAATGAAGCCACTTAATGCATTCAATACTGGGAACATGATTCCAATTTCCTGAAAAAAACCCAACAAACCCAACCAACCACTCCATAACAATCATCAACCTCTAATTCTATTTTCTATTCCACAGAGTCTTAGATTTCATTTACAACCATGGCCTCTGAGCAACTTCCCATATTGCCTAAGTGAGGTGTCTGCCATCTGTCATCTATCTGTTTTGTTCTTTTGCAAAGAAGCATAGATAGTGGTGTCTCTTCTTTTTATTTGGTTACTAAGGGATTTTTGTTTCATCTTTTTCATACAAGCTACTGTACAATTCTTAAGTGAGAAAGAAGGTGCTAGGATTCATGATTGTCTGTATTTTCTTGGAAAACCTACTCAGATCTGTTTCTAAGAAAGTTCTGTGCATTGAGGAAGTAACAAAACCAAACCAAAACATCAAGAATTACTGCTGGGCGTTTTATCAAGCTGCCTTAGTAAAGGCTTATGGTTTTGTGGGTAGGTGGTCTCTGTACATAGAATCATCAAATGATAGAATGCCAGGTTGGAAGGGACCTCCAGAATCTCTTCCTTTACTTGGCTCTCATGAGACTCTGCCTAGAGTACTGTGTCCATTTCTGGAGCTCCCAACAAAAGAAGGATATGGAGAAAGTGTCTCTCCTGGAGAAAGTCCAGAGCAGCACTGTGAAGATGATCCAAGGGCTGGAGCACCTCTCCTCTGAGGACAGGCTGAGAGAGCTGGGGCTGTTCAGCCTGGAGAAGAGAAGGCTCTGGGAGAACCTCATAGCAGCCTTCTAGTACCTGAAGGGGCTACAGAAGCATCAGGGAGGGAATTTTTTACAAGGGCTTGCAGTGAAAACACAAGGGGTAGTGGATCAAAACTGGAAGAGGGAAGATTTAGGTTAGACATTAGGAGGAAATTCTTCAGTGTGAAGGTGGTGAGACACAGGAACAGGTTGCCCAGCAAATTTTTGGCTGCCCCCTCCCTAGAAGCGTTCAAGACCACGCTAGATGAGGCTCTGAGCAACCTGATCTAGTGAGAAGTGTCCCTGCACATGCAGGAGGGTTGGAATGAGATGATCTTTAAGGTCCCTTCCAACTCAAGCCATTCTATGATTCTGTGATCATCAGGTCCAACCTTAATTTTACTTCATATATACAGTATATATATTACTTGCAAGTGGAGGGAGAGAACTGGAGTGCTTTTGAGAGATTAGGGTGTTCAGGAAGTTTGTAGTACAGCAGTGACCACTTTTTCCCTCACTCCTGATTCTGCTTGTGTTTTTTGTCTGGGGTTGCTTCTAACCTCAGGGCTGAAAACAGAGGTGATGGCACTGCAGTGAAGTTCTTGTATCTGCCTTCATTTAGTTTGTCTCTATTTGCTAATCTTCTCCTGCAGCCATTCTAGGTAATCAGAGCAGCAGTGAGAGTAGTGGAGAAAGTGCAGAAGGGGAATGAGAGTTACCAGGTGCTTGAAGCACTCTCTGACCAGCTGCACACAACCAGCATTTCCAGCCCATGAAGCAAGGAGTGAGAGGTAGGACTGGGCCCTATTGTGAATCTGGAATGCACAACAGCTGCTGCTGAGCTTTTAGATGGAGAAGGGCATGCTCAGGGAAGTTGTGTGCTGAAATTTCTCCAGCTCTTCAACTTGCAAATGCTGAAACAAGAATTCCCTTAGTGGAGCAGTGAGTGAGGTTCAACCCAGCTGCCTTGGAGAACTGAGTAACTATATCCCTCTGGAGCTTCTCCCTCATGCAGCACACCATAAAGTTGAACAGACTCACTTAGCTTTACCACATTTTTGTTGAACCCCTGCTTCTCTGAGCCATGCCTCTTCATCTTTGTGAGCTGGCAGAAAATGAAAAATCTGTGTAGGTTTCTTCTGTGTTTCCACAGCTACCTCGTCACAGATACGACAAACTGTAATAGAGTTTTCCTAAGGACTAATCCTTGCCATGACAATACTGCAGTAGCCAACTTGTGTTTCTTTTTTCCTGCAGCTGCCACTGCTGTAATGTATTTTTCTCTGAAAAGTCACCCTTCTGAGGATATCATATGAAGACCTCTTTGGTCAGGGCTGTGGGATGCATTTAAGCACCTATCAAACACACATAAGGCAAGAGTAATGTGGAAAGAGAGACCAATTATGTGTGCTCTGAAGGGGTCTAAACTCAATATTGAACAGTGCTGAGCCAGGCCTGTCCCGATCCCATTTTCATATTTACACTTAGTATTCAGAAAGAAAGAAAATAGTGTGGCTTACATCTGGCTGTGCTAGCACCATTTTGGAGTCCTGTTATTAACAGTTTATGTGACAAGCATTAAAATTAACTATGGAAGTGTTTTGAAAGAAGCAAGAGTTCACAGGCTAGGAAGCACATGTCAGAGGACCCAATCAGCTGAAATGTGCTTTGCTTAAGGTGTGAGAGTCTCACCTAACATTGCAGGTTTGGATGGGTAGATCTTCTGCATCAGAAAGTTTATTGTGGGCTCACAGTGACTTTGTGCTTTTTTTTTTTTTTTTCCCAGCTAAAGGGTGTCATTTTTCCTTTGTAACTTTCAAAACTAAGAGAGAACATTGCTGTGAGCTCACACAGACAGCAAAGCAGTCTAAAACTCTTACCTTAGCCACGCAGACTGTTGCTGTTGTTATGATCAAGTTTCACACTGCTTTTGTCATCTCACTTTTCTGTCTGTCCTCAAAGGAGGTGCAAGTTTTGCTTCTGTTGATCAGCAAATGTGGATGCTAGCTCTACATTGTGATTTAGAAAAGGTTGTCTTCTTTTTGTGAGTAAAAATCCCTGCCAATATGTGAGCCAATTTTTAGATTTAGAGGAAATAAGCAATACTGGAAAGTAATAAAAAGAAGGGGCAAACTAGTTACGTTAAAGCTAAGTAGCCACTGATTTTTTATGTGGCACTTGGTATAGCCCCCTTGCCATCCCTTTGTACTCCCCACAGGCTTCACTTTCTTGATATGAAGAATTTCAATGTGCAAAATTGTCCTGGTGTCATGAACAGTTCTTGTCTTCCCCTGTTGCATTTCTACCTCTTTGTGCTCTGTCCAAATGCATCTCCTGGTTATGTTGCTATGTCAGGAACTGTCTAATAAATGATACCCAAAGCACTGCTGGGAAGAACAGCTACAGCAAAAACTACACAACTTTGCTGTAATGGTTTCCCTCGGTAGCTGGTTTGTACATTTTCCTCTGTGAGATACTGACTGGAAGAAAGTTTCGTAGCAGTATGACTTACCAGTTCCTTTTGGGAACTTTTCTCTCAGTCATCTTTTCATAAATGCATTATAATTTTGTCCTGGGAAATCTGCCCGCTGATAATGGCAGCTAGGCAAAACCTGGGAAAATAACTACCCTCTCTTTCAAAGAAGCACCTAGTTCAGGGGTAGCTGTGTGTCTACAAGGATTTGTCAGTCATTCTAGAGAGATTCCACCACTAAAGGCTGCCAATTTCAAGGCTATTGTTATCGTTTATGAGTTCTCAGAATAATTTGAACAAACAAGTAGATCCTTGCACCTAAATCCTTGAATTTTGAAACTGGCAGCTAGACTTGCCAGGGAAACATCTTTTAATTACTTTTTTTTTCTGTAGTTATGAAAGTCTTGATGTGTTTGCTTTTTCCTTATCAGATTACCTTTTGAAATGTAATATGTTGTTTTTGTCAGCATAGAGAGACTATGAATAGACCTGAGATTTGCTGTAGCTTGCGAAAGGATACAGATTGTATAGCCTGTTTCTGTAAAACCAGGTTTCAGGTGTCCTGATCACCTACACAATCACCCAAAGGGGCCCCCTTACCAATCTGGAGGAGGTCACAGTCAATCAAAATCAAGCTTGTCTGAAATGGAGAGCAGGGTTTAATGTTAATACCTGCAGGGTGGTGGGTGAACATTTTATTACTTTTTTTTTTCTGTAGTTATGAAAGTCTTGATGTGTTTGCTTTTTCCTTATCAGATTACCTTTTGAAATGTAATATGTTGTTTTTGTCAGCATAGAGAGACTATGAATAGACCTGAGATTTGCTGTAGCTTGCGAAAGGATACAGATTGTATAGCCTGTTTCTGTAAAACCAGGTTTCAGGTGTCCTGATCACCTACACAATCACCCAAAGGGGCCCCCTTACCAATCTGGAGGAGGTCACAGTCAATCAAAATCAAGCTTGTCTGAAATGGAGAGCAGGGTTTAATGTTAATACCTGCAGGGTGGTGGGTGGGTGAGAAGGGTTTGCAGTGCCTGTGATTTATAAGGAAAGTGAGAGACATGCAATCTGCCTTCAGACTTTGGAAGGTTCTGATCCCTACTGGGCAGTGTGTGGGTCTTTCTGTCTCAAAAGCTATTGTGAAACCAAATGCAGAGGAGATCTCTTGTGCATTTAATCAATTTCTGCTAAACAGGGTTTTGACTTTGTAAATGTAGGTCAGTTCTTAGAAACATAGACCAGAGGTCTCCTGAACTTTACATAATATATTTTCTACCTCCTTATTTTCTAAACTCATTGTGAAGTGGTCTCAGTGAAGCTTCACAGCAAGACTCTTGCAGTTTGTTTGTGTACCACTACCATAGGATTGATTTATCTGTGAGTAGAGAGAGTGAGGAGGGACAAAGAAGGCAAAATGAGCCTTTGACACTTAAGAAGTGGTGGCAGGTATGTGATGAGTGGTGCAGTGCACACTGAATTCTAAGGAACACCTGTGAGCATAGTAAATTGAGTGGAAGAGCTATGTGTTTGTTTGAGATGGTGCATAATTGAAACTCTGGAATGCTCTCTGCAGCAGGCATACAGAAATATGTGGACTTGGCAAAAGCAGCCAGCAACATCAAATAATTATGAAATACTTGAAAGACCCAGGTAAATAACCTCTTCAGAATTGGCAGGCGTCAAAGGGTCATTAATTATTTTGTTATTTCCTTATTTATACAGTGAACTGTTGTAAATCCTTCATGGAAAATCCAGTAAGGCAGATAGAGGAAAATGTAATCAGCAATCCAAGCAATAAGAACAAAAAGAAGAATGGTACTTACAAATTTTCCTACTGACTCCACAGTCCTTTCCAATTCCAATCTGATAAAAAGGATTTAGCTGAAAAACTTGGCTGGCTGAAGTGTAGTTTTTACAAGTGTAGCACAAAGGGCCAATATATTTCATTTGGTGAATGTGTAAGCTCTAACAATAGTATTTAGCAAATTCAATTCTTTAATCATTATGACCATAAGAACCAAGTGTTTGTAATGTTCTCAGGATATGTAGAGAGTAATTACATCGGATTTTAATAAGACTTGCTGTGAATTGTTGACCAATTATCCACTATGGGGGAAAAAATAATTAAATTTTCATGTGAAAAGCTATTGTTAATTAAAAGTTGTATGAAAAACAGCCATAAAAAGTAGGGAAGGTGAACAGGTTTTGAAATTACTGAAAGGGCACTTAAAGGAAGGGTATAATATATGCTTTTAGCCTGTGTTTTACCCTAGAGGTTATAGACCTGAAAAGACATGACCATGTGCAGATTCTCTTCTCTGGCAATGAAAAATCTATCCCAGGAAGGTGCACACCCTGTGGCAGATGATAAGTAGCATGGATGTAGAGATAGGAGTGGGATGTGGGAGCAGTGGATGGATCGTTTACTTTCACACCCTTCTCTATTTTTGTCTTCCCAGAGCTTAAAAAGAAAAAGCTGGTGCCAGCCGAGCAACTGATGCAAGAACACAGCCACCTTGGAACAATGCCACGGGCACCTCAGGGTGCATTCCAGCCCAGTCCCCACCAGCTATGCCTCTGCTTTCCTCCGTGCTTCCCAGAGGCTGGGCAGCCTCTGCTTGCAGCCTCCCACCAGTGGCCTTTTTACAGTGCCTGTAAATACCACTCCAGCTATGTGGAAGCTGGAGAGAAAGAGCCAGAAAGAAACTTAGGCTTTGATTCCAAAAGTGACTGAAGTGTAGTTTATGGCTCTCAATGAAAACCTGTGATCCTCAGGACTGCAGGTGAACTGCCACTCCTCTCTACTGTACTTGGGCTGCAGCTGAGCTACCTGCACATAAGGATCTGCTTTTGAGCAAGACCAGAATGTGTAGCAAATGTGGTTAAGAAGTCCAGAGCTCAGTTCATGCCCAAATTGATTAAGATCTATGTTTTCTTTCTCCAGCAAGAGATTCAGACAGCACCTGGTACACTTTTGGAACAGCTACCTGATCAACATTAATATACAAGAGATAAATAACAGGAGGGGTGGGGAGGAAGAGGGGATGTTTCTGGATTTTTAGGGAGAGGATTTTGTGCAGAGATTTTGAGCTGAGTAGGAGGCTTTTTGTGAATCTCATTGTTAGATGTGGTTTTCCTATATATTGGGTTGTCAATCTACTCAAGGTTGGACCAGGCTTGGAGGACCAAGCATCCTAAATTAAATAATATACCACCACCATTATGGCAATTAAGTTCTCCTTAGACTCGAGACCTTAGAATTTTCCTCCACAAGAAACCTGTAAGAGACCGGCAGGGTCTCAAATTGGGAGCATGGAGGGGTGTCTCACCAGGCTCCTTTTACAGATTGCTTTCTCCCATTACAGTCCAGAGATTGAGTCTTAAGTCACTTTGTCATACGTGTCTCATTCAGATTGTTATAATGAAATCAGCAGGGCTAAATCACGCATTACAAAGTGCTTTTCCTTAGTCATCAGTTTACCCAAAGGGCTGACAAGTGAGCTGTTGCACTGGATAATCCAATGCTTGTTTCCCCCTCAAGGATTAGGATTTATTTACTTGTAACTGACAAGCATTTACTACCTCATTTTGATGGTATTTGTGCAAATGAAAGTATAAAGTCTTCCCTGTTATGTGTAAACTCCTATGAAAATATCTTAACTTTTCAAATAAATGCAGCTGTAAATCTGTACAGTCGGCTTTAAAAAAAATCTCAGTTCACTGGTCTGAAATATATTGGAATATAACACATTATTTGTGGTGCAAAGGCTTTACAATAAAGTATTACTCACTTAATTCTATCAGGGGGTCAGTGACCAAAAGCAGAACGATAATTGTAGTCTAACTACTGAGATACATTTTTCCAAACAAAAATGAGCTTGGATTTCTTCCTAGTGCTCAATATTTCTTAAAGGGCAAATACATAATTAGAATTAAATTGCAATTTTAATTTATCTTTGTGAACACTGTGCTTGCAGTTCTAAAAGAAGCCCATGTGGAGCTTTTAAGAGATGCTTGCAGAATCCTGTACCTCTTGATTGCTGAAAGCATCTCTAAATAGTAAATCAATACACTCATATGTATGACCTTTCAATGAGCAGTTTGTATGTCACTCTCAGTAACCCCATGAAAACATTCCAGATTAAATGTCAACAGTGGGAATCTCTTTTTGCATATCCACTAATCAAAAGTTAGGCTTGCTACACAGTGCTGTTAATACAGTGACCTGAGCACACAAGCATAGCTGCACCAACAAATTGTAACATTAACCAAAGGTAACAATATATTTTATCATAACTCTATTGCCTAAATCACATAATTGTGTAACTATGAATAAGCATAGTTGAAAAAGAAAATTATCTACAGAAGTTATTTCACAAAAAAATACAGAACATGACCACCAATTTATAGCCCAAAATACAGAGAATGTGGCCTTTGGTAGAAAGGAAACATTTGAAAGAAAATAATTTCTATTGCTACAATTCCTTCATATATGGTAAAAAAAAAAAA
>NW_009970725.1:6799179-6814544 GCF_000747805.2 Chaetura pelagica
AGGAAGGAAAGGGTTCTAAACAAATTAATTTCCCTGACAAAACTGCCTCAACTTGGGGGAAAAAAAAAAAAGAAAAACACTTCCACAGAAGTGAATTATTGATCCCAGTAAGTGTACACTGGCCTACCCCTGGGGGACTAGTTGTGAATGGGGCTTTTCTCCCAGAAATATGGAAGACAGGGCAGGAGGGGGTTATATTTTCGGTAATTTCTTGACAGTAGCCTTTGAGACTCTTTTGTTCCTGAGTAGTGCAAACCAACTTTCTCGTTCTGTACAGTGACTTACCTGCTTTTCACTGACAATGAATTGTCAGCCAGTGCACCCATTTTGGTCATAATTCTGCATTTGATTGTAATTGTACTTCTTAATTTGACAAGTACCTAAACATCTACAGTCTATTTGCTCATCATGTGCCTATAATCAATAATTCATCTCTGAATAACTCCATAAAAATGGCAAGGATGATGAATATTTTCTTTCTCCCTCAGTTTAAAATAAAATCCATATTAGTTTCATCAACTGGCAATTATTAATGTACCTTACTTAACCAGGAATTGATTAGATTCTGACAAGATGTTAATGTCTTTAAATTATGGTAAATAATTGCTATCCGTATTCAGCAGCTTAGCATATGAACATAAGCTGATCTTATTTTAATGGAAGACATAGTTGTAAAACCTTGCAGAATACTGGGTAAAAGCTTTCCATTGCTAATAGACATTTCTACAGCATTAATGCTTGTGCTGGGCTGGGTGTATGGGCAGCTACAGCAATAAATGGAGGCCAAAGAAAGCTGAGGACTCAGAAGCAAATTCAAGCTACAGATTCTTAGGTTGACACTCAAACTTAATATATGAAACATATCTCATCCCTATTTCTATTTTTATTTCCTAATTATCTGAATATTGTTAAATAAATGCTTACTTTTTAGAAGTCCTTGTGGGTTTGGCATACCTATTAATAATTCAGGAGTTGGAAAGGATAGCCTGTCAGTGACATTAACTTGCCATAAAATTGGTACATTTTATCTTATAGATATTGCTGTATTACATATACCTCATGTGTACAGCATAACATCTGTGGTTGATACTTAGATCAGCTTTTTAGGCTCCTTTGTTTAGTGCCTTCCCTCTGTAAAAGCCTGTGAAGCAAAGGGGAAAATATTGATAGTAACTATGGACTGAGGGATTGTGGGTATGACAAGTCTTATCTGAAGGGTAAAATGACCAGGGAATAATTTAAGGAATATGGTTTGTTTGGGAAACATGGTCAGTTTAAAGATCTCATGGCTTTTAATTTCATTATCTTCTGGTTTTGGCTGATGTACAGCTCCATTTGGCTGTTCAGTGATGGACTTCTGAGGATTGAGTCTAAGTATTTAAGATGAATCATGAACTGTATTTGTACAGTAGCTAATTGAAGGTTCCTAAATAAAATTAGTGTTCCTATATCAAATGTTACTTTGCCTACCAGTCTGTCCCAGATCTTACTCAAAGGCACATATTCCTTCCTGTTAGAAGAAAAGTTTGTCTTTCATTGCTCTATATCCCACTAATGAGACTTACTGTAAAGAGCTGAACTTATAAGCATAAGATGAAAAACTTTGGAATGAGGAAACTGGAACTTGTTAATGTTTTCTGTTTGTATGGATGGAGTTAAGCTGCCCAGACCACAGGAAAATAATAATAAGGGGGAAAAGCCAATTTGTTTCAAATTCACAGAATTCAGGAAAAGAAGTGCTGTGTGGATTTAGTAATTTTATTTATATGAAATGGCACTGCAAGCATGAGTTTAAGCCATCCTGCTGGAGTAAATTGTACTGAAGTGGACTACAGGTGTTGTTTAGGCCCCAGACATAAGCTTCTTCCCAGTAGGACAGCTTACACAAGCCTGGTGAAAAAATACTTGTATTCAACAACAAATCTAAATTCACATTGAGTAGTAAAACTTGGTATAGTCTGAAATGCTGAATAAACAGTCAATTGCAAGCA
Organism: Chaetura pelagica; assembly: GCF_000747805.2. Taxonomy (NCBI): domain Eukaryota; kingdom Metazoa; phylum Chordata; class Aves; order Apodiformes; family Apodidae; genus Chaetura; species Chaetura pelagica. The sequence goes on from NW_009970725.1 coordinate 6,801,171, forward strand.
CACATTGTAGAAATAGCCCATAAAGATACAGGAGCTCACATTAATCATGTGAGCTGGGACAATGAGTGACCTTTTCTAATAAGAAATGAAGCATCTAAAGCTGCCATTAAATTTCACAGCAGCCCTGTTTACTGTACGTCTGTCGCATTCATCATTGCATGAAGTGAATGTCCTCAGACTGCCAATGTTTGCCAATCATCCTTCACTGAGAGGAAAATTCGTCTGAAGCCTTTAGAGCACTGGTCCCCAAAATCTGGCAACACCAAGGCCATTATAGCCACTTTTTTGCCTTAAAATGAACAGAGAGGTGCTGCTGAGTCAGCAAGGTTAACAAACCTTGGAAAGCATTAGTGCTAATTTGTTTTCAGAGCTTCTCAAAGCACAAAAGTTGAAAATGACTGCCTGACATGGGCCCAGCAGTTTTGCAGGGGTCAAAGCTACAGAGCATGACACCTAAGCTTTGGCTCTCAGTAAAATTTCTCGTGTTTGCAGATCTGATTCATTAATAGTTTTTCATAAACAGAGACTGGTATGTACTGAGATGTAGTCACTGCTTTAAACTTTGCAGTTTAGTTTGAAGCTCTGGACAGAGATGATAATTAGAAATGCTGTCAAATAAAGATACCGTAATTCGGTAGCTGGGGAATGTGCTCTCTCATTGAGCTTGTGAACTCTGTCACTTTGAAAACTTGGACATTACTACTCCTTGAAGGACTTTTTTTTTACTGGCACATTTCTTTTAGCTTCTGCTTTTGAAGCTGGCTTTCTCCATTTCACAGAAAAAATATATTAAAACAGCAGCCAAACTTCTGAAGATCAGGCAGGGTCTTGAAATCATCTGTGGGTTTTCCTCTTTTCTCTTTTTCCTTGTTGATCTGCCTAGTTCTTAACCAATACCTCTTGCTTTTGACTAAGAAACCATCACTGGGACACCAGTGCCCTCCACAGCCCCAGTAGCATCTCATTTCACACCAGCACTGAGGAGCTGGTGGCAGACCAAGTTTTGCGAAGTTAGACTTCACTGAGTGCCAGAGAACTTTTGTGCTGGTTTAGGTGCAGAGAGAGTGATTCCTTTGCCACTGATAAGTATTCTACCTATGGCTATCAGCAGGTGAGCCCGTGCTGTTATTACTGCTTTAGGTTGGGTGGCATTTGATGCGACTGACTGGCCTGAGAGATTTGAGAGAGTGGGGAGACCCCATCCCTTCAAAAATGCCTCCTTACATTTCTCTCTGACAATTCTGGGGCTGTTCATTAAGGACTTTCTCCACCTCGTCTCCCAACAGCTCTTACTTGAAAAACTTCTGGTAACTGCCAAATTTTTTCATTTTGGTGAGTATATATGTAATACTGTGTCACAGAAGATACCGTCCGTTTATAGTGTCTTATATGTCAAACATGCATGGATCCTCTGATTCCGTGCAAAATGGGATTTGAGATGAGAAGGACCTGGTTCAAGGCAAAGAAATAAGAATTCTAACTTCTTAAAAATGGGACATCACTTTGATGAGAGGAAAAAGCTGCATGCACAGCCTCATATGTGAACTGCTGTCATCCCTTGTTTAGGTTATAGCATTGGATTCGGTCTCAGGTTTTTCTCCATTCTTGGGTGCTTATTATAGTTACTGAAAGGAATAGCAAAAAAACCCAGCTTTGGAGGGGAACCAAGTCTCTGTAATCCAAGTTTTGATTTTCTTTGATATGGATTATTGCAATCCTTTCTCCTTGGAAACACCAAAATAGCCTCTCTGAAAGCTTAGCTAGCCTATGATGCAGCTGCACATCTTTCAGACCAGACAGCTAAGAGACCTATCAATCCAGTTGTCCTTTGCTTTTCTGGGCACCTGTATGCAGTTCCTGCTTGGACTGAAAGTGGTTTCCTTCAGTTTTAAATCCTTGAATGGAACAGGTCCCGGTTATATCAGTACTCGCCTGCTTGCCTGTGGATTTTAGTTTCAGTGACAAGCAACCGGACTGGATTCACTGATCTTCAGTGTTTGAGGAAAAAGCTGAGTTTGTCTTTAAAGACTGGAATTCACCTTATGAAGACTAAAGGCAAGATGTAACATTCAATCTCTTCATGTCAGACTGTCTCAAAGATTACCAACACATATGCCAATTGCTTTAAATTAAAACCTCCACCTATTTAACACTGTGTAAGTTAGTATGAAATAATAAGGGAAGTTGTGGGCAAGGCTGGACAGTTTGCAAGTTGTGCATAGCGCCTGACCAGCTCAGATGCAGCCTCTGTGCCTTGCCCTGTAGCAAGCAACAAACTGTTTTGGCTCAGGAGCTGCTAGAAAATCCAGACCTCCAGTTACGAAGGAAGTGAGCTACTAGTGAGTACCAGGTCGTCTGCATCATCCCAGTCCTCCCCATCCTGGAAGGGCACTACAGGACCTCAAGCAGGCAGCATGACTTTCTTGCCTGAGAGCTACTGCTGGTGCTTTCCACTCTACTGGTCTGCAAGTCCTTGTGCCTTAGGAGAAACTGCAGGGAGATGCCAAGAACCCTGCCATCCCACTGTACATTTATAAAGCCAGACTCCACTGCCAGGAGTGGAGACTGACACATGCTTCCCATCATCACCACCTTTAATAACATTTCCAATAATGGCAATAAAAATTAATAACAATTAATTGAAAATAATGTGTGAAAATCCCTACTGCAGTCTGCAAAATTTATAATTAATTGGCTGAAATGTTTGCTTTTAGCCAAATCTGAATACTTGGATTCAAATATCTTCTTTTTTTTCCTGTGGTTCAGAAATCCTGACTGAACATCCTCTGTTAAAACTCCCTACGGACAGGGAATTCACAGAGGAAAATATGGCATAGGATCATTGGTGTAGTTCCAATAAGTTGGTGTTGGTTGCTTAAAAGAAAGCAACTAGCTGACTTCGGTTATGAAGCTTCATTGCAAGTCTTCTGAATAAAAATGTTTGAGTTCTGTATGACCTTTTAAACACCAAAATCTGACTTGCTGGCAGATCATGCATCATAAGCAGTTTTTATTAAGAGGTGGGAAAACATTTTCCAGACAGTTAACATTTTCCAGACCTCTGCTGCTTTGGGTGAAGAGTGACAACTAACATTACACATCAAAAGAGTGTTTTCATTTCAGCCCCCATTCTTTCTGGCTTTTCTCTCTCACACTGTCCAAAATACAAAAAAACCCCAACAAGCACTGTCCCAAATACTAGACAACATAGGAAGACAGGCTATCAAACAAAGCCTTTGTGAGGACAGAGTTGCAGAGCCAAGCTATGGCAGTGGTATAGAAAATACCATTCCTTATCTCCTCAGGCACCTCACCTGTTGCCCATGATTTACTGAAGATGATGGAGAGTGGCCTAGCAATGACCTCCGCCAGCTCCCTCAGCACCCTTGGGTGCATTCCATCTGGACCCATTGATTTATGGATGTCCAGATTACTCAACTGATCCCTAACCCAATCTTCATCTACCATGTCAAACTCTTCCTCTATCTTGACCTCTTCTGGGGCTATATGAATCTGGGGCTCATAGGGAGACCCTGCAGGAGTGAAGACAGAGGCAAAGAAGGCATTCAGCACCTCTGCCTTCTTTATATCCTCTGTCACCAGGGCTCCCACCTCAAGATTCAGTGACTGTATCCATGCACTCCTCACTGTATCAGCCATTGTCCCTGCCTGTCTTTGAGCATTAATGAGTCCTGTAAAGTTGTCAGAAACTTGGACCTTAAACCACACAGAGAAAGCAAGTCCTATGTCCTTTTGCAGGGTTTATTACTGTTGGTTTCACTATGAACCTGAATGGTTTTAATTTCTACCTGACTAGTATGTAGAGGGGTACTATTCATATGCACAGAATATTCTTATTTTGTAAGAAAATAGTGGGAATTCTCTAGATAGGAGTAATGGTATGTTTTGTTGTGCATTCTTACAGTCCATCTAGAAAGCACCTTTTCTTTAAATACGATTCTGCAATGTTGCTGTTCTGCAAGGAAATACTAAGTTTGAAAAAACAGAATTTAAAATAACATTTGAGATGAGATAAACTTCTTGGGTTTATTCCTTTTGTCTTAATTGTATGTTTTAAAGATGTTCATGTAGCCCTATTTCTTTTTAGCATTTGAAGGAGCTAACTTTAGCCATTAGTTTCATTGTGAAGAGACTATTTTTCTTCTGCCAAGCTTGTGAGCATCCTAACCTATAATTCACCCAAATTTGTGAGGCATTAATTCCCTCTGGCAGCTCAGTCTTTAAAGACAGTAAAGAATTTGGATCAATTAATACATTCTTTCAGACAGATGCAGTAATGAAATTGCTGCTTCCATCCTATTTGCCCTTTGACATATTAGCCCAGAATAATCCCAAGCTGTCATGGCCTGTTGTTATGTCTGCTATCCAACAGTGACCAGCTATTCTCTATGCATTCTTGAATTATTTTCTTGGGACTAGTTAAATAATACATAACACTGCAGCATATTACTTTTTCCAGAATTGTTCCTTATTTCCTTTTGTAAAAATTTACCATTTCACATCTCTTGGATATGAAAATGGTACCAGCTTCAAGGCAGGGAGCAGTGCATTTTCAAACTGTTTTTCCACTCCTGGGGGCAATCAGAGGCCTTTGCTGTAATCCCTGGGGTACAAGACTCTAACAGGAACTGTTTTCTCATACCTGAGTAACCCAGCTGGTCCCCTGATACCCAGGGTACTCATCAGATTACTGTCCGTTACTTGAAGCAGGCAATGATGAAATAACAAAGAGAAGTCCAAAGGCAATTAAAAGAGATTTTAGGGCCTTGGGGCATTTGGTTGAAGAATTAGGAGCTCAGGTTGTGATCTCCTCGATCCTCTCGTTAACAAGGTATGATATTAATAAGACTATACACACCCATCTGGTCAATGCATGGCTCCAAGATTGGTCTAAGAAAAATTTTGGATTCTTTGTTCGTAGGATGATCTACTTAACACCTGGGGTGCTAACACAGGACAATATGCACCTTTCTCAGAGGGGAAAAAGAGTTCTAGCACAGGAGCTAACGGGGCTTGTTGATAGAGTTTTAAATAGCTTGGAAGGGGGCAGTGGACAAAACCAGGGTTGCCAATGGTGAGCAATGGGATGGTGTGACAAAACTTGAGGTAACAAGTACTAATGGGATTCCTCATTCTGCTTTTCAGGGTGTTGGGCACAATGTACCACACTTGAAGTGTTTTTACACTACTGTGCGCAGCATGAGGAATAAACAAGATGAGCTTGAAGCCTTGGTCCGGTCCCAGAGACTTGGCATTATTGGCATAAGTGAAACCTGGTAGGATGAGTCCTGTGATTGGAGCACCCTGCTGCATGTGTACAGAGTCTTCAGGAGAGAGAGGCAGGGCAGAAGAGGCAGGGGAGTGGCTTTGTACATAATGGAAGGGCTGGAGTGTATGGAGCTCGCTGTTGGCAATGGCACAGTTGAGAGTCTTTTGGTCAGAATCAAGGGACAAACAAATAATGCAAATGTCATTGTGAGAATTTACTGTAGACCTCCTGGCCAGGATGAGGATGCTGATGACCTATTCTTTGAGGAACTAAGGGATGCTTCCAAGTCAACCACCCTTGTACTTATGGGGGACTTCAACTTGCCTGAAATCAGCTGGAAGCAACACACAGCTAGTACAACCCAGGTCAGAAGATTTGTAAGCCACCTGGATGACAGCTTTATGGAACAAGTCATAAAGCAGCTGTCTTGACCACAGTGACCAGGAAGTGATTGAGTTATCTCTGTTGACAAGAGGAAAACTGCCAGCAAAACTTCGACACTGGACATGAGGAGAGAAGACTTCAGGATGTTCAGGGAGCTTTTGAGTCAAGTTCCCTGGGGAAATATTTTTGCAGGAGCTGGGGTTCATGAGTGCTGCTCAGTCTTTAAACATTACCTCCTAAGGGAACAGGAACAAGCAATCCCAAAATGTCAGAAATCAAGTAGACAAGACAGAAGACCAGCTTGGCTGAACAGGGATCTATTCTTGCAGATTGGGCAAAAAAAGGAAGGTGTATGCCCAGTGGCAGCTAGGTCAGGTGACACTGGAAGAATACAGAGACACTACTAACCACTGTAGGAAGAAAATCTGAGCAGCCACAGATCAACTGGAGCAGAAATTGGTCAGAACTGTGAAGGACAATAAAACGACTATTTTCAAATACATGAATGGCAAAAGGCAGTGTAGAAACTTTGGTCTTTTACAGAATAAGGGTGGTCACCTCACCAACAGGAATATAGACAAAGTAAACATATTTAATGAATTCTTTGCCTCTGTCAGCACTGGAACAAGCTCCTCAGGGAAGCAGTCACAGCACCAAGCCTGCCTGAGTTCAAGAAGCATTTGGGTGATTGTCTCAGGCACACGGTGTGATTCTTGGGGTGCCCTACACAGGGACAGGAGTGGGACTCAATCATCCTGATGGGTCCCCTCAAGCTCTCCATATTCTGTGATTCTATGAACTGAGTTTCTTAGACTGGAAATTAAATAGACAACTTCAGCAGGCAGGAGGTAAAACCATTTGGCACTGCAGCTGGCTTGCTGGACCTCTCTGGCCTCCCTTTCTGCTGTTCTGTTTTCATAAGCATCACTCATAGTTGGGTCCAACAACAGCACAGATCAGCAGTAGCACCTCATATTAGTTGCATTTTTTACAGTTCAGCAACATGCATGAACATTTTTAGTACTGTATTTTTACCTCTTTCATAGTCTGTTATCTCCCTAGGTTTCATGGAGCTGAATTAAAATGGCCTTTAAACTCAAGTCATAGGAGACTAAGGATGTTGTAGACCCTGCTAATGATTTATAAACATGTACTGTTGGCTTTGCTGAGATACACAGCATGTTCATTTGTGTTTCTCTCCTTCCCAAATCCCCTGAACTTCTGTCCCTCATATATTATAATTTTATTTTAGGAGGATGCAGGGTTTTTTCTGCTATGTTGTTTTATTCTAGGTATAAAGTATCAAATCCCTTGTTTTGTTTTGGATTTTTGTAAGCCCAATGAAAGTTTAAGGCTAAATGAAGTGTTGAGAAGGAGAAAGGGTTTAAATGAATACATATTCTTCAAAACTGATATAATTGCCAGCAATTTAGAAGTTCCTCAGTTTTTGTTTTTTTTTTCCTTTAAGTGGTTATCAAGATCTCTTCATCCTGATACTGACATGGTGACACACTGTCTGTACAGTAACAGCCATCATGGTGACTAAATGTGTGATAGCTTTTAAACTTCTACAGTTACACTGGTAGACACTCTGAAAGGGAAATTATCATAGAGAAGTTATTTGTGGTCTACCTCAAAGCTAGATTTTAGTAGCTCAAAGCAGGAAAAGGTAAATGTACTGGTAATGAGGAACGTGGATGACACGATGTGGGGAGACTTTGGCAGAAGCAGCACCAGGGTGGGGGAATGGGGAAGGACAATGAGCAGAATCACATGCATAGAAGCAAAAGTCCTTGAGAACTAATGTAAGAGAAATGAGATCATAGATAAAAGTAAGCAATGCACCACTTATTGTTACAACAACATCTAAGCTCAAAGACTTATCAAATAGAGATGGCAGATTAGAATCTACTACAATGAGATATGGCTGTGAAGAAAACGTGCATATAGCATATGCATTTGGCACATTATTTCTGGCTGAGAGAATACAAAACATGATGCTCTTGGCAAGACACTGGCACATTTCATCTGAAAAGTTGTACACAATAGTGGTTTCCTACATAAACTGTGAAAACTGGAATGCATTCAGAGAAGAGCTACCACCATGACTTAAGGTCTAGACCATCTTTTACAAGACCCTGTTTTGCAAGGGGACCATGTCAGATATAGCCAATGCTGAGAAGGAATATCATTATTCATACACCAGAAACATAAACTCTGAGAAGAAAGAAAATTTATTTAAGCTACCAGAGAATATTGGCACAGTTTCTCAAAGATAGAATTCAGACCAGAAATTAGAATCAACTGTCTTTTAATTAGAGAAATGAGGTCTGATATGACTTTCCATTAAGAACAGGGATAAAACAAACAAACAAACAAAGATAGCATTGTTCTGAAAATGGTTTTTCCTAGCTTTAAAAGAAACACATGATGACATTTTCTGTGACAGGAGAATATTGGACCTAAAAAACTAGACTTGGTTAATCCCATATTCTGCATTCATAGAAGTTCCTTGCACTTATATATGCTATTTTGGTTCTTGAATACAACAAGTTTTATCCATTTACATCTAGATTCAAGCTAAGAATGAAGTGTAATAGTATTTGAAATTTAGGTGCAGGTTCTTTAAGCACAGCAATCATTATTTTGCAGAGCTAACCCTCAAAAATTGTAAAAGAATGTTTGAAGATTTGTTTTCAGCAGTGAAAGTCTCTCAGTCCTTTCTCTTTTCTGAGAGCAGAGATACTGAACAGAATAAGTTAAAAAAACCCACATATATGTATACACACACTCTCTATTTGCTTTTAGACTTCAGGCCCATTCACACTTTTACTGTAGTTATGTGTGATTCATTCTACATGGAAACCCTGTGAGTTACAAACATTACAGCAAAATCAGAATAAACTTTAAAAATTCTTATTTATTCTTCCTGTTTTGTATTACTCTTGAAGCATAACTGAAATGACATTCTGAACAAGACTACATCATGCTGCTCTTTGCCTGTTGAAAAGACATTCCTTATGGTTTGTACATTGACTCAGAAAGTCTAATACCTGATGCATTTTCCTCATTTCACTTTGGGGATGTACATTATAAAGTGGTTTTAGCTTCATCTCCAGAATAATTCTATTCAGAAACAGCATTAATGAACTCCCTACCATCTTTGTGACTCATTGTTAATCCTTTTCCCACTCAGTACTCGACCTGTCTGGCATTTCAGTATCACACACATAATTGGTTCTTTATAATACTGCTTGCATATCTTTTTATATCTTGTGTATTTCACATAACAGGATACTTGCACCTTCCTCCTGAAGGAGCATTTAAATAGATTACAGAAAGTCTTTCAAAGCTGTTGGAGTCCTGACAGCATCTTTTAATGAATCAAGGGCCCTGTCTCACTGTCTCCTGTGTCTGCTGATGTTTTGGACATGTCTGCATTTTTACATTTTACACTTAGGAGACACAGCTGGGTATGCTAGTGATGCAGTATTTGTCAGTAAAAAATTCCAGATATGCCCTGGATCTAGACAATGGCCTAGTAAAGATGGATTTAAGAGACAGCAAAAGAAATCCTTCTTTTTCTTGTGTTTGTTAAATAGCTGCTAGACTGCCACTCAATGCATGGATTTCAACTTGGAGTGAAAATTTAAAATACCTTAGCCATATTTGTCCTGAAAATTACATTTCCTTTCCTTTAATGCTTCTTTATTTACTATCAGTGTGAACCTTGAAACAAGAGTCTTTCTACAAGTGCATACGTATCTCAAATGGAAGAATATATGGAAATAATCCTTGGTATGTATAGATGAAAGCAGTGCACATATGACTTAAAACCTGCATCTATAGTTTTGAAGTTAGTTTACTTAGGTTTCAGAAACCCTGTGAGTACCTCTTAGTAGCCTGTATGATGAATGTAAATGGAAAACCAGGCCCTTAAACCCCCAGCTTGTGTCTAGGATGAGTGAGGCAGAAGGTTATTGTACACCACTGTTTGAAGAGAAAACACCAAGGCCATGTAGACAAGCCTTGCCATTTTGCACCTGCAGTGGTTTTGTAAGCCGAGGAATGCAAAAGCAAACTTGCAAGTAGCTGTGTAGCAAATGCAAGTGATTTGATAGCAAAGACAGGGTCAGGAGAATGAGTTGGACTTGGTACAGGCTTGAATTCTGGGTTGTAGAAGAAAGGAGATAAAATAAGGAAAAAATACTTGAGGAAAATTAGTCTCTGAAGAAGCAGACACTTCTGCTGGAGTATCAGAGCAGCAGCCTGGGCTTGGTAGGACCCAGCCCGGAGCTGTCACCCGACTTCAAAATGAGTGAACTGATTGACCAGGCTGGTCTAGTAGTTTTATGAAGCGTGTGGTGGCCTCTACTGGTGAATTGCCATGTTACATGAGTATTTGCCCAAAATTCTTAAAAACTCTGGATATTCACAAGATAAAGCTGAAAGTTTTGTAATATTCACAGACCAGCCAGTCATGATCATTACTTCTCTTGTAATGTGAATGTGGTGGTCTATTAGGTTGTGTCTTTTAGTCCAAAGGGTTTTTTCTCCTCAAGTTGATATGGGGTTTGCATGTATCTGGCCAAATAGATATATTCTCTATTTTGGGTGATACACAGAAGGATTCTTGAATTATTGCTGATTCCATCTGACAAGCCCATGCTTGGCACAGAATGCCACTCTTTGTCATGTTGCATTTTTATGTCTTTTTATGGATCATGAAGATAATTCAGTAAAAACTGATTTCAGATTGTTTCCTGAATAATTCTTTTATTGTAAAGGCTTTGTGTCTTGCTAGTATGAATTAATTTTGTACTTCTTACTTGTGCATCCCTTGTAAGATCGTTTAATATTCCAGTGGTTCTTACATGGTCTATTGTAATTTATTATCAATGAAGCAATAGTTAATGGGTATTAAAGAGGAGTTTACTGCTTCTGCTCAAACTCTGCTAACACTTTATTTGCTCCTTCATTGCTAATTGTTTTGTTACATCCTCACAGAGATCCACCATAATGCAATAAAACTACACTTGTAACATTTTACTTAAATAATGGGATCTTAAATAAGCTGTAGATTTTTCCTGCTCTGATAGGGCTAACTTGCCATGAAGTAGTTGCTTTTCATTTTATTTCAGAAGAGGAAAGGCTTCTATGGAAACAGAATAACTAAAAGGCTCACAAGATGAATGAAGACGAGGACATGAGACAGGGAAACAACTGGAGTTTGTTAACTCCAGGATTTACCCTTGTAGAACTGCTTGAAGTAAGGGAGTTTTCTAGGAGATTTACTTCAGTTTTTCAAGTGCTCAGAATTCAGAATTCACACTCTGTTAGCACTAGTCACTGAGACATCAGGAAAGACATAGAAGTCTGGGTTTCAATTTCCTCCTATGCAAAACAAAAGGTGGAACTGACATTAAATATGTCGTAGCAAAACATGTTGATATTTATGAATAGCATTCCAACATAAGAGTTTATTCTTACATGAAAACTGACCCATATTCTACCTTCTACATTAACACTTAAAAAATTTCTTTTCTTTCTATTCTTTGCATATAAACCTGTCTTCATGTTCTCAGTGCTCTTACTTTCTATCATGCTTATGTTTATTCATTTGCCTGCATGCTGCATTCATGTCGTTTTGAAGCTCCTTTCTCTACAGAAATACTAGAGCCTCAATTCCAACGTTAACTTCAGAGCTGTGGGAGGAAGGGAGAACATAAATGAAGACTGGACTTGCTTTTCACAGAAAGCTTAGCAGGAACAATAAGCCTCAGCCACTTCTTCACAGGAGTTGCCTGGGCATGTGGAAGCTCAGAATAACCAGTTAGTGGCCATTGTTTGAATTCCAGTTAACAGGTTTGGGGTTGGAGTTAGCTAACATATGAGATGAAGAAGGGAGAAAGATAACCTTCCTTCTCAATCAGTACTGAAACTTTCCCTTCCAGGAAATGCCCTGTTGTGATACATGAGCTGGAAGGGTGAGTATTCCTATGAAAGCTTCCATCAGTAGTTAACTTCCTTGAGTAATTTCTTAGCTGGCAAGGTCAAAACAACTCTTGAAAAAGTAAACACACTTCCCACTGTGACAGCTGATAATCACCTCCAATCACACTAGCATCAGTGAAGATATTCCCAGTTCTTTGGTGTGGATGTCAATCTTTGTTCAGATGCCAGAGCCAAACATAAATTTGTATTGACAGCATATGCTACTCTAACTTCCCTCCTAGAAGGAAAGTCTTGTCGGTGTTTAATAAAGATATTTTTTGGCGGTCTCAGTAATTCTAGCCAACATGTCTGTTTGTAACCAATGTCCTGATAGTGAAGAACTGAGTGACTGGAGTATTGCAGCAGGGGTGCTTGCCGCTTGCCTTCCATCTTCACACTCCCTTTGCTTTCTGCCAGCTGCAAGCCTCATCTAGCCCTTTGGTGAGTCTGTGCACCTTGCTGAATGTAACACAGTAAAGCAGTAAGTAGCTTTTAACCATCCTAGTGAACCAAATCGACTCATCAGAGGATGGAGAAGTCACTGGGTCCAGTGCAAGGGAAGCAGACCCACTGACTGGTGGAAGCTGAGAAAATCTCACCTGAGATGCAGCTCCTGGTTTGGCTGAGGTCCTGGATAACTTCATGGCAAGCCTAGGAGAGTCCAGGAACTGGAGGCATCTTATGCAGTCTAAACTATTTTTCTACTAGTATTTTAATTATTTCTTTCACAATCTGTGCCATTTGTGAGGTTGATGCAGGTTTCTGTTGCAGCTTGCTCCATGTTCTAGGAATCAATCAGCTCTGTTATTTCATGCAAATAAGGCCTAGTAAGCTCTACAGAGCTGAATTTCTACTCCCTATTTTCGCATTCCTACATAGCTCCTTCTCGAGAGGATGTAGGGAGGTAATTAGGAAAACTAAAGCCTCCTTGGAAATAAACGTTGCTCATGAGGTCAATAGAAAGGGCTTCTTCAAATACACTGCAGATAGAACTAACACTAGAGGCAATATAGGCCCACTGCTGAATGAGGTGGGTGCCCTGGTGACAGAGGATACAAAGAAGGCAGAGGTACTGATGCCTTCTTTGCCTCTGTCTTTACTGCTGCAGACTCTCCCCAGGAGCCCTAGATCCCTAAAGCCCCAGAAGAAGTCAGGATGAAGGAGGAGTTTACTCTGGTAGATGAGGATTGGGTTAGGGATCAGTTAAGCAATCTGGACATCCATAAATCAATAGGTCTGGATGGAATACACCCATGGGTGCTGAGGGAATTGGTGGAGGTCATTGCTAGGCCACTCTCCATCATCTTTGGTAAGTCATGGGCAACAGGAGAAGTGCCTGAGGACTGGAGGATAGCAAATGTCACACCAGTCTACAAGAAGGGCAAGAAGGAGGACCCGGGTAACTATAGACCGGTCAGCCTTCCCTCCATCCCTGGAAAGGTGATGGAACAACTTGTTCTTGGTACTATCTCTAGGCATATCAAGGATGAGGGGGTTATCAAGAGCAGTCAACATGGTTTTACCAAGGGAAAGTCATGTTTGACCAACCTTATAGCCTTCTATGAGAAAATTACTAGGTGTGTAGATGATGGTAGAGTGGTAGATGTGGTTTATCTTGATCTCAGTAAAGCATTTGACACCGTCTCCCACAGCATCCTTGTAGATAAGTTGATCAAGTATGGGTTTGGTGATCAGGTAGTGAGGTG
>NW_009970725.1:6814797-6815292 GCF_000747805.2 Chaetura pelagica
GGGCTGACCTGCTGGAGAGCAGTGTAGGTGAAAGAGACCTGGGAGTCCTGGTAGACAGGAGGATGACCATGAGCCAGCAATGTGCCCTTGTGGCCAAGAAGGCCAATGGCATCCTGGGGTGCATTAGAAAGGGTGTGGTCAGTAGGTCAAGGGAGGTTCTCCTCCCCCTCTATTCTGCCTTGGTGAGGCCGCATCTGGAGTATTGTGTCCAGTTCTGGTCCCTTCAGTTCAGGAGGGACAGAAAACTGCTTGAAAGAGTCCAGTGCAGAGCCACAAAGATGATGAAGGGAGTGGAACATCTCCCTTATGAGGAAAGGCTGATGGAGCTGGGTCTCTTTAGCTTGGAGAAGAGGAGACTGAGGGGCGATCTCATCAGTGTTTATAAATATGTTAAGGGTGAGTGTCAAGAAGACTGAGCCAGGCTTTTTTAACTGATGTTTAGTGATAGGACAAGAGGCAATGACTGCAAACTGGAGCATAGGAGGTTCCACGTAA
>NW_009970725.1:6815429-6895360 GCF_000747805.2 Chaetura pelagica
TAGATGATCTTTCGAGGTCCCTTCCAACCCCTAGGATTCTAGGATTCTATGGAAGAACAAAATGAAACCAAGCCTGCCACAGAAGAATAACTCAGTGTAAAGCTGATAATAATGAGGATGGTCTGATGAGCAGAAGTCTCTCAATCACAACATGTTCCCCACAGGACAGCATTTTAACTGATACTGCATTGTGAATTGTTTTGAGAAAAGGCTTCTGGCCAAAACATTGACATTCACAAGCAGCTGCTGCACTCAGAGAATGTAAGTTTTAATTATCTTGGGTAAAACAACCAATTTGGAGTGCAAGTCAAGCTAGGCTGCTGAATATTACTGATCACCTGGAAAATCACAACCAATGTATGCTTTTCTTCTCAATCTACCTTTCAACCTGCAGCTCATTCTCTGGGCTGTAACAAATGCATTAGGTTTTGCTCAGCAAAGCAGCACCATTGAAGAAAATCCATGAAATGAAACTTGAAAGAAAGTGGGTTCCCCGAATGAAAAAGGGTATGCTGCTGTTAGTCACTTGCTCCTCATTCGCTTCATGGTGGTTTAATACATTTGTGTGTGTTTCCCAATTAAATAAAATAGCCTATCTACTGACATATTCTCATTGACAGCTACTGAACAACTCAGAATTGAGCAACCACAGTTATTTCCCGTTGTTTCCTGCTGTTTTTTAAGACCATCACAACATGATGCCTTGGATAACCGGGATGATACACACTAGCAGTAAATACGTACATACATTGCCTTATCCTCTGTTCTCTCCTGCTAGAAGGTGTGAACAACTATTGTGAAACTCCTGGTGCTGCAGTGCAAAGTCCAGTGCTTGCCCAGATAAGTGCAGGCCAGTGCTGACATAGGAACACCGGGTGGCAGCAGTGGGTTTTCAGCCAGCAGGTTGAGCCATAGTGAGGCTGTTGTCAGAAGTAATGAAGACACAGAAATTAATTTTTATTTCCGAAGAGAATGCATGGCATGTTATCCAAGTCCAAATTTCGTCAGTTTGTCATTTGTTCGTGCCTCACAGCCCTAGATTCCTTCTTTAACTGAACCTAACATTGTAATTGCAGTTAAAATGACAGACACGTTGGGGCTTAGGATACAGGAGGACGTTTTGTGTATGTATCATCTGCTGAGAATTTGGGATTGTTGCCAGGAAAATTGGACAGCAATTTGGCTTTAAGGTATACATCATGTCTGTCCTGCTCTTTGCCCCTGCCTGAAGTGTCAGAGTTGTGACAAGCATAATGGAAGAAACCTTCTCAAAAACATATTTTTCAGTTACTGCAAACTTTGCTGGGCAGATGACAGACCTGAGGAGCAAGCTGCTTGGTAGCTGTTGTCTTCTGTCAGGGAGTTTTCTTAACTTGACAGGTCCCATCTGAGTGGGCATGACCTGGTACTTGAGTGCAGAGCCCTGTTTGTTGAGCAAAACAGTTTGCTTCTAGGGTGAGATTAGGGCAAGGTTGAGCTCCAAAGCCATCATCCTCTTACTTTGTCTGACATAGAGGTTGTCTGTTTCTCCGATAATTCCCAGATGCTTTTTAGCAATATAGCAAGTGAAATATACTTCTTGCATGAAGGCAAGAAGGAGCTGTAGAGTTTTGAGTGCCCATACCTCAGAATACATTTTGCTGTTGACCTTAGCCACTAATGAGACATCCTCACCACAAAATTGGGGCACTAACAGGACTAACTTTGTTTCCTAACATCAGCAGTGCAGTAGTGTGACCCAAAACACTATATTGTTTGTTTGCTTTTGATTTTTGTTTTTCTCCCCAGGAGAAGGTAAATGTTTTCCAAGTGTCTCACACTTCTCTAACTGTTCAGACTTGTCTATTTTAGTGATATAGCTGGGCTGGCTCAAAAGAGTAGCCTGTTTATCTTGCTTACTTTCACTGCTGATTAATGCCCAAAAACCTCCTGTCCCAACTGAAAGCAGTTCTGACAAAGACCTATGCAACACCACAATATTTTTGTTATAGCAGACTACTGTTCATGCCATACATTTCTCTTCTAAATTCAGGATTTTTAATGTGGCCAGACTAGTTTAAAACCCAATTAAGGCTTTTTTACAAAGATTGGTAATGTATCTGTCTGCAGCGAAAACCTATTTGTTCACAGCTAGTGTCCTGAAAATCATCAACCGCCTCCCAAAAATTATTTTCTCTTCTCTTTTCTTTTTTCCCAAAAGCCATTGGAACAGAATCTGGGACAGCTCAGCTCATGACAGGCCTGATAATTCTAAATCCTAATTGCCTTGAAGCTGCATGTAATTAGCTACAATATGCACCAGATACCATTGGTAAAGTTAATGATTTGGCTACTTGTACAGAACCAGTGGTCAGAAGTATGAATACCTAATTTCCTGCATCATCTCTTGGGTTTTAATGAAGGTGAACTCTTTTGTTTGGTTTGTTGAGTAGTGAGAAGGCAGTATGTTTAGAAGAGCAAACTGGATATGAGTACATTGAGTTTACTTTTGGTTTTCCATCAGCTATACCACAAGTACTTCTACTGTGAAACTTGTATGCAGCCCTGCATGGGAAAACTGATCCTGCATACCATGCCAAAACAAGATATGAGGATGGAATTCCATTCCTAAAAGAGCAGAAATATATATATATATATATATATATATATATACACATACATGCTATTAAATGTATATCATATGATATATGATATATATCATATATATATATGTCAGCTATATAGTTTACAAGAATTGAGACACAAGACTTCTCCCCAGAAACAATTTAAAACCTTACAAAGCATATGTTGGACTGAGCTAGAATGTAACAGAAGAGGCTCAGAAATGTCCTGTGTTTTTCCACAGGGTTTTCTGCCCTATTTGCCACCCTTAGTAGCAGGTGCAGACTGTTTCTCAGTGCCGCCTTCAAGCCGTCTGCTTCAGGTACCACAAAAATCCTCTTTTTTTAGTCCCCCAGAAGGTCCCCAGAAGCATCTTCTAGTGCTCCAGAGTGGTAACTGACCCATTTTACTGGCAGCACTACCAGCCCAAGCCATCGCTCCAAGAATCTTCTTTCTTCTTAATATTTATCTGGATTTTTATTACTTGGGTTTTGCCCTACCCTACCTTACCCCTACTGTGCTTCCCTGCCCATCTCTACAAATGGTGATGTCTCTTCTGTGGTGTGAGTTACGGTGTGGCCACAGGTCCATGCACCACTGGTGCCAGGGTCAGCATTGTCATAAGAGGTGGGAGAGGGGTCAGAGCCTTACTGGTGGCTGAAGGGTGGAGGAGGTGTGAAAGGATGTCTGGAGGGATGGGGAGAGCAAGTCCATAGCAAGCCAAGCTTAAACCAATGCAAATCACTGCAGGACCCACTCTACATCTCCACCTTCTCACAACACCCTCAAGAGCCTCATGCAGCCAAAACTGCTGACTTTTCAGCACTGGGGGAAGACACATTGATCATCCATAATGAATGTTTACATGAAAGTTATTTACACAGATGCAAAATGCAGCAGCTCATTAAATAATTGTTCATCACATGTCACTTACAAAGTGGAAAAAAATGTGGCTGCTACACGGCAGCTTCTAGCAAAGTGGCTAGTACATAACATATTGACATTCAGCTGAAGCAATCAACTTGAGAAATTTTGTATTGAAAGTATTCTGAAGAGTAATTAAGCTTCCTATGGTAAGCAAAGCTTGTTAAATTGGGTGTTACCACTTGTTACTTAAAGCAGATAATGCTACATTGTTTTAAACAGCCTGTCTTATCTTCCCTAAAGAATGAGATTATCTCCTCTGCCTTGTTCTTCCCAGTCTCTCACAAAATACACTGTGCCTGTGTCCCTCAATCTGTTTTTCACGTGGTCTCCCATAATAATGCTCAGATCTGTAGCTGTCAGAGCAGCAGCAATCCAATAAGCAGTAATGATGTTCTTCCATTTCTCAGGGCCCACTCTGCCACTCTTGCTCACACGGAGTAGTTTCTCTTGTTGTTGGAAATTATGAGATTGCTCACCTGCCAGGCACTACTCAAAGAAGTAAAAGCAGCAAAGTCACTGATACAAGGGTAGGATATTGCTGCCACTATAAAAGTGAGAGGACAGAGCCTTGCACGGTTTACATTACTAAAGTGGTTAGTCAGGGCAGAGAGAATAAAAGCTTAAATCCACTGATGAGCAGGGATTTGGTGTAATCTCACACTTTTTTTTTATTTAACTGCAATGCTCAGGACTTATTCTTATGGTCCAGGAAAAGAGCATCTAAACAAACACCAAAACAAAAAAGGAGTTTACTGCTTCTCCTGTAAAACAGTTGCTGCTTTAGTATAATGCTATTTTCTCCATAATCACAGTTTACATTATGGAACACCTCAAA
Source organism: Chaetura pelagica (assembly GCF_000747805.2). NCBI lineage: Eukaryota > Metazoa > Chordata > Aves > Apodiformes > Apodidae > Chaetura > Chaetura pelagica. The sequence continues at coordinate 6,819,793 of NW_009970725.1, forward strand.
GCATAAATGACACTGTATTTGATACCGTGCAAATGTGTATCACTTACACGTGCATTATTTGCAAGTCCCAAAGAAGCAATTGAGTCAAGGACGCTAATTCTTCTGAGCAGGATTAGTATAACCCATGAGAAGCCATGTCACATTACAACTGATCTCATTTTTTTCTAGAAATGCAGTTGCTGTGGTTTCTAGGTACTGATCCCTTTTCTTACATTTCAGCTCTGGGATAGCAGTCACTAGGGAGGATTTTTAATCTCATGATTTTTATTAAAACACAAGAGCAGAAGCATAAAACGCATTATTGCTGAAGGAACTTGGTCTGAGAAGCTGTGTTCCCATGAGCATGTATAAGTGAATTATGAGTTAATCTATGTGCAAAAGAATTTTAGTGATCTCTGTCTGCCTTCTATGATTCCAGCTCTCCCTGAAAAAAAAAGGACCAAAACCACTACAAATATATTTTTCCACTGTCAAATATTTCTAATTTCTAGACAGAGTCCCTTGGTAACTTATTTTTCATTCTTCAAGTGAATTACTGGTCATTTTGGCAACAAGCACAATTTCCAATGAATGAGCAGACTTGCCATGAAAACCTGCCAGCTAGTCAGTGAACAAGTGATATCTCCATGACTGGCAGAAGAAATCTTCACATGATCTCCTTTATTTATATTGCTTGACAGAAGCCGCTAAATCAGGGAAGATCTAAAAAGTAATCCAAGACTATTAACAGATTAAGGCAGACACCGTGTGCAGCAGTTCTTGGTTTGAGTGCTAAGCTCTTCTGAAGTGTAAAAGTGACTGGAGGTCAAACTGACATCCTTTTTAGCAGTTTATATGCTTTCCCCATGAATCAGGAATACTGTTTGTTCTAGAAACTGCTTGAAAAAATATTGCAGCATATCCTACCTTCCTGCACTCTTGTGCACTCACTAATAATTTGGTCACAGTGACACATCTGCATACGACATAGGGTTTTCTCTGCAGGATCTCCATTTTCAAAAGTAAAGCTAAAGCCTTTAAGAGTGTGAGTGCAATCTTCTTCAAAGGAGAAATGTGTTTAGGGTTTTCCTATTTGGTGGTATAATCTGTCTCCTTGTGGTTTTTTTTTCCTGTAGGCTGAAAGTTCAGATACTAAAGTCATGGCTGCTACAGCATAAGTTGAGAAACTGCGGTAGCCAGCCTGGTCATGTACTACATGGTGGGTTGGGACAACGTCTTCTTGTCACTTCTTTTCCTCTCAGTCTTCCCTCTCAACTGGAACAGGTACCTTCTCTGTTTTGTCCCTATTGTGGTCCTGCTCAGAAATATCTTGCAAGGCAAACTAATACTGACTGAGCTAATATCGCTATGGGTTGAAAATGGGGTATTCTGGACTCCTGGGAAATAACTTTAGTGAATGCACTGGCAATACTGCTTCAGCACACTTACATTTTTTTCACTGTGTTTATCAGCAAATATTCATTTCAGAAAATTTAAACTATAATTCTAACTGTCATGGCCAAGATGTTCCAGCAAAATTCATGCTTCTAGAAGCCTAAAATTCAGCTATGGTCTATGCAAAACTGAGTTTTGCACACTTTTGTACAGTTGCCTCTTATATACCTTTACCTGTTGTGGCTGCATTGAGATATCAAGGTGGTGTTTGGTTTGTAAGGATTCACAATACTGCTTAGGCTTGTCTTTCCTTCTTTCAACATATAAGGTTAAGAGTATGAGTGACTGTTAAGGACTATCTAGAGCCTGGCTTCTTCTTTCTCTATGGCCTTCAAGGGTTTCTCAGACTGGGTATTAACACTGTGACTGCAAATGTCCTCAGTCTGAAAACTGAGAGTGGTTCATGAAGAATGCATACTCACTGGTGGCTGTTTTATTTATGCTGATTGGATGAAAACTGAGTCAAAGGTTCAGAGGGAGGATGGTGGTCTCCACAGAGGAGTCTAAGACATTGGGAAAACCTAAAACAGACTTGTCATGACTGCCTGTGTTGCTTACTAAGCAAATTGCTTCTCTCTAATCTAAAATCAATTATTTAATAGAAATATGTAACGATTTTAAGACATGGATTCATGTAGCCCAGTTTGAATTCTGAGCACAGAAAAAAAGATCAGGTTAAATGACAAGTGATCAAGAAATATCAAGAAGATGGAGAAAGCTGCTGAAGCTCAAGGCCATGTGTTGTGGTTTGGGACAACAACAAAGGATCAACCCCGTGGCCATTCACTCAGCTCCACCCTCCCCCCCTCCCCACACACACACACTCGCATGAGGAGGACAAAGCTTATGAGTGAAGGCAAAGGACAAGGAGGGTTCTTCACCGATTAAGGTCCCAGGCAAAACAGACTCAACTTGGGGGAAAATAATAATTTAATTTCACACCAATCAAACACACACAGGACACAGACAACACAGAGAGCAGGGCTTGCATATGTTACCCCACCCCTCCTTTCTTCCCTGGGCCCAAATCACTTTTTTCCCAGTTTCTCTCCCTCCTTCCCCCCAGCCGCACAGGGGGACAGGGGATGGGGTTTAGAGTCAGTTCACAGGCTGGGGGTTCCTGCTGCTCCTTCCTCCTCAGGAAGAAGGATTCCTTACAGTCCTTCCCTCCTTCCCCATGGGATCCCTCCCATGGAAGAGAGTCCTCCAGGAACCTCTCCTTCGTGAGTCCTTCCCACAAGGTCTGGAACTGCTCCAGCCTGCGGTTCCCACAGAGTCACGGGGGCTTCGGGAACAGCCAACTCCCTTGGTGCCCCCGGCGTCTTCCAAAGCTGCACAATCAGAGTCCACAGGAAGCAAATCCACTGGCTGCAAAAACCAAGTCCAGTGGCCAAGCTCACCCCTCCTGGCACCTTCAGGGAATGTTCCACCACGTTCCTCCTCAAGTGCAGGGGGACAGCTCCCATCTCACCATGGGTTGCAGGGAAACTTCCGCTTGGGCACCTTCTTCCCTTTCTTCCTCACCAACCACCAGCACCGCTCTCCCTCTCCAGCACAGCTCTTCTCTCCTAAGTGCTTCTCTGCTCGGGTGTGTCTCAGTTCTCTGGTATGTTAATGAGGCCCATCTATTGTCCCGCTAATGGCTCCCTGCCTGAGTTTGGAGCAGGGGGAGCTTCTCAGCTTCTTACTCCTTGGGCTCTTCCCCCACTACCAAAAACCCACCAAACCAAGCCAGAACACCATATCATCTCATGAGGTTCCAAAAGTATGAATGTGAATATTACATACAAGGTAAAAAAAAAAAAAACAACACTCCAAAAATAGTCTACGGCTTCTTCAAAATTCTTTGAGTTGTGTTTTTTCTTTGAGAATTGCCCCTTAAACCGGAACATATTTCTTCTTAAGCTTCATTGGAAGCCAGCAAGCAGCAAACACCTCTGAAAGCACCAAGATTAAGGCCAAGATTCTCAAAATAGCTAAATGCCACCAAACTTGTCCTTAATTCTTTGGGAGATAGATCCCCAAATACCTTTAAATAACTAGTCCTTATATGGTCACAATTTTGAGAAGGGTAGAGAAGTCCTATAGAGGACTAATCCATGCAGATGGAAAATTTTTGTATTTTTGCAGGAGTAAGGGAAAAAACCAGACGGAACCCTCAAATAATATTGGGCAGGAGTTCAAAAAATATGAAGTGTAATAAGATTTTTTTTAAAAAAAAATATATATTTAATGGCCAGAGAAGTCTGTACCATAAATTAAACGGACAAAAATAAAAACCTACTTAGCATTTTCCATCCATATGTTCCATGGCTTTACACCAAGACCTCCCAAACTGTATAAAAACATGAGCCTCAGAATTACTCGTAGGCTCCCTTACAGCTCTGAGGGCCTAGCAGAAATCTTTCCAAAAGTGCAATTCTGTAAGAGAAAAAGAAAAAACCCACTGAAAATGTGATGTGAAAGTTTCACATTTAGAGGATAATAATTATGGTGAGTAATACTCACCAAGTGCTAGACACTTCACTGGTTACTTCATAAGGAGATGAGCCTTTGCAGCAAGGAGCTCACAATTTCGTGACTACAATTCAACCTTAATGCTTTATTTATTTCCTTTGTGTTTAGTCTTACTGGGTCTTTAAATGTTTTCTCAGCATAGTTGGAGGTTTGGGGTTTGAAATATATAAATATGCATTTGAACAATATCAATGCTTTTAGTCTAAATGCTTTTATCCCAGACTTGCAATAATAATTACCCTATAAATACATATCACAGTGCTAGATAGATACAAACAATTTAATCTGAATGATTCATTTGTGAGCTTAGCTAATTAAGCTTCCCTGGCCAAAAAATAATAGGGCAGAATAGCAATAGTTCTGGGGCCTGTTTTTATAAGGCCCTGACTCAGAGCAGCTGACCACACTGGATGAACAACTGACCACAGTGTAAAATCAGGGCCAGAGCAGACTTTGAAGGAACTCTAGAATGATAAAGGGCAAAAACATCTTTTATGCTGATTTTTGTATTATTTTTTTTAATACAAAACTATTATCTGGGATATGGTTAAGATGGAGACAAACACATCCAAATCTCTTCTATAGATTTCATACAGCAGGGAACATGCATTTTTGTTCAGGACCATCTGCCTTTTTGTGTTTGCTGTTTTGACTTCGGATGACACCATGTGTTGAAGTATTAAAATACCTTGAATCATGCTATCTTCTGCTAATGTAGGTCTTATCTCTTGTTCTACCTGCTTTTAAGTCTCTGTGTGAGAAGAGTGGCAGTGCACAGAGCCCATGGTGAGAATGGAGTGCCACCACAGTAAGGAAGGACAAACACAATGTTCAGCATCGTCTGTTGATATTGACTGCAGTCTTTAACACAACTGCCGGTAGGATACAATATGAACTCCTGGGAATGACAGTGTGGTCTGTGGCATGCCACACAAAAAAGTGGTCCCCATCTCTAAATAGTCTTTTTAGTCTCCTAACAAGGACCTTACAACAGATTGAGATGTTTCTGGTTCATAGAAAGGCTAGGGTTGGAAGGGACCTTAAAGATCACCTAGTTCCAACCCCCCTGCATGGGCAGGGACACCTTCCACTAGACCAGGTTGCTCAAAGTCTCACCCAACCTGGCCTTAAACTCTTCCAGGGAGGGAGCATCCACAATCTCCCTTGGCAACCTGCTCCAGTGTCTCACTGCTATTGCACTAAATAATTTCTTCCTAATGTCTAACCTAAATCTACTCTCTCCTAGCTTAAAACCATTACTCCTTGTCCTATCACTACACACCCTGGTAAATCGTCCCTCCCCAGCCTTCCTGAAGGAGCTGTGGCAGAACTAGAAACACACTGCTAAATACTTAGATTAGTATCACCCAGAATACAGCACGTCATAAAAATTAACTGTATTAGAAAGAGCACAGAAAAAAAGAAATAAATCATCCAAGTTCGATGAGATGAACAAATTTCACGTTTTTAAATTTCTATTGCAGCCATTTTTTTTTGTAAGGTTAACTACCTTTTAAGTTAGGATGAAAAAAAACTCAAAAATGCTAAAATACAAAAATACCAGATGAAAATAAACCTAAGAAGTGATGTGATTTAGCCAACATGTTTGTCCTAAAAGAAATATAGAAGCACAGAACTGAAAATTTCAGGATAGTATAAATTATACTTGCCAACATAATAAATAGGGCACTCTAATTCTGCATGTCTTTGTCCCTGCTGATTTGGATGAAAGCACATTCTCAGAAGGTAAATATATGATATCTAGAGAAATGACCATACTTATTGGCCTTGCATGAAAATCTAAATTTATTCTAAACGGACAGAGCACACCTTCTTAGTCAAGTCTTTAAAGTAATATTTGCATATGTTTTTGTAGGATTTGTACTGTTAGTTGAAGAATGAGTCACTGGATATTCTCCAATTTCTAGTGTATTCTGAGGGAGTATTATTTTGTGTCCCACGCTGAAGTAAGTGTCAGACGGCTTCAGTGGAGTGTTTCAAGAAACACATCTAGGTTGTATATGCATCAAACAATTCAATAACAACATATAACTTTTACCAATTGGCTTAACTGTTCATTTCATTGCTATTAACTGCTTAGATATTGCATATGATGTCAGGAAATGTCTTAAACCCAAGTTATATTACCTAACTGTAGGTTTTTGAAAGATGACACCATACTCTCATGCTGATTCACTGTTGTTTCACAAAGAGAATGTGACTGCACTGGGAGCTAAGATTGTGTTTTGTTACAAGGGAAACCAATATTTAAATTAGTTCATAAACTCAGCATCAAAGAAAATATTGCATATATTGAGTTGGACATTATCCCCTGTATACATCTAGTAAATTGAAGAACATTTCAAACAAATTTACAGCAAGATACAGAGATACAGGGTATAATCTCTTGGTACAAGTTTTTAAAGGGAGAGTTTTCAAGATCTACCACTGATTTATAAATACTAGAAAACAGAATGTGGGTGAGTGAACAGACATCACAGAGGCTGAGAAACATAAAGCAGCTTTAAGCAGAAAATGAGAGAGGTCATTTTCTAAAAGCGAGTCCTGCGGCTTTGTTAAATTCCTTTGTTTATTTGTAGATTCCCCAGTGTTATATATTTTGTAAGCTAGGACCTAGTGAAGAAATTGCACATGACCAAACAAGAAAAATCTGCCAAGAATTTGTGGGTGCATGCCAGTTTAGAACAAAGATGTAAATTGGTATTTTCTGTTTAGTTTTAGTAAGATTATCTTGTTTTAAAAATAGAACACATTATTAGATAGTATATTGCAAATATTAAAATTATTCATATTCCAGTATCTTGCATGTACAGAATTTGCCTGGGAGAATTTAGCTAAATACTTATCGATATTGAAATACAGGAAAAATTCAGTTAATGAGCACCTAAATTTTGTTTCATAAGAATTTTAAAAAAAATATCCACAATAGGGTTTTGTGGTTTTTTTTTCATTCTAGAATACCTCATCAGAGAAATTATATTTTTCCATCTCTGGTACTGTTACCTTCAGGTTTAGTCTGAGCACTGATTATTCATAGAATCGTAGAAGAAGCATAGAATCATTTTGGTTGGAAAAGACTTTTAAGATCCAGTTCAACCATTAAACTAGCACACTGAATGCTACAGACTAGCAGTAAACTCTTTTTCACTTTTGGCGTTGGTAATGACTAAAGAGATAATTGGACCCAACAAGTGAATGTAATTTAAAAGATTCATTGAGTCAGAAATGCCAAGAGTAAAACTGATTCTCTAGCCTTGTAATGTGAGCCTCAGCAGGGGTGACCTGGGCTATATCTCCACTCCCAAGGGCAACCTCTGGTGAAGAAAATATACAAAAATCAGTTTGAAAAATATATCAGCCTCTCGAGTGAAGGCAACTAACCTGCATCACAGTCTTCTTTTGGGTGCATACTCTTCTGTAGGCTTGGTCCATAGGATTAAGTCTTGTCCCAGTTGACACTCTGACTTAGAAATACTGCATTAAAGATATAATAGCTCACACTTGGACCTGTGGTAGTAATTAATTTGTTCAGACAGAAGGGAAACACCTGGGATCCCCCATTTCCTTTAGGCCCATAAACTGTTGGAGATGTACAGATATTAAGTATAAATGGCCATATACCAGAGCTGAGCTTTCTTAAAGGGGAGCATGGGTAATTTTAGTCAATGGAAGGAAAAAGGGTCAGATTTCATTGTCATACATCTCACATTGCTTCGTTATTATCCAGAATACAAGAAAATATATTTCCACTGATTTGAAATGCATTATTATTCTCTAAGTCCTCCTTGTCCTAGGTACACATGTACACAACTCCTGAAGTGTGTATCAGTGCATCTCCAGTGGCATTGCAGGAAATCTGAAAGCACTATCCCTACAGAGAAGTTTACTTTCTTACTTTTTGTTGGTGATGAGTCTGTGCAGTCCTGCTTATTGAAACCTAGAAGTGCAGAAAGGTATTTCAAATCCCAACCACTCAATGAATGAGATGTGAAATGAATTTCATGTGGATCAGTCGCCCCAGAGGCTTGTCATAATAGATAAGGCAAAGTGGATAGATGCTGCATTAGTTCATGTATGCTTCTGAGTGGCAGAGCTAATAACTGAATCATAATTTCACTTCGGGACACAAGGCTGCTATATACTGTATATACTGTCCTCCTTTGATCTCTTCACCCATTGCAGCAAGCTAGAAAATGTCATAATACAACTTTCTAAAGACATGCAGGAAGAAAAACAGTAAAACCTTAAAAAATGTCCAAAATACTCCACAAGCAGCACCTATTATTAAGGCCTTTCAGAAGAAAGGTGCCAGACATACTTTTTATTTCTATTCCTCAAGATATGTAAACTTTCAATTGTTTGTATGTGGGATAGCAGTAAAAAACTACACACGTGCTCATGTTTTCTGAATCCTTCCATTTAACTTGAGAGGATGATTTGGAGACACCTGAGCTGATACTGCAGTAGAAGAGCATGCTTTGCTCAGACCACATTGACTCATTTATTTTTGTCTCGAGAGATTAATTATGTAGTAAATGGTGTAGTGCTGAGGCGTTGCTTTTCACCACCTCTCAGTAGCTGACTACTACAGAGGCTGTGAAGGAACAACCAGAATGAGATGTACTATGTTAGATAACTGATCCAGGATCCTCAGTGTGGAAAGGTGAACTGCTGTGGGTTTTGGTAACAGTTGTGCCAATATCAGCTCTTCCAAGCACTCACCTCCTGCCCACCAAGTCACTTGGTAGGAAGTACCTCTACTTGCAGCAAACACTAGCTCTATGGCTGACCAAAACTTGTGGTTTAATAAAAGAGAATGTCAGGGCGTATCAGCTGGTCTGGTTACTCCTTCTCCTCCAGAATTTTTCTCCAAATCATGCTGATTTACTGTAATCTCAGGAAACACCCAAGAACAGATCCACTTCAGAGATGATGCTTTCCCAGATTCCTTTGGCTGTTAATGCTGCCTCTGTGCAACTCACACTCCACTTGACTATACCAAGGGACCCTCCCTTGGTGGGTTCCTCCTTTTGAAGGGAGAAAATACCCAACTGCTTCTTCATGTAATTTTGGACTAAAAAGAACTTGCACGTTTGTTTTATGAAGTATTCACATGCAAGAATTTATCGCATTATTCTTTTTTATGCAAATTCTAAATTAATCATGGACAGAAATTTTTCATTTTATTACTGTGATTTTTTTTTCTTTGATTTTTGTGTCTATTCCAACTGTTTTTATTCACTTCTGCATCACACAGAAAAGCCCAACACAGAGTGCACTGGCAGTGATTTTAAACTGTTGAGTATTTTATAGCTCAGCATTATGGCTGAGCAAACAAAAGAGAGATAGTGCATGTGTTATTATTGCCTCTAATCTAAATGCCCAAAAAGTGACTAATAAGAAAATAGCTGTCTTTGCAGTCACAGATAAAATTGCAAACCACCAACCCTCTTGACTGGCTTCGTGCTCTGGTTAGGTAAGGGAGAGAGGGGACAGCTTATCATATATTTTGTATTTAATATGAAATTTGAACAAGTAGGTTCTGGAATAATCATAGTATATGAATCACAATATAGATAGAAATACAATTATTTTCCTGTCCATTTGCATCCATACAAGTTAATAGAGTCATAGTTAAACCTTTTTTTGTGAATGCTCCCTGAAAGAGGTAAAGTATGTTCCTTTACTCTGAATAAAAGCACAATGAAAAATGATTAAACACTGATTTTTAGGTAAAAGAAAATAATATAGAAATGAAAATCCTCTCTGCTCTTAAGGGCAATGAGGTCTGAAATGCTTTTGAAATCAAGTTCTGAAATCAGAATGCTCCAGTAAGTCATAATTTGAGAGCTGAACAAATTGCTCCATATCACTACCCTATTTTATTGATAATAAGACAGTGTGACATTATAGTAGCTCACTAGCCTATTTTATTGATAATAAGACAGTGTGACATTATAGTAGCTACTGCCTGCAATGGTTCTTTGGTGTTACAATGTTCTCTTTATCACAGGCTGAAAATTCCCATTTCAGTAGCAGTCCTCACATCCATCTTAATTCTTGTTCTGTTAATAATTATTTGGTTTGGTTTAGGTTTTTCTTTTGTGTTAAAGGGCAAGTTTTCTCTGCTATTGACTAAATTTTGGGAGTATTTTATTCTCTGATTTCATATCACTTATTTTCACTGAGTTAGAGAATAGGTAGGTTTTTGCTTACCAAGTCTTTGTTTTGCAAGGTTTATAAATTTGTTTGTTCTAGCACAAAAACAGAATCCAGACCCCCATACCTGTTTCTCATATAATTTAATAACTTTAATGGGCTGTTTCTCTAGGTAATTAGCTGCTGTGTGTGAGATTTGCACGCATCTCAGATGAGACAGTTTCCACAGTGTTCTGTTTTAACAGTACACAAAAAAAAAACCAAACCCAAAGACTTGTGAGTGAAAACTGTAGGCAAGGCTTTTGCCTGTGGTTTTATAAATAGGATTTTAAGATACATGAATTTTGCCATAAAGTTGCTGCTTTTCATTTCTTTAATGATTACTTAGACTCTGCAAAGTAGACATACAGATTGGGGTCTTTTCTGCTTCTGTAGCAATTGCTTCTTTTTCCACAACCCAAGATCCCCCTGCTCCAAAACCAGTCAAGAAGCCATCAGAGGGACAACAGATGCACCTCTGTGATTAACATACAAAAAAACCAACACAACACCTGGACAGAGAAACAACTGTGGGAGAAGAGCTGTGCTGCAGAAGGAGAGGGGTGCTGGTGGCTGGTGAGGAAGAAAGGGAAGAAGGTGCCCAAGCAGAAGTTTCCCTGCAACCCACGGTGAGATGGCAGCTGTGCCCCTGCACTCATGGAGGAACATGGTGGAACATTCCCTGAAGGTGCCAGGAGGGGTGAACTTGTCTGGTGGACTTGGATTTTGTGGCCAGTGAACTCGGTTTGTGCAGCTTTGGAAGACCGCGGCACCAGGGGATTTGGTTGTTCCCAAAGCAGCCTGTGACTCTGTGGGAAGCCCAGGCTAGAGCAGCTCCAGACCTCTTGGGAAGGACTCAGGAAGGAGAGGTTCGTAGAGGACTCTCTCCCATGGGAAGGACCCTGTGGAGAAGCAGAGATGAACTGTAAGGAATCCTTCTTCCTGAGGAGGAAGGAGTGGCAAGAACTACCAGCCCGTGAACTGAATCTAAACCCCATCCCCTGTCCCCCTGTGCTGCTGGGGGGAAGGAGGGAGAGGAACCAGGAACAAAATAATTTGGACCCAGCAAGAAGGGAGGGGTGGGGTAACATATGCAAGCCCTGCTCTTTCTATTGTCTGTGTCCTGTGTGTGTGTGTGATTAGTGCGAAATTAAATTATTGTTTTTTCCCCAAGTTGAGTCTGGTTTGCCCAGGACCTTAATCGGTGAAGAACCCTCCTTGTTCTTTGCCTCCACCCATGAGTTTTGTCCTCCTCACCCCAGTGTGTGTGTGCGTGGAGGTGTGGGGGGGTGGGGGTGGAATTGAGAGAGCGGCCACGGGGCTGTTCCTTTGTTGTTGTTTTCCCAAACCCCAAAACCATGACATGGAGAAACCTTAAGAATGAGGTATAGTGTTCCTCCATTTTGTTCAAGAAGCAATCCCACCCTGTAGGCAATGCCAGGCTTCTGCTGGCCCATCATCCCTCAGGAAGATTAAACACTGTGATGAGGATTTGGTCCTTTATTTTTTAAATGTAACTATTAAGAAAGGTCTTTGTTTCATAGACTGCAACTGTGCGTGATCTGGGGTTGAGCTCTCTTGATGAACTGATTCTCAAGTTCCCTATTTTTCAAAATCCAGCCTTTTCTGTACTCACAGTGTTAAGGACAGGATTTTAATGATTCATGGGCTGCTGCCATTGTGTGTGCCTGCTAATGGAAAACACAGAATACAAGCAAACATGCAGTAGCTTGGAAAACAGCTGTTCACTTGCTAAGTTCTTCATGGAGAGTAGCTGAAAGCCTTGTCAGCCACACTTTGTCTTCTAATGTAACTAATCTTGTTTCATTGCTGCTTTCTCAGATAGACAGGTGCAGCACAACTTAAATCATGATTTTTTGTTGTTGTTATTGCAGGCTGGGTTTTTTTGTTGTTTTGCTTTTAGTGCAAACAAGCGTGTCATCACTGTCCTCCTTTTTCACCTCCAGCATACAGTCTAAGGTTACTGGGATAGCATTTGTGGCAACAGAAAGATCTTAAATAGTGTTCATGGTACAAAGCATTTTACTTTGCTAACAACGAGTTAGAATCGTCTGGACTTTAAATCAGATATGTGGTGGTAGCATAGAACAGGCATGCTGTGCAGGATGTCCTGAGGGTTGTAAGATCAATTCAGCTTTGGTCAGCTGTGTCAACAGCGACTCTCTTAAGATGCTGACATGGCTCGGCTTGATAGGTTGAAGAAATTTAACTGTTTTGATAAGGTTAAAGGGGGAATCCAGGCAAGAGTACAAAACAAAGCAGAACACTGCTCAGAAGCTTGACTGCACACTGTTGCAACCCGTTGATGACTGACAACACAACCAGTGTAAATTGCCTTTCCTCCAGAAAAAATATCAGCTTAACAAGCCCTGTGTTAAAAAGGAATCAGTTGGTCTCTACAATCTTTCCTGCTCTATCTGGTGTCAGGCAATGACACTAACAAAACCAATTACATTGCTGTTCCTTTCTGTATCATAAGGCCTGTCAGTGTTATGGGGTTGAGAGCTTCGGAAGAGGTGACTGCCTCAAAAATGCAAAATTGAATTGAAATGCAAAATTGTGAATTGAATTTAAACCTTTCTGCTGAGACGAAATCAGCAGGTAGATATAGGGCTTTTGAAAAACTTCTGTGGACCAAATAAAGCAACAATTTATTGCAAATAAGTGGACAGAGCTTTGGGGTAAAATTGGAAGCTCACTTAAGTCAATGTAAGGGTGTTTACACTAAGACCTTCAATAAATTGGTTTCAAATCCCTTATTGTATGCACATAGTTCAAGTTTACTCTTAAATGTTTTAAAGACTACAACCATTCATCAATCTATTGACTATTGTTTTCTCATTGAAAGCTGGTTATTTTTCTGAATAACTGGTTAATACAATATTGCTCTTGAAAATACTTTTTTCTACTTTACTGCCTTAACCAAAAAAAAACACCAACAAAGCACACTACAAAATTTGTCATCAGTAACCAAATGATGTATTACATTGAGTGGTGGTCATAGATCCACCACACAATATGGTATATATACAAAATGCAGGGGCATTTTTAGGCATCCGTCATTACCAGATACAGAAACTAAGCCTGTCCAAAATGTTTAATTACTGTCTGTTTTCACCAAAGCTTGTGTTCTTTGGGTAGTTCCTACGTTTTGTAGTCTGCAAAGTATCATAAGCCAAGAAACTGTGAAGTATTTGATGTCTCACACAGGCCATGTTGACCTCTGTGGGACCTGACCCTTACTCCTTATCTGACAGAAAGTAGTATGTGGAGAAATTAAATCCAATAGTAGTCTGCTGGGATTTACAAAATTCCTGATTAAGTAGGAAACAAAGTCAGGGATCTAATAATTTGCTAAATTAAAGAATTACTGAGTGTTTGAAGGGATGGGAATGAGAAAACTCTATGGAGAAGGGCTAGGAATAGCTCAAGATAGGCAGGAAGTCATTTTTATGGGACTGAAGAAAAGGTGAAGAAGGTACAAACTGGCTTGGAATAACTGGTACAGAGCTGGGGCAATGCAATACCCTCTGCAGAGCAGTGAATTAAAAAGGTACTCTTAGGACTGGACAAACTTACATGGAAAAGATATTGTATTGACAGAGGTTCAGGGATACATGCTAGCCTATTTCAAATAGGTCTATGATGTGAAAACCCTTATGAATATAACAACCCCAAACAACAGAGATTTTAGATTACGAAGTCCTAAAAAAAAGTAAATCAGAAACATATGGCAAAACTATGGATTGCATGGGATAACAAAGTGCTATATTTTGCCCAGTATTATGTTTCTAGAGGCAGACAAATTGCTGACATTTCAGAGTTATAAAATGTCATTAGTCATGCCAGTGTATCATTTGCATGAGCAGTTCTTTTTCTGATATAAGAATTTAATATATTTTTCTTATACTGAAGTTATGGTGCATACATCCAGCCTATTCAGGCTAAATTTGATTAAAAGGTTTGGAGCTCGTTAGGTTGGGTGTTGGTTTTTTTTGCTTAGGCAATACTTCCTATTGTCTTCATTCAACAGACATTGCCATGAAGGAGGGAATGCAAAGATTAATCCCTTTACTTAAATTTTGATAAATCTGCTTTTCCTAGTGGAAGCTCTGAATCAAAGCAGGTGGTATTGTCCTCCAGAGATCCAAGACAACCAGAAACTGCAGCTAAGTATGAAATGTTCGTTAGAGTAAGTGTGGGGAAATGGCCCAGAAGGAAATTACTCCTGTTTTGCTGACTTCAGTCTAAAAGTTATGATGGTTTATATATTATACAAAGTGATTATATCTCTCAGATGTTTACTTTTTGTTTTGTTTTCGTTTTGTTATTTTGTTTTTGTGGGTTTTGTTTGTTTTGTTGTTTTTTAATTTGCTGACAGCCAGAGTATCATGCTGGCCTTCAGAAAGCAGCCTGGGTATCCAGAAACAGATGCCTTGATAATTTGCATGACAACATTGTCACTACTTCAAGCAAAGCAAGAATAAAGCCCACACTGATGTTTTAGAGTTTATAGTCATTTCAAGGTGCACATCTTATGAGAAAGCTTGGCTGAGATGCAACATCTCATCTTGTCTGGTAATTTTCTAGGCAGTAGGAGAGATACTAAAACCAGGCAGAATGATGTGACCTTTTCCACTGAGGTTCTTTAACTAGTTTTCCAACATTCCCCTATAATGCAATGGCTTTTCTTATGTTATAGTTAAATGCCCTGAAGATCAGCAAATGCTGCTGTGGTCTGCATTATATTTATCAAAATATTTGTTTCATTTGGTCACCAATTTCTACTACATTAAAAAAAAAATATAAAAAAAGTATTGAGGAAATGGTCATTAGTCCAAGTTTCATTCTTTTTTTTTATTACTATTGTTTTTATTTACTTATTTAAGTTCTTAGTATTTTAGTGTCAAAATATTCTGTTCATATATTGATGTCATTAAATTGTTTGCTTCTCTTTGTATGTATTCTCATCTTGATTTCCTATGATGTTAACCATTAAAATAGTGATGTAATTGTGACTAAGTGTGAACTCTTAAAAAATGTTTCAGCATAGACATTTTTTACTAGCCACTGTTACCTAACACTTCTGGATTCCATTGCAATACCACTGGTTTTCTGAATAGACTTTGTTAAGTAACTTCACTGTTTTGCGTGTGCTTTTCCTCTTGCAAAATGCAGGTAATGATGTTTATCTCTTTTGCTGATGCAAAGTGCTATAGTGGAGCAAGAAAATGTACATACCTATATTTACACAATAGTAAAGGCTTGGCCTTCTCACAGCTGAGGGACTCAAGGTGAAAGGAGAATTTAAAATGCAAAAAATTACTGTGGAAGTATTCATAGTAGTTTATTTAAACACACACCAAAAATGCAAGATGTAAAAGTTCTGTTTGGGTTTTATTATCCATAAATTTTACCTGGTACCTTGAAGATGTGCAATGGCAATTCCTGCTTCTGAGGATAATTTCATTCTAGAAGTAATCCAAAATTCCTTTTCTTGATTTGTGTGATTCTATAGAGGCATATATGTGCATACAGATATCAAAATTTATAAAGGCAACTGTTGGGAGCAGGGGGTAACAGTCACATCAACACGTATTTTTGTTTGTTTTTGTAATTCTTTAGACAATCCTGTTTTACTTTCCCAATCCTGTACATTTGTAGGACTCATATAACCCTTCTCACTGTAGCAGAACCACAGTATCCCAGCTCTGACACTTCTCATTAATAGTAATGGAGCAGCTATATAAGCATTTTTGCAGGAACCTAGCCTAGCCTTCTTTTCACTTTTCATTTATGTAGACAAGATGAAGATGTTTCTGTAACATTTTTTTCTTTTTTTCTTTCTTTCTTTCTTTTTTTTTTTTTTTAATCTAACAACCTTTTTTCTTAAAGTCAAGATTTCCTAATTTCAAATTTATCAGTTTCAAGATTTCTGGTGATCTGATACATGACCACATATATGGGATGTTTTCAGAAGTAAGCCCAGTGTCACGACCCGAGTAGGGCAACCCAGGGAGGTTCAGATTGGACCCCTTGCTTTCTATTCCTTCTCAGAGAGGAACCCTGGTGTGGCTGGACCCAACCTTTGTCTCAGACCTGGCCCTTCCAGCGAGAGTGTTTAAAATGTCACAGTCTGAGGAAATGCTTGACCATCCGATACTTAAGGTGAACTCAAGGTCTTTATTTGAATATTAGGTTTAATTAAATCTATAGAAGGAATACGGATACTTCAATTATTATCTTAGGCTGTACGATCATAAAGGCTGACAATTAGATCACAAGAGTACAATACATAGATGTTTAAGCTGCACAACCTAAGAAAAAATCGTGGTTAGGCCTTGTGTTACTTGATGATGTTAGGAAGGAAGAGAGAGGAGGAGAAATGTTTAGAGAGATAGATAATAGAAAATCACCAGTCCTGGATCCAGTGTTGGACCAGCCAACAGGGGAGAGTGGGTGTCAGCGAGGCTCCCAAAGCCCACCATTGCAGCCCCCTGTTTTATAGGCCTACTTTCCTTGTTTCACAAGGATAAGCAAGTGTGTTTGAGTCATAAGCCTGAGCAGCTGGAGAGGACCTCTGCCTCCTCCACCCCTCCTCCATCCTTATCTCAATCGCTGTACATGCAGCAGCAAGCCATTAGCATTGTCTCCCTCCTCTCAGGCAGGCCTTTTGGGATGGAAACTAGACTTTGTTTATGGGTTACAGTGGGGTTTTGACACATTTCATACATTCCAGCAAGTATAGGTCCTGAGGGCTGGTCCCTCACACCCAAGGAATTTGATTTGCCATTGTAGTTTGCCTGGATTCTACCTCTCCTCACAGATTATGTCACTGCTTTGAGTATATGATTTTAAGAGTGTCTTGAGCTTTCTAGCACAGCAATTGGGGTTTTTTTTGGATGATGCAGCATACCTCCAAAGGCTGTGAAACTGCCATTTAAACTGGCATTGGCTACGTGAGGACCCACAGGCACAAAAAAGCTTTGTGAAAACTCTGTTTGTTGCATGTCAGATAATATATCCAGAAGGAAAACAACACAAAAAATCGCTTAAATGATCAAAACTGAAACAATGAATAATGACATAACACTGAGAAATTCTGAGCATTGAACCAGTAACAAAGGATACTTCTCAGTTCTCCTCAAACAGAGCCTGTCAGGAAAACAAAGCAAGTCAAAATCAAGTAGCACAGACAGGTCTTTCTCTTAATTTTGGTTCTTCATCTGCTACTTTGAAGAATGAGTTGCATAATAGCTTGAAAGAACTGTGAGCATTTTAATTATTGAAAAGGTCATCAATGTGTGGGAGAGCTATGCTAAAAGCTAGAGAAGAATTTTTGGATAAAATAGAAAAGACAGGAATAAACTAAAGGCAAACCTATAAAGCATAGTTAAGGTGGAGGAACACGTTATGGAAAAGTCTGGATGGAGACCACTGCCCTTGGACCATTCACGTGCCTGTGTGTTGAAGAATGGTATTGGATCTAACCATGTTAGTAGTCTCAGCATTCATATCTCCTTATTTACCAGAATATAACTTGTTTTCATTGTATCTATCTATCTATCTATCTATCTATCTATCTATCTATCTATCTATCTATCTATCTGCTGAGTCATTGATCTAACATCCAGTTACCTTTGCTGATTTAGAAGCTGTATGGTAAATTTTTTTCTACAGAGGAATGATGCATGAGCCACAATTTTGACTTACAGGATAGCAAATACCATTTTTAATTGGTAAAGTTTTTTTATGCTTCTAACAAAAATAAAAGAAATTTTAAAAAAAAATTGAGACTAAATGGATTGGAACCAGTACTTGCACAAGGTAGAAGCTGTAGAACTGGATTTCCATATTGTCATAGAGTACATGGCAGACTAAGTGTCACAGTTTGACTCAGGTCCGACAACAATGTTCTCGATCCCCTCCCCCCCCCACCCAGGTAAGGAAGGAGAGAGAGAAAAAGAGAGAGACTTGGCTGGATTGAAAACTAAACTACACAGCTTTAATTAAAACACTAATGAATGATACAAGAAAATATATACAATTATATACAGATATATTCATGTGTGGGCAAAAGCCTCTCGCCTCCCCCCACCCCAGCAACTCCCACAGCACTTCCCTGAACTGGGAAGAGTCCTGAGGAATCCCAGAGCTGCTGCTGGAGAAAGCAGAGAGTTATGGGGGTCACAAGAGATCAAGCCTGAGGATCGATGGTGATGGATGAACAGAGTCCTCCCCGGACGCCGGCCATGGACGGAAGAGAAGGGGAGAAGAAGAAGGAAGGAAGTTGTCTTCTCTGATCTCTGACCTTCCTTTGAGCTTACGTAGATATATGGAATGGAATATCTTTGGCCAATTTTGCTGTCCATCTAACTCAGCCTCCTACGGGGGGGTCACAGATCTCCCCATAGTGTCTGAGCCGGCAGAGTGCAGGTGCAGCCTTGAAGCCTCAGTAGTTAGAAAAACATTCCACTGTCTTATCAGCCTAGCAGAACACACTGTTGCTAGTTACAAGAAAGCTTACTGAAGGAAAAAAAAAATCAGTAAAAAGAAAAATTTGCTTCATCCTGGCTCAAACCAGGACACTAAGCTGCCTGCAAAGCCATGTTTTATCATAAAAATAGTGCAGCCTGATACCTTGATTTACTTTAAGACTATGGAGAGACAGAAGTTTACACAGTGCTCGAAAGGGCTTGCTAAAGACCACACAAGTACCAAATAGAAGTGTGGTTTTACAGACACAGGTTCAGAGCAGCAGTAGCTGAGTGTGTATATCTGTGGAACTCCAGGATTTTCCTTTCTCAGCAATCCTAGAAAACTAGGTCTGAAAGTTAATTTGGTTTCTCCTTAAGACCCAAACATCATTTTAGTGGAAAAGATGTGTGATACCCATATATATTTTCCTCAAGCTTTCATATCCATGCGTTTTGACAGTTCCAATACAGAGATTGAAGCAGTCAGTCTCAGGCTAAACTAAATCCTGGAACTCTTCCAGAAGTCTGGGTGTTCAGTGTCATTGCTTCAGGTCTGGCCCATCTTACTGCCACAACTATTCTGTTTTCTTCCAATGTGTTGCTGAAAAGAATGTGTGCCTGAAAACAGCAAGGGCTAGTGAAGAAGTATTTCCCATGAAATTAATGTAATAGCAGAGGGGATGCATAGAAATACATAAAAATGCACACTGGAAGAGGATATATGACATGGAGGACTGGAAAGCAGGAGCAAGGTCATCAGCTAGAGGAAATGCTGGCTTCTCAGCAGCTGGCTTTTCAGATCAGACCACTGCTTTGAAAGATCTCAGATGATACATCTGTAAGACTGAACACAGAGTGTAGATCTTTCCGTATGAACGTTTTTAGTCTCTTAACTGCATTATTGCATTTCCATAGAGGTAATTGTCTTCTTCAGATGAACCACAGGTAACGAAGGGTGAATGTCAGAAAAAAGAGAGTAATGATGATGGCTGGCAGACCACAGCATTAAGCAATTGGTAACAAACTCTAAAACAACAGTGAGAGAGGCAACTGTTAGTGGGATGCTGTTGTGATGCAATTGCTTGTCCATGCTTCTCTCTCCAAATATAAGCATATTTAAAGCACTATTTTGCTATTGTACTTGCTTTGCAGAAAATTGACAATATCTGCCTGGAGAAGACAATTAGTTATCCATCATTTTAAGTCAAAGAACTAAACACAAGTAATGTTTGTAGACTTCCCCTTTAGATTCTCCAGAATAATACACTACCAGGCCTTCCCTAGGGTCTTGTTTTGGAGAGCTACTGGGGTTATAGAATCATAGAACGGCTAGGACTGGAAGGGACCTTAAAGATCATCTAGTTCCAATCCCCCTGCCATGGGCAGGAACACAACCCACTAGACCAGGTTGCTCTAAACCCCATCCAACCTGGCTTTAAACACTTCCAGGGAGGGAGCATCCACAACTTCCCTGGGCAACCTGTGCCACTGTCTCAACACCCCTACACTAAATAATTTTTTTCTAATGTCTAACCTAAGTCTACCCTCTTCCAGCTTAAAACTATTGCTCCTCATCCTATCACTACACACCCTTGTAAAAAGCCCCTTGCCAGCTTTCCTGTAGCACCTTCAGGTACTAGAAGGCCACTATAAGTTCTCTCTGGAGACTTCTCTAGGCTAAGCAGCCCCAACTTTCTCAGCCCATCTTTGTAGGAGAGGTGCTCCAGCCCTCAGAACATCTAGCCTTCTTCTGGACTCGTTCCAAGAGCTCTATGTCCTTCTTGTGTTGAGGGGTCCAGAACTGGAAACACTACTCCAGGTGAGGTCTCACAGGAGTGGAGTAAAAGGGCAGGATCACCTCTCTTGACCTTCTAGCCTTGTTTCTTTTGATGAGACTGAGGACATGGTTGGCTTTCTGGCTGCAAGCACACATTACCAACTCACATTGAATTTTTCATCGACCAACACCCCCAGATCCTTCTCCTCAAGGCTGTTCTCAATCCATTATCCGCCCAAAATGGGCATTATGTTTCCCCTTTTCCAGTCAGTGGGAACTTCACCAAACTGCCATGACTATTCAAATATTTTGAAAAGCAGTGTTGCAACTTCATCTGGCCGCTCCTTTAGGAGTCACAGATGGATCTTCTCAGGTCCCATGGGCTTGTGCATTTTCACATTCTTTAGATGGGCTTGAACCTGCTCTTTTCCTACTGTGATGAGATTTCCCCCCATTTTAAAAAAGGGAAAGAAAGAAGACCCAGCAAACTACAGGCCAGTCAGTCTCACCTCTGTGCCCGGCAGAATCATGGAGCAGGTCCTCCTGAAGGCTCTACTAAGGCATGGAACACATGGAGGTGGTTGGTGGCAACCAACATGTCTCTGCCAAGAGCAAATCATGCTTTTGCATGCATGGTGGTCATTGGAGGATCTTTGCAATGGGCCTGGCCATACAGATGCTACTTTTTAGGGATCTACTTGACTTTTCTGGCTGTCAGGTCCAGGAGAGTATCTCAGGTGGAGGTTCTGTGGGAGATAACCACAGTTGTTTTGTAAGAATTTTTGGACATAGGTTTGAAGAGCAGGTTGAAGTGAATATTGCAAGGAAACAAAGTAGTATGTAAATGGAGAGTGAGGAAAGGCTGCAGATGTCACCAGAATGGAAGTATGAGGGGTGAGGCACAGGAATTTGAGGGAGAATTTAGAGATATGAAAGGAAAATACACTTGTTTGAGATACATTTCTGGGTCGATACTATGTTGAGCAACCACATCTAATATTAAAAAAAAAATTGTCTGCTATTTAATTAAAAAATTGCATAAAAGGCCAGAGTGGCTTTGCTCTTTCATTCTTACTCTTTCTTATTAAATGGGCCATTGGAAGCTACAAGAGGAGTATAGAGGTCTTTGATTCCTGACAACTCATGTATGTCTTAATCCTTCTATCATAGACTATTGTAGCTAGGGTCTCATGAATTTCTTTTTCAAGGTGAAGCTGCCTTTCTTACAATGAAATTTAAAAATAGTCATGAACTCTTTCCATTTCCTCTCTGTTAAGCAATCTTACACAGCTCAATGGGGTCAGTGTGGTCATATATTCCAGGCTGTAGGAGGAAGCTTGGTGTGCATAGATTTTCTGCCACCAAAAATGAAAACCTTGCTCCTGCATCTGGATAGCAGAGCAGGTGCTTTATGCAGTTCACCCCCTGCCCCCAGCCTCCCAGCAGTGCAGGACAGGGGAGTTGTACGGACCGTTCCTTCCCAGCTGCTAAGATCTTCCAGAGGGAAATCAGGGCAAGGAAATGGTGCACAGCTGGGATTCTGCCTGACATGAGGACAGCATGTGGCCAGCACATACTGCACATCCCCTGGGACAGACATAACAGGGATTGAATGCACCCTGCACTGCGATTGTGCCCCTGTGGCTTTGGAAGATTTCAGACTTCTGCTGATGCAGCTTTGCTATTTAAAGATGAATATACACCTGGTGTCTGCATGCCCTGCCTTCCTTCCAGCTCAGACCCCTGGCAGACCTGTGTTGCAGGAACTTGATCTTGTTCAGCTGAAGCAACTGATCTAACAGTCAAATCAGAAATCTTCTCTTATAGCCTGTAATCATTACCCTATACCTGCACAGACATATACATCACTTGCCCACCAGTGTCTGCCATTCCTGGAAGCTGTGCCATCTCTGCTCAGTAAGGCACACAGCTCCTCTGTCTTCTTACACCTCAGCCTAACGTTATTTAGAGACTAGGATAGTCTCCTGCATCTCGTAGCCTACCAGAACGAGATAGTACAGAAAGGACAGAACAAGTCTTCCACATTCCACTCATAACAGCAGGATCTCGGGCAGACACATGCCCTGGCGTAGGAAGCCTTGCCCATTTGCAAAGTACCAGAGCAGAATGACTCCTGAATGTGCCATCTGACCCCTGCTGCCATTTCATGGTTTTGCAATAAACATTTGTGCCAGAAAAATATTCTCTTCACTAGCTGCATTTTTCAGACTTAAAAAAGGAATGGGAACATTTGGGTCTGGGGTTGCCCCTAATTGTCTCCACAAGCCCATAAATGAGTTTTCAGAGGAAAAGCTGCCAGGTCTGGAAAACAGTGTTTGTTTCTTGAACTTTCTGTCAACACTTAAATTCCTTCTGCAGCATATACAACCAGCATTTCTCACTGGAAAAGAGGGTAACTGTTGTCTTGAAGAGTTCAGAAATAGAATATGCTGCACCAAAGGGGATGCAGAGAGATGGAACAGCATTGAAAAAATGCACATATGTTATACATTTGCAAAAAGCAATAAAAAGTAGGCATACTCACCAAGGAACATGCCTTGCAGACCTTCTATGTAATAGAGATAATTAGGAAAAACTAAGAAGCCAGAAAATTAATGGCTGATCAATTAACCCACATATTGTCATTAAAATCAAGCATTTAAACCAAAATCCTACTCCAGTAATAACTATTTCATGCTCAGCTTGCTGAAGACCTAGGAGGTGTGGGAGGTTCAGAGGTGCCTCCAGAACTCCAAGCACCTGGAGGGGGTTGGTGGGGAGGCTGGGAGTGATGGGCTATGTGGCAGTGGCAGCTCTGGAGACAGACTCGCTCCTAAGCCGCCTGGCTTCCAAAACACACCATGTCCCAGCCCTGCTCTGTTTACTGCCTGAGAGATAACTTTACTGGCACACTTCAGGATAAACATGGTCTTGAGGCACTGCTTTGGCTTCCAAGTCCCCTTGGGAGGCAAAATTAGGGACCTCTGCCTTTTATTTTTGTTTCTAAGCAATGCTTTTGTCCACAAAGCATCTCAGTATTTCACAGGCTGGGAAGGTCCAAGAACTAAAAAGCTATTTTTAGCCCCATTACACACAAAATAAACTGGAAAAAACAGAGGTTTGCTTAAGAGAAATAGGAGAAATCAAAATTTTCAGGACTACACCATGCCTGCCCTAGCACAGAGCCCTTTCTTTCCTTTATATTTATATCTGGCTGCATACCTTAACAATACACATTTTGATGCAATCAGAATAAAATCAGGGTGCTGTAAGCTCTGGGAGAATTTCTGCTCATCAGGACACTGGGCTCTGCTCCTGGCTTGGCCGTGGCCTGGCTTTGAACAGGGCTAGGAGACTTCATTTTCCACCTTTATGAATAACCAGGATTTCAGTGGCATTTTGCTTTTAATAATGCTTTGAGTCCTACCAATGAAATGTTATAAAGGGATAGTAAATTAGTCCAAATCTGGTTTTAATCTTGCGGTTTTAGCAATACAACATATTTAGGAAGGCAAATGTTTATATTGTACTTAGAAACTTTTGATGTACAAAGCTTGGGAGTCTGGAAGGAATAAATTAAGACCACAAGTATGTATGGGCCAAAACAACTAGCTCTAGTTGTCTGCTATCCTAGGGGTCAGCTCCTTGTTTGTCCTGGCACATGGCTGCTTGCATATTTGATAACAAATATGGTACAGAGAGGCCTGTAATTCTGTTTTGGACTATTTTTCACCTTTCCCCTTGGTCACAATGATTTCTTTGACTAGCAGAACAGGCAATGACTCACAGAGTGCAAATGAATAATAGACTGTGCTGTCAGCCTTTTGGTATGATTGCTAGAGAGGAAACTCAACTTTTCTTTACCTTCAGCAAGTAAAGAACCCTAAGAGGTTTTACATCTATACACTCAAGCACATACACACACCAACTCCAGAGTAAGAGAGAAAGAAATATCAAGCAGCTTTCTACTTTCTCCCAACCACCTTAATTTAATTTTCCTTATTTTTTTGCTGCTCCGGGAGCATTCTCTCTCTCTTTCTTCTTGTTCAAAAGACTCCAGGGTGTTCTCACATATATCTCTGTGAAGGATTCAGGCCGGTAAGAGATATGAAATTTAAATGTGGAAAAATAACTTTGTGGTAATACATACCAGATGTGGTGGTGACTGTTTAGCTGACTCGACCTGTGTACAGTGAAGGGGTGAGGAAGGACTCTTCCTTTATAGTGGCTCTCACTGGTCACAACAGGAGACAGGATGACCTTTCTTATTTGTAATTTCATGTAATAATCAAGATTTTAAGAAACCTCTTTATTTCAGCTCTCCCAGTGAATTCCAAACTGTCCAGAAGCAAAAAAATACCTAGCTGTGCAAACACAGTCAAAATTGAATCATTTCCACAAAGCATTTTTATTTTGCCAAATTCCAGGACAAGAAATGTGTCAACACAGTTTTCCCAGCTGGTTTTATTCCTCAGTGGTGTGTTTCTGCTCTTTCAAAAGCAATATGTGACATGAGTCCTGAAAGCTTTTTGCTCAGGATGGAACCATTGATAAACATGGTAATGTGTTGTGGGAGAGGTGAGTGAGGATACTGCAAGCCTGCAAACCCAAACTACCCCAGACATTCTAGTGCTGCATCCAGAGCACAGAACAAAATTATGGGTGCACACTCCATCATTTCTAAATGTAATATTCTTTATAGGATGATGCCCCTGACATTTCTGTCTCTAAGCACTGCTGACATGGTCAGTCTGCAGCAATCTGTTACAGCAGAGGATTTTTGGCCTGTCTTCAGTTCATAAACATTTTGCTATATGCCACTTGTCACTAGAGTTCAATTAATTTAGCCTGCTGTTAGTAATGTGTAATTTGTTTTTCCTCCTGTTTCACTGCTAGCTGGAGTGCCTAGTACAGAAGGGTTACTAATTTAATCGATGTCCTGTAACTTTATAGCCATTCATTTTAGAAAAGACTGGAAATACGTTAAGCTAACCATAGTAACAGCTTTTAGAGAGCTGTAGATTGGCTCTGCTTCTTTTTTTTTTTTTCTTCAAGAAAATATCCATCACAAACCACTCTTAAAATAATTCTTTAAGCATGAAAATTTGCTGCAACACTGTTTGCCCTGTAACCAGAAGCAGTTCACACTTTCACAGTCCTAATTCAATTTTGCCCTAACATGTTCATCCTTGTCTGGCTTTCTCAATAAATTTCTAGCTGTTTCAAAAATGCACATTTTTCTTCAGTGATGGACACAGGTTGCCCCGGCCAATGAAAATGTTTCTAAGAAGAGTACAGAACTATGCTGCTATTGAGATCAATATTTATTACTGGTGGAAGTGGCTTGGGTGAACTAAGGATCTGTCTGAAGTTTTTCCCAGGTACCTTCATTGCAAGTACTTAATCTTGAATCTATCTTCAGGCATATAGGAAGTCTTGCTGGTGTCTGGCTCATTTCAGATCTTTGTTTCCCATACAGAGTATAATTCCCTTGCAGAATATCACTAATTTCTCTTATGCTGCTTCTCCATTTCACTTTTATCTGAAAACTCTGAATCAATTTATATTTCCTTATGTTTCTCTTTCCCACCCATAACTCTCTCCTCTAGCTTTCCATGTAAGTGATACCCTTCCCATTGATCTCAGATGTGTATCTGTTTTTGTTGTTGTTGGGTAATTTAGGATTTGAGAAACTCTGAGTCTGCTGTCATCTAGTTAACTCAGATGAGCCAATACGTTGAAAGCCATCCTGAAGAAGCGTTTAACTGACCTTCAGCAAGTAAAGGAGACTAAAAGGTTTTACATCTACACATGCACACAGCATCTCCATGATAAGAGGGAAAGAAATGTAGAGCAGTTTAACTCGTGTTTCATAAACAAACAAATAAATGCTTGAGCCTATTGAAAGGATTTCTACTGAGGTTTCCAAAGTACTCTCTTGGAGAGCTGGAATCTGCCAGAAGAGCTGGGGTGGTAAGAAGCAAATTACACCAAATTTTCCACAACTGTCCAAAATCCAGAGCCCAAATTCTCTGTGCAGTCTGTGGAGAGGGGTGGTGACTCACAGCTCCAAAGTCAGATGTCTACGTGTATTAATAATTTGCAGTACTTCCTGGGTGCACAAATTTAGCCTCTGATGTTATTCCTGGCCCCAACTAAAAATTTTTGATAGTCGTTATCTGAATGTATAATGTGCCACATCAAGCTAAATCCCATGAATAATCAGACTTTGCATTTTAAACATAGCTTGAAATCAGCAGAGACAGTACCACATCCACTGCCTTACTTTTCCTACAGTCTTACTTCCCCAGAGATTAAAACATTGCTACATGTGGTAGAATAAGCTCTATAGAAAAGTCTATGCTGCAATACCTACATCTCTAATCAGAAGAACTGAATAGCAGGCAGTAAATAAATTATGGGAACACATGATACACAATATTAAAACAAGGAAAATTGCTTATTTGCTGTGAGAGAGGCCATGTGGCATGAGCGTGTGGCAGTACCAATGTTCATGAGAGAAGTGAACCATAGGCAGAAGGCTTCTGGCAGACTTGTAATCTTGCAAGAGGGGATGCAGTGGAGACACTCATCCAGCATCCATTTGCTGTGAAGACAGTGATGGCAGTGTTGACAGAACATTACGATCTAGGTGGGTTCACAGCTAGATAGCTAAAAAACTGATTGGATGATGGGTCACACAAGGTAGGCTCTAACAGATTTTCTGTTATGTCTGTACCTGCTACAGCACAGTAGACATCTATCCCTGTCACCCTGTTCTCTTTATCTGTGTTCCAGAGAAGGCGATGGGGTGCGCTTTTGTCAAGTTTGAAGATCACAAAGTTGATGTACTCAAGGGGACCTAAATAGATTTACAGGAATCTTACAAAATTCCACAAGAACAAATGCAAAGCTCTGCACCTGTGAAGGAAGAACTCTGTGCAAATGAACAAGCTAGGGACCAGCTGCCTGTGGAGCATCTCTACAGGAAAAGACCTGGGAATCCCAGGGGACAGCAGGCTGATTATGAGCCAGACGTGTGCACTGAATGGGCAAAGGAGCCCAAAATTTTCCTGGGTTGTATTAATCAGAGCATATGCAGTAGATTCAGTGATTAGCCATCTCTACTCGACACTCATTGCACTGCATTTAGAGTATTGTGTCCTTTTGTGTCCCCTCCAGTACATGAAATATGTTGATAAAGTGGAGGGAGTTCAGCAGAGAGTCAACAGGACAGTTGGGACTTAAGCGCTCGCCCTGTGAAGAGAAGCTGAGGGACCAGGACTGACTCAGCCTGCAAAAGAAGGCAGCTTTGAGAGCATCTAACAGCAGTGTCCTAGCACCTATGGGGAGGTGACAAAAGACCCAGTGCCAGACTCTTCACAGCACGACAGGAGGGCAAGACCCAGTTGAGATAAGTACCATCAAGAGAGGTTCTGACTGGAGGTAAGGAAAATCTTTTTTACAAAGAAGATAACCAGGCAGTGGAACAGATTGCCTGGAGAGGCTGAGAGCAACCACACCTTGTCTTACAGCTGACATGTAGCTAATAAATAAAACTCACTGAATAATGAGGGTAAACCAAAATACTGAATAACTTCTTATTCACTGAGCACTGTCAATGCTCTGCTCCATGCAAAAATATAGCATGTAGTTACCTAATTATTGGGTCACAGTCAACATTATCAAAAGAACAAAATGTTGATTTTGCAGGCAGTCTGAATTCCATTATTTCCTGACTTTGAGAAGCTTGACTTTTCAGCCTAAATGTCCTTTTAACACAGTGTTCATGTAATACTCTATAAAAAACACAAGAGGTTTTACACTGAAAATGTGTTTAGATGCTTGTTTTATCATTGTGCAAAAGGTTCCTCTCCTTGACAGATTGTCGTGCTGATAGGGCTTGCTTTCTTTGCACTTAATCATGCATGAAGCATAAACAGGGTGAAGGGTGTTTCATTTCAAAGTCTATGAATGGTAATCTTGCTGGCTGCTGCACTGGCCAAGTACATTAGGATGTTATGCAGTTTGTTGGTTCGAGTGGCAGGCTTGTAAGTCCCAGGAGATAAATGCCCATATTTTTGTATCCTCACGTGGGTCTCTGACAACTGGACCTGTGTCAGACTATTTTTGGACACTATTACCCAAGCAGCCCAATGCCTCTGCATTCATACTCATATCAATGATCTTTTCTATTATGAGCTAAGTCCTGAAATTCCTTTCTATTCAAAACTCTCATTGACATCATCAGGAGCTCTCTGGGCTGCAAGATTTGATAAAACAACAACTGTTAAAAACATGGAACATTATTTCAATAAGACATAAAATACAGCTCTATATTTAAACATAGAAGGTCCCCCAGTACACTGACAACAAATGGACCTGGTCTGTAGCTCTTCCATATGTCTGCACAGGCTCTGCTGCTGGTAACCTCTGGTCACCTTGGACCAATGTATGCATGAAACTGGCATAACAGATTCCTTTGGATAAGAAGGTAGATAGGCAGTGTGGCTGTGACTGTTACATTTCATGTAACTACTTGTTCATACAGTAAATAAGGCTTGTGTTTGGGTGTGGGTCTGTCTGTATACTTACTTATCTGTATAATTTAAAGGAAGAAAAATTTGACTTATAAAAGGGGAAGCAAAAGAGGGAAGATTAAAATGCAACCTATTTTCTATTGTATGAAATGCTCCCAACCTGCAAGATGGGTATACATGTGCTAAACTGAACCTACTGCATTTTTGTTGGATTTACTGTTTCCTCATGTTATTGCAATGTAACAGTAATGACAGGGGCAAGGTTTGTGGAGCTAATTACCGTAAATTATCTTCCTCTTAGGCAGCAAAGTGTCTTACTTACCAAAAAGTCTGTATACCAGAAAAATGTATTTGTAACATGTTCATTCATCTATACTCTTCCTTCACCATGCCAGAAAGATTGCAGAAAGGTAGAATGGTTTGGGTTGGAAGGCACCTTAAAGATCATCTAGTTCCAACACCCCTGCATGGGACACCTCCCACTAGGTCAGGTTGCTCAAAGCCCCATCCAAAGTGGCCTGGAACGCTACCAGGGAAGGGGCATCCACAGTTTCTCTGATCCACTTATCACAACAAAATATTTTTGTTTTTTAAAATATTTTTTTTTTAAGAACGGGAACATTAGACTTCTGCCACAATCTGGTGCCACTGGTATTGGGCAGAAATGTCGGCAGGGAACCAAACTGTACTTGGGGGACCTAAAGCAGCAGAATAGGTCTCATGAGACTAGTGCCAGATGTCACAGAATCATTGTTACAGAAATTTCTGATACTATGTCTAAAATGGCACCTAAAAATAATATAAAGAAGGCCTGTTTTGCTTGTTTGTTTTCAGTTGCTGAGATCTTAAAAATCATAGTACCACCTGAATTGCAGCAAATCTTTCTTACCCTACCTTCTGACAAGGGCAGAAGATGGAAGAATACTGAAATTTAAAAATTGAGTTGCATTTTTCTGATCTCATTGATAATGACAGAACATTTCTGCCTTCTGTAAAGAAGGCTGATGCAGTAGTTGTTCAGTAGCATTAATAACCATTCCCTCCCACTTAAACTGTATTTAAAAATATAACCTGTACTTCTGACATCTGTCAGCAGTGTGTTGCAGTGATGTGACCATGCATTTTATTGGTTTAAGATCTGCTTGTGTAGCAACTGCCATCTTAACTGCTAGGAGGAAGTGAACCAGGCCTAAAAAATTAAGTCTCTCTAGCTTGAACAGAATGACTGCATTTGGGAGCTGGAGAATGTAACAGCCATATAATCTAAGCGTCAAGAAAATTACTTAAAAATACAGTATATGTCAGGTAACATCTAGACACTCTAGTAGTCCTGCTTAGAATGCAGAAATTAAATTATAATTTAGTGACATTATTTTTAAGACACATGCAATGTATTACAAAACATGGTAGCAAGACACATTATTTATTTGGTTTGCTCAGAAGTATATATACTTTACTGGTTATCTCTGTTGAACAGCATGTCTCATTTAGTGCCTAAAGAGCCTACTATGTGCATGCAAAATAGATAACTACAACCGGGTTCAGCTGCTCAGAATGCAAAGATATCCTTTTTTCATGTCCAGATGCCAAGTGGAATTCAAAAAGATGCATTTTATGTGTAACAGATGCTCAGACTCAGAGTTTACAGATACACCTAAGGTCTCATGCTTTCACTAATTTGTTATCCCTTCTGCAGTAGATACAAAGCAGATCAAAGGTGTCAAACATTGCAGGACACTGAAATATCATCTTGTAGTTTCCAGTGCTGTAAATACTCTCTTAAGGTACATGTACATCCTCTGAAAGAAGTTGTTTGCCTTGACATGAGTCCAATTGACACAGATATTTTATTTGAAAGGGAGGTCTTAAATGCAAAGCTATTTCTTCTAATAGTTTTTTAAATGATTTTTAAGTGCCCTTGAACCATTAGGTGTTTTACAGAGCTACAATATACAAAATACAATCTTCTATAAATGAGTGAGAAAGTACATTTTTCACTATTAGAACTAAAAGCTCCTTCAGAGCTTCACTAAAAGATTGTTTATTCTATTGTTACATTTCTAGCTGTTTGTACATCATCAGGGTTTCATGACAAAGGCATAAAGGAAAACCACTTTTGACTAAAGTTGGCTCTTTTGGTTTTCTTCAGCAATAAGAAAGCTCAGGTAAATCCAAGGCAGGACAGTATTAACACTACCCTGGAGTCCTCAGGGCAGGTGAGGTTGCAGCAAGATCCTACCCCACTAGATAGTTCTCTCCCACCAAGCTCAGTGATTCCAAACTTAAAGATTTCATGGAGAAACAAGATCATTTCTGTGGTGAGCAGATGGGTGAAAGATCCTGTGAAAAATGTTTCATTGGTTTATTTTGCTTCATAAAGCATCTCTGGCTCCTCTTCCTCTCTTGGATGGCAAGTGTAGGGATGAAGTAGGAAGGCCTGGTCTGAAAAAAAGTGCAAAGGTGTAAGGGTTCCTGTATTTTATATTCCATACCAGAAAACATCATTGTAAACTTTGTACTCTCCTGATCAGGTGACTCATTTTGAGTTCTCTCCAGGTAAATGGACCAAGAAAGCCTCAATGTTCTTGCACTGCACCCCACAGCCCTCTGCAAAGCTCTGCTGAGCAGACTTGCATGCAAGATTTTTTATACATTAGGGCTATTGCTTCATGTTCTCTGTGCACTCGGGTGAGTGTCAGTGTTACAGTGCATTAGTCTCATTTTCTAGCTCTGCTTTGTTCTCTTTTTCAAATGGAAAAGTGGATTGTTGGATTAATCTAGATCACAGCTATGTCACCCAGAGCTTTGGTGTGAATGTTAAATTCTGCATACTTCATCTGGCACTCCACTGCCTAAGAACAAATGAGTCTTAAAAGTGGTGTTTCTCTTCAATGTTGGGAAGGATTATTCTGACTGACAGAATAAAGGTCAGAAGTTGTGTGAAAACATGGCAGACTCTAAATGTGGGACTCAACTCAATCTGGGCCAGAAGAATCAAATTCACTGTATATTTTTTTTTTACATAAAGAGTTGAACTTGCAGATTGCAGTTCCATCATTATTTTAGGGTGCTCTTTTAAGGCCTTTTAAAACCACAGTAAAAAAACCACTGGGTTTATTGGAGAATTTGATGTGCAAACCTCTCTGTTGTGCGAGAGGTCAAGGCAGATGAATGCAATGGTTCTTTTTGCTCCAAAATCAATAACTCTCTGGAATTACTGCAAAGACTTTGTGTACTACTGCCAACTCTTCAAAAGAGAAAATCCATTTTCTGTGTCCTTATACTCACCCTGTCCACTTTGAAATCATACTGCTCATTGACAGAATTAATACAAGTGCAGTTTCCAATTTAATTGATGCAGCACTTTTTCAGTGTAGAAAACAGTTCTTGGGAGTAACTGATTTGTTGCAAGTAAATAAATGATAATTACGTAGCCTGCTGTTCATTATATTCCATAACCCATTTAAGCTCTTGCTCTACAGATGTTTAAGTCTATACAGATGCTTGGCAGCAGACTGAAGGCAAATTTACTGCATGGCTGCAGCAAGCAGGGACCAAAGTCACCAAATCTACAAAATATGGTAAGAAATAATGCAGATTGTCTAGCAGCTTTCCAGCATTGTGTAGATACTTTGTCATGGGATGGCACACAAGTTAGTTAGTCCTGTTTATGAAGGCATTAATTAGCTGAGGTAGAGTAACACACAGATTAAGTCAGTCTTGCTTTCAGATGCAAACTGTGCACCTACAGCTTGTTTGTGTGCCTCAGCTTTACAGTCCCCTGCAGTTCCAATTTAGAGGCTAGTCTTTTTGCTAAAACAAGTGTCAACAGTTTGAAGGGCAGATTTAAAAAAAAAAAAAGCAACCAGTGTAAAAAAAAATTCCCATTTTTTAAAGTTTAGCTTTGCCTCCGTTAGAAGCAAGGCTATGTACAATGAACTGTGAAAATATGGCAAGCAATGACAGTGTCTCAACTGATACTATCTACAGGAAATAAAACCCTGCAGAAATCTCAACTTGCTGTCAAAAATAACCCAAACATTATACACATGGCTTGTACAGCTAAGAACCTGGAACCAGAGTGTGCTGAAGTGCTAAACTGGCTTTTGACAACACTAGCCTCTTGCAGGACACAGAGGATGATTTTTTCATTTCACTGCATTTCCTTAGTTCCATTCAGCGACTAATTCAAACCTGGGAAACCAGCTGGGAGTTGAAAAAATAGAGAGGCTGATATTCCTCCTCAGACCTCTCAAAAATAGGAGGGAAGAGAACTACTGCTACTTTTGAAAGCTGAGTAAGGATGGTAACCAGAAAGAACTACTGCTGTTCAATTCACTAGAATATATTGTTCCCTTTCTTTAAAAAGTCAGCTTGTTTTAAATGTTGGGCTATTTTCTCCCGTTTAAAAAAGATTCTCAATATATCTTAGGTAGTTTTTTCTTTCTTTCTTTCTTTGAATGCTAATGGAGTTCCAGTTGCTGTATATATGCAGCTTGTCCAAACGATAAATACAGGAACCAGCACTTGGTAAATAAGCAATGAGGTGGTTTCACAGTTTATAATTTGACAGAAATACTGGAGATAGAGAATAACAATAAATGCTATTTCTTGTTTCATTGTTTGAATCAGGATGGCTTGACTTGTGATTTGCAGGGCTTACACAGTCTGCCAAGACACATCCTCTGGCTCACAGCCCATTCCTCATTGCTATCTTTCCTAGTAACCTGTAAGGCAGATGAAATGCTCTGTTGGCAGAAGCCTTATCCAAGCTGCTGTCTTTTACTAAGAATGTGAGTTAGATAGGTGCACATCCTGGTGTGTGGCAGGATAGGGATTGAAGAAATTCTCAGGGATTCTCTACTGTCCACGCACTGAGGGTGTGATAATGTATTAATGGGCCAGCCTTCCTCTGGCACTAGAAGGTCTGAGGCTGCCGTAATGACTTGCTTAAACAAATGTGAGTAGACAGTGTGTGATAGCAAAAGGAATCCATATTTCCTTTGGAAACTTGATGACAGATGCTCTCTACTCATCCTCCCCTGCCCTCCCAGGGGAAATAAAGAAGGGGAATAAGGGAGAGAGACTTTCAGGTTGGAAAAAACCCTAGGATAGGTTTAATGAAGTAGTAATAATGATCATGAATTACAAATATATATACAAGCATATAGATATGGAACCCATGTTTTTCGGCTGGCAGTTACTTCCTGACCAGAGAAGTCCCACACTGGATGCAGCAGCAGGTGGGGGTGCCCCAGTCCATGGTCCTAGTGACAGTCCACAAACCCTTGGAGCAGTCAAGCCAGTCCTGCTTGGGAAGGCAGGAAAAGGAAACTTGTCAATGTTCTTTTCCAGTGAGGAAAAAAGATACTGAGGTGCTGGAGCATGTCCAGAGGAGAGCAACAAGGCTGGTGAAGGGACTAGAGGTAAAGTCTTATAGGGATAGGATGAGGGAGCTGGGGTTGTTTAGCCTGGAGAAGAGGAGACTCAGGGTTAGCCTTATCACTCTCTTCAACTACCTGAAGGGAGGTTGCAGTCAGGTGGGGGCTGGGCTCTTTTTCCAGGCAACTAGCAACAAGACAAGAAGACATGGCCTCAAACTGCTACAGGGGAGGTTTAGGTTGAATATTAGGAAGTACTTCCTCAGGGAGAGGTTTGATTAGACATTGGATTAGACATTGGAATAGACTTCCCAGGAAAGTGGTGGAGGCATCATCTCTGGATAAGTTCAGGGAAAGGGTGTGTGTGGCACTTAGTGCCACGGTCTAGCCAATGTGGTGGTGTTAGGCCGTAGGTTGAACTTCACAGAATCATAGAATCATAGAATCTTAGGGGCTGGGAGGGACCTCGAAAGATCATCTAGTCCAACCCCCCTGCCCAGAGCAGGATCACCCAGAGCACATCACACAGGAACGCATCCAGGTGGGTTTTGAATGTCTCCAGTGAAGGAGACTCCACAGCCTCCCTGGGCAGTCTGTTCCAGTGCTCTGTCACTCTCACTGTAAAAAAATTTTTTCGGATATTCACCTTGAACCTTCTATGCTCCAATTTACACCCATTACCCCTTGTCCTATCACTGGTCATCACTGAGAAAAGCCTAACTCCATCCCCCTGACACTCACCCCTTACCTATTTGTAAACATTAATGAGGTCACCCCTCAGTCTCCTTTTCTCTTACAGGTCTTTCCCAGCCTTGGTGATCCTGTGATTCTGTGAAAGATGAAGGAGCATCATCAATGCCACAAAAACCCCACCCAAAACACCCAAAAACCAAAACCAACCTTAACCCCCCCAGCACCTCAGCCAAAGAGACCAAAGAAAGGCCCTTCTAGGAGCCATTTTACACTGAGCCCCATGGGCAGGAGTCCTGTAACTGGTCCATGTGGGTGACCTGACCCACTTTCTCCTCCCCACTGCACAGCTGCTCCCCCCGCTGTCACCGCCACTGCCACAGCCACACCCGGCAGTACCTGGGGGTCCCAGAAGGTCTCAGGTCTGTATAACAATAGGCGGGTTTTATCCTGGTCCTTTCAAACCAGGACACTGAGGGCTTCAGCTTGCTGATTTTAAATGATGATATTTACATCTCTGCTTTAACCAACACACTAGCAAAGTACCTATATCAATATTCAGAAGTTATCTGTACCCTCATGTTTAGGTCAGCATACCAGTCCATTCCCAAGCAGAGAGCAAATTAATTAAAAATTATTGATTTCCTTTAGGGTATTGTTTGTGTGTGTGAAGAGGTTTGTTAGGAGGTCATGGTACTTTTAGCATACCTGAATTAAATTTTAGATTCTTGCAGCCAAAGTGCCAGCCATGAAGTTGAATGAGGTATGTAGATTAAAAGGAATCAAGAAAGGGAAAACAAAATACTGCTTTTTCAGAGGTGCAAATTGCAAGTCAGGCCATGGTGAAAACCTAGTTGTCTGTACTGTTTATTTCATAACCTTCAGCTATTGAAGTTTTTTTAGGAAAACCATCAGATTACTAGAGTTTTGCTAACACTTCTCAGATGTATTAATTTCCAAGTGTTTCTTCTCCCCATTAAAAACTTTTTCTGTATTTCAAGAGCATAGCAATAGCATGACTATATTGATAGCGCTTCTTATGATATAGACAACACAGTGTTTCCATGGGAAAAGACAATCTTCTGGATTTTACTAGAACCAAAATTACCTTTATCTTGTATAATACTAACAAGAAAGTTTTGAAAAACCTTCCTTGCTGGGGGAGAAATGTTTAAAACCAGACTTTGATCTATAAGAAAAAAAGTATCATGCTAATTATATTTGATTTCTCATTATGATTGCTTAAAATCTTCTGTTACAATATATGATGGAGGCCATATCTGAAAGTTCAATAGGCTGGCTTGAGAATCATGGCTTTGTATCCTCATGTTTCCTTAGGCATAAAAAAAATAGGCTTTTGTGCCAAAGGAAGGGGAAATGCCTCTGTCATTTTAGTCAAAGAAGCAGCCAGTTGCTGGTGAGGCAGAACAATGATCTGCAACTGCAGAAAAGTTTCTATTCGCTAGTATCCATCCAGTGCCAAGTGAGGGAAATTGTTAGAAAACTAATATTAAATATTCACTGAATATTGATGAGACTGTTTTTTGCTAAACTGTTGATCATCTCCAGAATATATTGTGGAGAAGGTTAGTTGTTTGTTGGCCCCGTCATTAAAATCTTTCTAAAAGTAAGCTGGATAGCTCCTGCTAACTTTCATTTCTGGAAGTTCAGGAGCCTCTCTTCATCTTTCTCAGGATATTCAAATGCTTCACTCCATTCCTCAGATGGATGGTTGTTGTGACAGGGTTAGTAACAGAGACTTCAGAGCACATGCTGTTCTGCTCCTGGCTTCCTGGAGTTCTTAGGTGTGGATACTCATTTCCCTGACCTAGAACCTCCATCCTGGAGATAGCATAAACATTTTTTTTGTGATTAGGAAACCTAACTTGTCCTAGGGTAGTCTATGACCATGTGTCTTGTCTGCTCAGATTTTGTCCAGCTTCTCTTGCATTTAGTTGAAACCTTGCTGAAGCAACAAGGATTTGCCTCAGGGCATTCCTTCAGTTTTCTTCTTACTGATTTTTTTTTTTTTTTCTTCAGTGAACTTTCTTTCGAGCAGCACACTTGCTGAAAGTAGCAGCAAGTTTTCCAGCTAGTGGACTGATAACACTCAAATGTTTATAGTTAATACTGAGAGACCAAGGACACTTGAATCTGCATGTTGAATCAGCTGCTTTGTACACAAAAAGAGCAGAAGAGTCGTATCTACAACCCTCCTGTAGGGAGGAGTGGACTAGACAGATGGCAAAACCAGCCAAAGAGAGTATTCCATCTCATAACATACTTGGCACTTGGTATAAATTCAGGGATCACTGAAGTCAAGCCCTCTTTTGCTTTTCTTCCATCCATGTCTGGCATCCAGGGAGGATTCTGTCTATTCATCTCCTTTGATCCCTCGGCCTGTGCATTCCTGATCCTCATAACTCTCCCCTCATCTCCTCTCTGCTCTGCCGCTCTCTCTGGCAGCACTCCAGGACATTTCAGAACTGCCCACAGCTCAGGAGATGCCCTGGGAGATTTTGGGGCTGGGGGGAGGTGATAGGGGTGTTGCATGTTCCTTCACATATTTTTATATATTTGTACATATTTTATTTTATCATTAGTATATAATTAAAGCTGTCTACTTCAGTTTTCAATCCGGAAAATCTCTGTCCTTATTCTCTCCTTTCCCTGCTTAAAATCTTCTGTTACAATATATGATGGAGGCCATATCTGAAAGTTCAATAGGCTGGCTTGAGAATCATGGCTTTGTATCCTCATGTTTCCTTAGGCATAAAAAAAATAGGCTTTTGTGCCAAAGGAAGGGGAAATGCCTCTGTCATTTTAGTCAAAGAAGCAGCCAGTTGCTGGTGAGGCAGAACAATGATCTGCAACTGCAGAAAAGTTTCTATTCGCTAGTATCCATCCAGTGCCAAGTGAGGGAAATTGTTAGAAAACTAATATTAAATATTCACTGAATATTGATGAGACTGTTTTTTGCTAAACTGTTGATCATCTCCAGAATATATTGTGGAGAAGGTTAGTTGTTTGTTGGCCCCGTCATTAAAATCTTTCTAAAAGTAAGCTGGATAGCTCCTGCTAACTTTCATTTCTGGAAGTTCAGGAGCCTCTCTTCATCTTTCTCAGGATATTCAAATGCTTCACTCCATTCCTCAGATGGATGGTTGTTGTGACAGGGTTAGTAACAGAGACTTCAGAGCACATGCTGTTCTGCTCCTGGCTTCCTGGAGTTCTTAGGTGTGGATACTCATTTCCCTGACCTAGAACCTCCATCCTGGAGATAGCATAAACATTTTTTTTGTGATTAGGAAACCTAACTTGTCCTAGGGTAGTCTATGACCATGTGTCTTGTCTGCTCAGATTTTGTCCAGCTTCTCTTGCATTTAGTTGAAACCTTGCTGAAGCAACAAGGATTTGCCTCAGGGCATTCCTTCAGTTTTCTTCTTACTGATTTTTTTTTTTTTTTTCTTCAGTGAACTTTCTTTCGAGCAGCACACTTGCTGAAAGTAGCAGCAAGTTTTCCAGCTAGTGGACTGATAACACTCAAATGTTTATAGTTAATACTGAGAGACCAAGGACACTTGAATCTGCATGTTGAATCAGCTGCTTTGTACACAAAAAGAGCAGAAGAGTCGTATCTACAACCCTCCTGTAGGGAGGAGTGGACTAGACAGATGGCAAAACCAGCCAAAGAGAGTATTCCATCTCATAACATACTTGGCACTTGGTATAAATTCAGGGATCACTGAAGTCAAGCCCTCTTTTGCTTTTCTTCCATCCATGTCTGGCATCCAGGGAGGATTCTGTCTATTCATCTCCTTTGATCCCTCGGCCTGTGCATTCCTGATCCTCATAACTCTCCCCTCATCTCCTCTCTGCTCTGCCGCTCTCTCTGGCAGCACTCCAGGACATTTCAGAACTGCCCACAGCTCAGGAGATGCCCTGGGAGATTTTGGGGCTGGGGGGAGGTGATAGGGGTGTTGCATGTTCCTTCACATATTTTTATATATTTGTACATATTTTATTTTATCATTAGTATATAATTAAAGCTGTCTACTTCAGTTTTCAATCCGGAAAATCTCTGTCCTTATTCTCTCCTTTCCCTACCTGGGTTGGTGGGGGAGGGGATCCAGAGTATTGTTGTCACTGGTTTAATTGCAAATCCTGAGTCAAACTGTGACAGATGTCCTTTTGGGATCATGCTGGACCAAGGGATAGTGGTTTTTTTAGCACATACTAACTTTCACAACCCAGCATTTGGAGCGGGGTCTGGACCACAGCTGGAAGGAAGAGAATAATAGTGACAGCTACACCAGTGCCTGCTCCAGGCAGCCAGGTTCTGTGTGTTGTGTTGTCCTGCAACTGCTGGATGGTTTCCACTGTTGTCTACTTACAGGTGAATCACCAAAAGGATGTATATTCTGTCTGACCAGTTGCAGTGCTTCATTTTCTTTCCAAACTATTTGGCAAGTTTTGCCGACATAGTTGAGATTTTACTTTCCAATTAAAGTGTTGGCTTTGGTTCCCTCTCCCCTTCCACTGAAAAGAGATAAAGAATCTCTCTATAGGGGAGGGAATGATTATCTGAGGTTGCAAAGGCACATATAAAAGTCAAGAAGAGATAAAGACATGATCAGAAATTTCAGCTGATGGCTTAAGATGTGACTCTCTAAAATAATTTGACAGAACTAGTGTTGTTGTAAACAAATCCACAAGCATAAGACACACAGAAAAAGGACTTGAGATCATGGGTAATGTTAATATATAGGCAGAATAAAATTAAAGGGACCTAATTTATCTAAGAAGTTCATATATATTTAGAAACAGGCTTTCTGCTTCTGATTTCAGGAGAACATGAATGTTGATAGTTCCTGTCTTATGTTTTTGCTCTGCCAGTTTTTTTGTTGTTGCTTCTATTGATTGTCAGTCACTAGTACTACAAGAATTATGCTATTCAGCTATCATTATTCTGATTTCATATTCTCTACAGCATCCTGATCTTTTTATGCCAAATTCAACACTCCTTTAAGTGACACTTCTTAATACTGAAATTCAACTGCTTATTACAAACAAAGAAAAAGTAGTAAGTGAGTTATGGATTACATCAGTGGATGACTTGACATTGCACTATTTCAAGAACATAAACTTTTTTTTTTTTTTAAAGAGTTAGGAAAAAAAATCAATATGAAGTACTTCAGAACTAAATGAAAGGATTTGCAATCAGACAACCCCTAGGGAGTAGAAGGACATTCCATATAGGGATGTTTGCACAATTTTTGCAAGCCTAATAATAAAAAGGCAAATACAACTACTTTTTGAGGTGTCTAGAGCACCATCTGTTGGGGTATGACATCAGTGGAATTAACACAGTGGAGTGAACTGAGGGGTTGGCAGGCCCTGTCTCATTGTGATAGCAAAGGGCATTAGAGAAAGAGAGTAAGGAACCTGGTTCTTTGTTTTCTCCTAACCCAAACTAGTTAATCCAAGAGCACTCAAATTAAACTGTAAGTGAACACAGTATTTAGTAGCATTTGGCCATGCCAGGGGTGACAGAGTATAGAGGAAAGATGCATGTGCCATATTGCTCTACTGTCTACTCCCAGTCCAGGATCTGGGGTTGTTCCCATGGGGGTTGAGCTCCAGAGGACACAGGATAGGAAGAGGGAGCAACTTGCCATCTCTA
The DNA here is from genome assembly GCF_000747805.2 of Chaetura pelagica. Lineage (NCBI taxonomy): Eukaryota > Metazoa > Chordata > Aves > Apodiformes > Apodidae > Chaetura > Chaetura pelagica. The sequence goes on from NW_009970725.1 coordinate 6,860,532, forward strand.
CTGAAAGAGGTAGTACCACAACTGCCCATGGGTACCCAACACAATCCACCTGTGTAGTAGATGGAGTTAAAACAGTAGCAAACCTTTCAGATTACTTGTGTGAGCACATGTCATCTCCCAGTACTAGCTGGAGAAGGAAGAGAGGGCATCTGTGGGACAGCACTATCATCAATCTCATCATCCATCTGTGTTTGTAGGATTCTATCTATTAGAGGATGAAGTTTATGGTGGCAATAAAACTCCACCCAGAGCTAAAAGGCAGGGTGCTTATGGTAGGCTGGAAGATGTGCACCACACATACAAATGGTTACTCAAAATTGAAATTCTCTTTCCATCTGCATCTGCTTTTTGTGGCTAGAATACACAATTTTTATAGACTATGCTATGACCTTGTTGGAAAAAGGGGCATTATGTAAGTAAGATGTGTCATAAACTGTCATTACTTCCAGCACTCATTGAAAAAAGTGCCAATATTGACAAGGATATAAACAACATTAAAAATTAGACTTAGATGATTAAAGCCTTAGAATGCAATAACCAACAGCTCCATATGATAGAATGATTCTCTCAAATGTCTTACTCAGTCATCTGGACATGCTGCTAAGTATAAAATACAACACAATAATGGAATTTTATCTCTCAAATCAAGATCATTCCCTTCATGATTTCCTCCCAGCTATATAGCAATGTAATTATTTTGTTTATATTAACATTTCTTGCTGAATATTGTTTTCTCACACTGCAACTATTTAAAGTCACATGGTGAGATTTAATCTTCTCTTTAAAATCAGAGAGGATAAAAATTACTTGTAAGTTTGTTTGTTTTTATTTCCTTCTGAGGCATAGACAAAAAATTGTTTAGCAAAAAACATGGTCTGAAAGTTGAATTTACCTGAGAGAAGAAGATACTTTAAATAAAAGAGGAAATATCATTTTGAATTCAGCACATTCCTGAAAACTCAAACTAAGGGAAATACATTTCCTGAATTTTCTTGAATTTTTGATCCTTTTCATTCAGAAATATTACTTCTTTGTAAAAATGTGAAGGATAAAAAGAATGAATGGGGAAGACAGCAACACCCTAACTAAGAAGAAGTAAAAAAAGATTTTCACAAATACTTGATACTGCAGGTTTTTGACATCAATTTTCCAATTTGCACAATGTTTGCAGATGGAAACATGCAATAGTTTCCCTGGGTATTTTATTTTCTGTAGTTTTGTTATTTTGTGAGCAAGCAACCGTTTCTGTTTGTCATGAAAGTCTTTGGGAATGATGCATTGTGAGATCCAAGGGACTGTATCTGCCTCACTTCACTGCCAATTACCTCCCTTGCAAAAAGGGACTTTCAGACTGTTGTAGCAGCCCATCATTTTATAGAACTAAGAGTTAATGAAAGTGTTTTTAACACTGCCATCTGTGCTAAAGCTACATCCATAGTGATACACTGCACATGACAACAGCATAGCCACAAGCCCTTGCCCATGATGCTCCTTATTTTTGATGTACTCCTTATACATATTTTTAACCAATGCTAACTAGCATCTTCTCAGCAAATGCCTGTCAGGAGTGCGAGGATAGCATGGGCCACAGACCATCCCAGTGGACACCAGTGAAGTCCATACAGTGCAGTGAAAGATAATTTAACCATTGAGGCACAAACAGTGCAGTGACACAGTCTGCAAGGCTAGAGAACAGGTCCCAGATCATTTTCTAGTAATAGCACTTCCAGCTAGGTTACCATAACTTAGGTGTTTATCAGCATATTAACCAGGATGTGTTAGGATCTTTCTGTCACAAAAAGGTGTGTGAGCCAACAAGTTTTGAAGAATGTGTTTAAACTTACATTGCTGACAAAGTTGTACTTTAACATGGCTTGGCTAGTTAAGGGGCTGCCCAAGGCTACAGTCTAACAACCTTCTATACGCAGGGGTTTGACAGCCCAGTAATAGTTTGTAAAATATAGTTACTGGTTTGGAATGTGGTTGATGAAAATGTCACTTATGTTTATTACAGGAAAATTATGGGGGTTTTGCAACTTCCTTATTTTTTTATTTTCCCACTAATTTTAACATGCAGTCTACATGCTGCTTGCTGGGTCAGAAAGCAATTAGTGCTCAGAGCTGTTAACACAAAAGTGGGACAGGATGAAACTTACTCCAAGACATTATCATTTCTCCTTAGCTTCCTCTTTCAGGCCTCTACTCTCCATTCTGCCTCTTTGGTGAGAATTTCCAAACTCTAGTGCCCTTTTCTACCCTTCCCATATTAAAAGCCCTCCTTTAATTGTGGCTTTTACAAACTTAGTGACACATGGCCCAAAAAAGCTGTTCCCTCAGCATCCCGGAGTGGTGTTTCTCTCATTCACCGCAGGGAGCCCTTCAGCATTTTAAACTACAAAACACACGTATGTGCTCAACAGCAACCCAGTCTCTTTCAAAGAGCCAGAGGAAGAGGAGGCAAGGAGAAGCAAAGGCTTCCCTCATCCCCTTCCTCTGCATGGCGTGGGGCAGTGTGCTGACCAGTGGACATAAAGTTGGCATCAGCCTCCCGTCCTCCCCTTCTCACTGCCGCGGCAGAGGCTTCGTGCCAGACACTCGCAAATCGAAAAACATTTGTTTTGCACGATAAATCCCAGTGTCTAACAGCTGCACATGTTGTCCCCATCGTTGTAAACCTGTCATCGGCACGGTATTGTTTACATATGGCTACAAGGTCCTCATAGCTCAGCATCCCTACACAGTGCAGCGGCAGCCAAGGCTTTCCTGACAGCTGTGTCAACTGGAAGCGGCACCACTAGCTTATTTGTTTCAACGGAAGCCTCAGTCAGCCCCACCCCAAAGACACAATTCTGGTTCTTTCATATTTATAATCAGCTCTGTGATAATAATAGATCAACTGCAGTGCAGATGCTGGAATGGAAATAACTGACATTTCCCTAACAAGGCATATAATTGTCCTAGAAATATTGGATCTTAACTGAAATAGTTACAGCCAGCCAGGCAGCACTTATAATGCATGACCAAGTGTCCAAAATGAAATAAAATCTGGGAAACATGCAAAGGTGTTAATTTTCTACATCAGTGGGATTTATCAAGTTCCTACTGATTAATATGAAAAGTTGTTTAGTTGTTCAATTGATAGGGCCTTGTTTTTCTTGCACAGACATTTGAAAGACATTGATTTAGATATTACAGGAACATCTAGATTGGCAGAATGCTTTGAAAACAGTAAATCAATTCTCTCTGCATTATGAGTGGCAGTTATTAAATAGGAAGGTTTATTTTTATCCCTGTCTTAATGACAAGGTTCATATCTGCAGCTTCGTCAGCCAGTTCCTTCAGAAGCAGTGGATGAATCCTGTTGGGTTCCATGGACTTGTGCGCCTTCAGGTTCTTCAGATGGTCACAAACTTGCTTTTCTCCTGCAGTGGGAAGCTCTTCCTTTTCCCAGTCCATGCCTTTGCCTTCCCTAACTTGTATGGTGTGACCAGAGCCTTTGCTGGTGAAGACTGAGACAAAGTAGTCATTGAGTACCTCAACCTTCTCTATGTCCTGCATGGCCAGGCTTCCAGTTTCCTTCTGAAGTGGGTCCACAGTTTCCCTCATCTTCCTCTTATTGCTGACATACCTGTAGAAAACTCTCTTGTTATTCTTAACATCCCTTGCCAGGTCCAACTCTGCGCTTTAGCCTTCCTTACACAATCCCTTGCTTCTCTGACAACTTCTTTGTACTCCTGCAGGACATCTAGCCCTGCTTCCACTCTCTGTGTACCTTTTTTTTAGATTTACCTGTGCCCAGAAGCTCTTTGCTCGTCCATATAGGCCTCCTGGCTCTTCTGCCTGCCTTCCTCTTCACTGGGACTCATAGCCCTGGACATGGAGGAAGCAATCCTTGAAAATGGACCATCTTTCCTGGGCTCCCCTTCCCTCCAGGGCTTTTTCCCTTGGAACCCTACCAAGCAGATCTTTGAAGAGACCAAAATCTGCTCTTTTGAAGTCAAAGGTAGTGAGCTTGCTTTGCTCCTTCCCTGCTACCCTAAGGATCCTGAATTTGACCATCTCATGGTTGTTAGAGCCTAGTCTCCTATTAAGTCTTACATCATCAACCAGTCCATCTCTGTTGGTGCAAACAAGGTCCAGCAAAGCAGCTTTTCTTGTTGGTTCCTCTACCATTTGGAGGAGGATGTTGTCATCAATACACTCCAGGAACTTCCTGGATTACTTAAAAAATATTTATTAAATGTCCTTGTTCAAAAGGGGTAATTTACCCAGGATTCTTTTCATAGTGTGGTTAGAAGTTGCTTGGCAAGAGGGAAAGATAAAAGAGAAATACATAAATAAGCATTTGCTTCAGAGCACATGCCATCCCACCAAACTCTGTTCCTTGACCATTAAAACTGAGGTTAACTAGCTTACCTTCAGGATGAGCATTACTCCATAGTTATTTCTTAGTTGTAAAAGAGGTAAGTGCAGGCACACATTCTCTTTCTCGGCCAGTGTACTTATGCTCCAAGCCTAAAGCAAAAAGAAAAGTCTCCAGTCTTTCATGATAGAGTAGATGTAGCCCTGTTACATAGCAGAACAATTTCAGATTGGGAGTAACCAAACTCACTAATTTCTGGACTGACGTAATGTCCCTTTACTTTCCACTGAATTTTATTTTGCACACTTTCAGGACCTTTAGGCATGTTGACAGCACCCAGTAAAATGCTGCAGCATTCCCAAGACATTGTTAGGAAGAGCTGCTGCCTGCATCCAGAACAGAACAGGATGGTGAGTGTACACCAGAGTTTTGAAAGTACCATATTCTGCCAACAGTTTGCTGAGGTGATTATTTTGGGTTGGTTTCTGGAACAGATTTGGCCAGCAGGCACGTGTTCATTTCATTGCATGGTGTGGACATTCCTCCCTGAGCATAGGCCTTTGAAAAATGTAAGGCCTGATCCTGCATGCCACAGTTTGAGTTGGGATTGGCAATTCAACCAAGGACAACAATGCTCTCGATCCCCTTCCCCTCCCACACATGTAGGGAAGGGAGAGGCAGAATGAGAGAGAAACTCTCTGCATTGAAAGCTAAATTAGACAGCTTAATTAAATATGAATGATGAAAGTAAATACGTATAATTATATACAAATATGTTCAGGAATGTGCAACACCCCTATCACCTCCCCTCACCCCTGGCAAATCCCAGGGAATCTCCTGAGCTGTGAGCAGTTCCAAAAAGTCCTGGAGTGCTGCTGGAGAGAGCAGCAGAGCCATACCCTGTGGCTGGGGTTCCTTGTCCTGGAGGCCAGTTAGTGGTCATGGTCCTGGTAATGCACTTCTTATATCTAACCACATTGATTTTTGGGGCTTCTTCAGTTAGCAATCCTTGTATCAGTGGGTGGTCACCAGGCTGCTAACTACTCACTAGGCTTTATTCCACCCAAAGGGCATTGATCCTAGCTTATCTAAAATATTTTCATTAAGAGTTTTGTCTTTGAACAGGTTTGAAAGCACCAGCCTGAACGAGCTCTTAATCTTATGTATTATAGATTATGCTAAATTAGATAGTATTTGAAAAATTACCTCTAAATGTCTCATAATTATTAATCATCACCCAGAGTCTGCCAGACCCCGCAGGATGATCAAAGACCATTTTTTGCCTTTGTGGTATTTTGCTACACACTGGTAAAGGTTATGACATTCTCATTCAATACTTACTTCCTTAACATTAATGACAAAAACAGGCAGCAAAAAAAGTAACACTTTTAGAATAGATTAATTTCAGCCCCTTATTTGTATTCATTGCTTCTGTTAATAACACCACATGTTATCTGATATGGTCTGGCATTTTAAAAGGGAGGGTGACTTCATGAAGTAAGGGCAATAACTAATAATATAGTGAAATAGCATTATGATCTAGCTGATTAATATATACTGTCATTTCTTAGAACTAGACTTACTCACCAGCCAACAAAAAGGGAATGAATGTAATTTATTGTTATATCATTTTTTATCTAGGAATGCATGCATCAGTTTTTCTGTGATTAAAACATATTAGTGACAGAGCGTCCTTTTCACGCCCTTAGTAATTAGCTGTTGCTCAATGTGAAACCGTAGTACTGCTTACTTAAAAACAACTATAATCTATCACATATTGGCCTATTCAGATGTTTAATTTTGGGGTTCTTTCTCAAGAAGAACTACAGATGTTTATTTGGTCGTTCTGTGGCTGTTCCACATAGGAAGCCTAAAAATTTTCATTAACACCTTTTGTTGAAAGAAGTGCATGAATGCCTTAGAAAGAAATACAATAGTTGATTGAAGCTTTGAGTACCCTTTAAAAACCATCAACAATTCTTCTCCAAAAAAGAACACATGGGTTGCAGCATATGTCACCTCTTTCAGATGTTGAGCTTAACAAGTAGGGAACTGTTACTTCTAAACTTGGATTTTTTAATTATTCCTCTTTTTCTCTAATTCCTTCCTCCTCCAAAATTTTTTCTTCAGAATCTGAAAGGGCCCTCAAGTAACATTGCATGTTTAGGGGTTAGTTGTATCTAACTCTGTGCTCCCAAAATTTGAACTACTGTACCAAATTTTGGAATGTTATTAAATTACTGTAATTCATATAAGAAGAAACAAATCAGTTTTTGCAAAAAATTGTTACAGGCACTTTTCAAACACCTGTGTTTCTATCTGAAGTGTAAGTATACACTGAACAAATTACATTAACTGCTTTAATCAAAATCACGCAGAAACTGTGTAGGGTTTTTTGTTTTCCAATTGATCTAATCTCTCATGAGTCAGAAAACGTGAAGCTTTCAATTTTTCTTTTTTAGGAGATGCAGCCTTATTTCTGGTATCCGCATCTTCTGTGGCCTGCTGCTCTTCTTTTATCTTTCTGGTCCAAATTGCAGCATTGATTTTGTTGTAATTTATCTGACTTAAGGAACTGGTTTCATGGACACCACAAAGCTGACTGAAGTCTCCAGTTTCTAGAGAATGTAGCTGAGCCATACAAAGGAGCTATATCCATACTGGTTACTCCAATAGCAGAGTATGTTCCCAAACCAATGGCATTAGAGAAACCAAAAACCAAAACTGATACAGTCAAATCCATAATACATAAAACCTAGCAGATTATTTGATGATTTCTTGTTTGGTGAAATCTGTGACTAATTTTTATGTCTCTGACAAGTTAATTTATGGGGGCATGGCTGGAATTTAGGAAGACCAAGAGAATTATATGTATGGCACCTCTGTTAACCTTCCTGGCATACTAAAAGCATGGCACAGTAGTGTAAGAAACACTGGTCTTGAAATGGATCTCCATCTTGAGAATTTACAGAAGCTGTCTATTGCCATACCAACAGGTGTGTGAAACTGTGTTATGCTTGACTATGGTTACAAGCTGTGTGCTGTTTCTCTTCGCATCCTGGAAATCCGCCCTCTAGAATGTCACTGCTTGCCCGCACACTGTTCTCCATTAAGCTCTTGTGGCTCCCCTGGCAGTCTGCTGGCTTAAAACACAGCAGGGGGAAACATGGAGCGAAACCAGAAGATTTAGATAAAATAAACCTAAAATCAGCACAACACTTGTGAGGGTCCAGTGCTGTCTGAAATCTGAAGGCTGCACTCGTGGGGCTGGGTGTCTCAGAAAGCTGAGCTCGAAAGAAGAGCTGAAAATGCACAGATGGGATTCCTTGTCATGGCACAAAATTGTGGCTTTGACAGTTAGGAAACATGAACTCGCTCTCAAAAGGATATGCAGGTGCAGATGTCATGGGAATACTTATTCACAGTAACCTTAAATCTTGAAGTTCTTGTTCAAATTTCTCACTCAGCTGTTATTTCTGTCCATTATGTATGAATATATACCCACATGAAGAACTCTTTTAAACCATAATGAAAAAAAGGATTTTCTTAATGTTGCCACAAGCACAAGTAAACTGAAAAGGCATGTGTTTGGAGAAGAAATGAGAAGGTTTGTAAAGAGCAGAGCACTGAAATGCTGACCTAGCCTTCTAGAAGGAGCAGTGCAGATGAAAAACTTGGACAAATTTTATTCTGAGACTCATGAAAAGTATTTCAGGCAAATGCTGTCCATGAGAACAAGGACATACAGACACAATGAACAAGGATGCCCCTTCCCTCAAGTTTTCACACTACAGTTTTAAATACATCCTCTTACCTTGAAGTAGTCCTGGAGCAGAGACTAGATTCATTTCTGCAGTGTGGCAGACTCCCTCATTTAATATTAGTAATATTCTATATGCCCATAGGCGTAACAAAAAGAAGAAGTTATGAATCAGTATTTTCAGAAGGCTAGTTAGAGGAATGGCAGCTGAGAAGAATGTGTTAAAGTCCTTTCCTCTTTGTGCAAGGCTAAGCAACACTGCTTGTGGTAATTTATTTGGGTCGTGCCATTGGGTCCATGGTAAATGCAGAACTGTTGACAAGGGTGAGCATCTCGTATGCTCCCTGGGATGTCTTCTGTTTCTAGTCTAGCTGCTACTCTCTGGGCACTGTGAACAAACAAATGCATGAGCTAAAGCTGGGTGAGTCTTATGCCACCTCCAACAACATAACACCTCTGAAGTAAAACACTGTGAAGTATACAATTTCTTTTTCATTAAATTTGAATGGATGCATACAGCTGTGGGCCGTACACTGAAGCCTTATAATAGCAAAATCCCTTTGAAGTTGTTCAGCAGCAATTTACACTGTCAGCAGTTCTCATGGATTCTTAGTCATTTCCTGAGGCCTTGGCTTGAATGAGAGCTTGCCTGAGGAAAAACCGAAATGTGGTCTTTGCTGGTTAAATGAGAGGTCATCATTCCTGTGAGCCATGAAGTAAACAGTTTTCAGTGAGCTGGCTTCTTTAGCACTTACACATCTGTTGCCTCTCCACACATTTTTATATGTGTGTGTGTGTGTGTGTGTGTGTGTGTGTGTGTGTTTGTGTGTATAAATAAGCATTTGTCAGAGTCCCCCTCTATGGCAAAGAACAGATACAAAGCAAAAACCCATGATGTGCAAAGTACTGCTGGCTTTCATATCAAGATCTTACTGAGTCCTAAGGAAAGCTTTTATGGAACCAGTTTTTCACACCCTTGAAAATTGCATCTTACACCCTAATCAAGATCTGAGATATGTTGATAAAAGTGCAACCAGGGTGGACACAGTTGGGAATGCTGTGATCATTCTGCTTTTGCTTAACCTCCTCACTGCTTTGGATGTCTTTCTGTCCTGCTTTTCTTTCATTTGGTTGATGATATCCTTTGGTTGGAGATACACTCAAGACTATAGCTTGGTATAATTCCTGTGAGTAACTTACAGTAAAGTTATTACATGGGTTTTGTGTGCTCTGTAAAAAAAAAGCAATAATAGCATTATTTCAATGTATCATTAATTCAGTTTATTAGAACTATATAATATATTGACTAGTGGAAGTATTAGGTCTATTTTTTTCAACTAATTTTTCTTGCTACTGCCATAATGCTTCAGCAAAACTACTTTTTTTTTTCTCCTTCATGCTGCATACTTCCTGCACGTTTGTTCTTCTGCAAATGTAAGGGGGGAAGCTATGACACTGAAAACAAAACTTTCACCCTCTGATTTTTCATACTCAAAAGGTTGTATAATCCAGTTGCTGTCTTCGTTAGTATAACTGAAAAAGAATTAAAACTGTGCAAGTTGTTAGCAAAGGGCAAAAACAAGTCCTATTCATAAATCAGTAAAGGCTTGAGGACTTTTAAATTTTTTATTTTTAATTATTCTAGTTAATAGTTATTTAATGTAGCCTGGGATAAATTAATTGATGATTATTGATTTTTGTGATGACTTCAGAACAGAGAACTCTCACCCTGGCTTAACAAATTGACTGATAAACTGACTACATTGTTAAACACTAGCCTGGAAGTAAAAGATAAGAAAGCACAGGCTTTGTCCTCTGATCAGGCAAGTTGTCAGTCAAAGCTGCAGAAATATAGCTAAGGAGTTTAAGAACTGAGGGAACATAAGTTCAAGACCCAGGAGGGAAAACATAAGACCAGAAAATATGCCAATTAATGGAATTAAACCAAAAAGATTTAAAAGGGGTTTCCCTCAGGAGACAGCATGAAAGAAAAGACAACAGTTAATTCAATGGCAACAAAAGCACAAATGAGCTAACTATGAAAGGATCAGAATATTTACAGATGATGGTGTTGGAAGAATTAAGGAACACTAGCTTGCAATTACTGTGAATTTATTAAGCCCCAGTAGTATGATTTAATTTGGTCTCATTTATCCTCTGAACAAATGTGCTCATCCTTAAATTTCAGAGCAAAAGAAATAATCACTTTCTAGTTACAGTCAGACTATGAAACCGATTATGATCAGCCAAAATTCAAAGACTATAACAAACAAAGGCAACTTCACTGAAGTTTGCTGTCCATCATCTGTATCAGCGTTTGCAGGCTTCACAGCAATTAAAGCCTTATATTAGCAAGTCATGTTAGTGAAGTCCATGAGCAACAGAGGTCCTCATGCTTTACTTCTCATAACACGTAAGGCAGAGAAGGATAAGACAGAGAGAATGGCACAGAAATTCCACTTTCATGAACTACACTCTGTCAGGTGTGGATGTGAAGGTATGAGTGCGGACAGGAGTTTTTCCTTGTGCTGGGTTCATTGCTGAGGAAGCCAGGACCTGTCCCAAGAAGGAGGCCATGGCACTCAACAAGAAATGCCTTTCAGAGGAACTTCACAAACTCTGTGAGGAACATCCCTGGTTTTAATAAATATCTGAGACTCACAATTTTTTTTACTGTACACATCGTGGAGATACTTTAAACCAGAAAAAGGGAGATAATAAAAGGAAAGTAGGAGAAAGTTTTAGTATCTCTGTGATTGAGATTCAAAGGTCTTAAAATATTACCACTTCACACAACTGTATGTTCGGAAATCTGCATGAACCAGCATCTTTTGCAAGATGAAAACTGATGTAAAGATATTCAGAAGGTCCCACAAGTACAGTACCCCAGCAAGCAGCCACATCCCTCAGCAAACAATAGAGCTCTGAATTGGAAGGGAGATGGCCTTCAGTGGCCCCTCCAGGACAGAGAAGCATGATGTCAGTGAGCCTCGCTCCTCTGTCACTCCTTTAGAAGGGGAAAATTTTACTCCTTTTTGCCTCTGGCTTCCCTCCTATCCCATCAGGCTTGCCCAAAGCAGATCAGAACTCTGAATTACTCATCATCATGGTGTTAATTGCTCATCTGCATGTCCTTAACAATGTTGATACATAAAGAGCAAGTGTCAGGTGGACAAAGCCAGTTCTTCTAAGTGATGTCCAGCGATAGGACAAGGGGCAATGGGTGTAAACTGGAGCATAGGAGGTTCCACGTAAACATGACAAAAAACTTCTTTACTGTGAGGGTGACAGAGCACTGGTACGGGCTGCCCAGAGACATTGTCGAGTCTCCTTCAAAACCCTCCTGGACATGTTCCTGTGTGATGTGCTCTAGGTGATCCTGCTCTGGCAGGGGAGTAGGACTAGATGATCTTTTGAGATCATGACTAGATGATCTTAAGATTCTGTGATTCTGTCATCACTTCCCACAGGAGGGAAAGTGTGAGTGAGCTAGGCTGTCAGTTCTAGCACAGGCTCAGCATCACATTTTTTAAGGTAGAACTGGGGACTTTGGTATGACAGAGATGGCTTTCTGTACTCTACCATGACAGCCTCAGCCCAGCCATCAGCAAGGACCAAGGGACTAGCATCAGGGGTTATCCAGGCTTGCCTTTTCCTTGTTACATGTGCTCCTGTTGTCATTCTGTTTCCAGTTTTGCAATACAGATCTTCTTTTCTTGATAGAATGCAGCTTGGTTTGTATCCAATGTTTGAAGAAAAGGCAGGAAAATATAAGCTGCCTGAGGTAATTCTGCTCCTCTGGGGTTAACAAGTCCAAATGTGCTGTTACAGCAAATCCAGACAAGGTTGTAAATGCAGGGAGTTGGAAATCCCATGTTGTTGGGGATTTCTATTTGTTACCATGGCATTTCAAGGACTGGGGGGAGAGTTTTCCCAGCAGTAATTAAGCTGTGAGTCTCTCTCTGTACAGGGACAAGTAAAAGGGAGATCACAGTCTTTGGAAACCCTGTGCTGTGGCTGGCAGGTACTCTGCCTTCACATTAGGTATTTCAGCTATACTTGTATGACTTCCTCAAAAAGAGTTGCAAAGCAATTATTTTGTGTTATGAACTAATAATTTGCCAAATTAATTCCAGTAAATCAAATCCCTACTGAATCACATGCAGAGCAGCCTGGGTGGATGGTAGAAGAGGGGCCTAGGAAATATTGGCACTCATAAACTTTAAAAAGAGCAATTTGATATTTTTTAATTTGCTTAAACAAAAAATGCTCCCTAGGTGGAACACTGTGCTGTGTTGCCTGGAGCAAGTGTTTATGGCTGAGTTATAAAAAAGAAGTTTGTGACATCCCATAGCTCTGCACATGCACACAGACACACACACACAGGCAAGTCAGTTTCTGTCCTGCTTTATGTCAGATTAAATGTCTGCTGTCTCAGCTATTAGTGGGTGTCTTGGGAGGCATCAGGTAGGGAAAGGTCCTTCATCTAATGCTATCTTGTGTCAGCTTGTTATTATGATGATGAGTGCCTCTGTTATGCCTTCCATGGCACCCATCAGTACTTCAGGTAACAGCAAAGGGAACCAAAACTAGAGGTCATGCCCAGAAGAGATATTTTAATGGCAACTCTGAAAGCACAAACAGTGCTTTTTTATCAGAAGATTCAAACAAGTGCTGAACCTTAACTGTATATATTTATAGGCAATGCTAACTGAAAGAATTCAATATTCACCAGTGTCATTCTGCAGTAACATGAATGATGTGAGTGCCACCTAGAATTTTCCTTATTTATCTTTCCCTTTTACATCACCTGCAGAGAAAGTGAAGACTTACTGCTTTTACTATTTTTCCTAATGTATGCTGTATAGCAAATGATCATTACATGGAACAGTGCCAGCTTGTGGTTCTGGAAATTGCAAATGTTGCAGAAGAGTGGTTCATCAGTTGTCTTGGTCAGTGTTGCAAAACTAATTTTCTTTTTCTATTGAGGGAAGTGCTCGCTGCTTACATACAACATAAGCTGTTTTGCCTGCACTGTATAATAATGATTTTAATCACTAAGGTATGATCTTAATAAGCAAAACAGGCAGAATAGTAATTCAGAGATTGTGCTGACTGTGGTCTCCATTTAGATTCTGAGCTGCTTTTCAGACTGTTGTGTACATAAAAAATCTATGCTGTAAAGGTATGTAAAGTGGAGATTGTGTCTTGCTTTAGAATTGTCTTCAGAAGGACAAAAAGTCCAGCCTGTGCTCAGGGCTGCTCCCCTCCAGTATGTGGAGTCTGCTTCCATTCTGCCCAGTATCACATGTGGCAACTGGATGCCATGGAATAAGTGACAGTCTTGCACTGGAGAGGCTCCTCAAAGAGTTTTGAGGTTCTGATGTGGGCTGATCCATTACCACTAAGGAGTCAGAAGGCCAACCAAAAATTAGGGCACTGAAAGGTATTTATTTCCCTCTACCTCTCTTTCTCCCATGCATATACATTCTGTTTATAAGAACGAGCAAGACATCCCTCTGTAGGTGTGTCTTTGGGGATGGGGGTTACGCTATCCTTTAAAAAGTCTTATTTCTTCCTGGGAAGTCTTTTTCTTTATTCCTTTTCTTTTAACATGACAATGATGTTAATAGTAAGGAAAACACAGGCAGCACCAGACAAGACACACCTAGGAAAATCCCTACTGCAAATGCATGTGACAAGAAAGATGAAATAGCACTGCATAAGTGATGTAAGTACATGCTCTCCATTCCAGATGCATTAGACCTTTGTCTAGAACATCAGTTTCACTCCATGAGAATTTTGAAAATGTATTTTTTTTTTCTGAAAGCAGAGAACTTTACAATACTTTACAAAGGAAAGGGTCGTTTTGAGGTAAAGTGTATGAGTCATGTGAAACTTAAAATAAAAATTGTTTCCATCTATTACTGCTTCTTAGAGGGGTCTATTACTGCTTCTTAGAGGGGTCTCACAAAGCCACCCAGCCAAAAGATAAGTAACATGTGAATTTCCACAAGCTACTACTTCATAGAACTCTTCTTCAACTCAGATAGCTGTGCTCTTCCTTGTGTTCAAGTTCATGTTGTGATCAACATTCTCCAAAATTCACTGGCTGGAGCCTGAGAAACCTAGAAAATAGGTTCCAACAGAAGGGGTGTCCAAGAAATGGTGTATCCTGACAGCAACAACAGGGAACCTGAGATAGGAGGCCAGCTTTTGTATCCATCCTCAGGGAACATCAGTCAAATGCCTTATACATTTTGCTGAGATAAGGAGGTGATGGTGTTTTGTATACTGAACTTTTTTTTTGGTTACACTAGGTTACTGAATGGAGTGGCTTTCTTAACTGTCAGTTCAAGCCTTCAGATCATTACCTGTTTCAGGCCTGATTCTCAGTTCTCTTCCAGTTCATCTTAGAACAAGTCACAAATCAGCCTAAAACCCTTGGTATGGTAAAAAAGCGACACAAGTTCAACATATGAAACATTCTGAGAGCTTTGTCCTAACTGCAAATTAGTTCTGGATCATAAAGGGCTCCCTGGAATAGCAGCTGAATTACAAATCTCTGTAAGTAGGATAGTGATCAGCACCTGCTCAGAGGCGTAGCAGTTGCCAGTGGAGTCTTTGTGTTCTGCAAATAACAATGCGTACTCATAGATGCAAGTTCTCCTCTCCTGGTTGTCAAAAGCAATGAGAAAATGCAAAGCAGTGAATTTTCAACCATCACTTGCATTTTGATGTCTGTTGCCAAATGCCTGCCAATCAGTTCTGGGGCAAGGGCAGGAAAGAGAAGTCGCCTTGCAGATGGGGAAGCAGATGGGGGAGAGTGGGAGAGGAGCCACCCACCCTATCAAACTGCAGCAGCAGCAGGATTTCTGCCTTCTGGAGGCAGTGTTTTGTTGTGCTTTTTAGGGTTCAGGGTTTTTAACAGATACAAGCTTCAGCACCTTCAGCACAGTCTGATCCATGTTGGGTTCCCAGGGTGTCCTTTGGTAACTGAGGTCACTGCTTCTGGTTCCACTACAGGTGACCAGAAAGGAAGAGGACTTGCTTTGGGTCAAGACCCTAAGAAAGATCTCCTCATTGCTCTCCTTCCCACAGATTTGTATATCTGCCCACAAGAAAAGTACTTCTCTTTTGTCAGGTTTATCCCCTCAAAACCCCTTTTCTAATTAGAATTATTTTTTGTTGTTGTTGTTAAATTGAACTCTAAGACTGAGGGATAGCTGACAAACCAAAGACAAAAAGTGTACAAATTTAACTCAGTATTAAAAATCTGTCCACCATATTTGTTTATGCGTGCAAACAGTCCATGAGAAGATTATAGATCCCTTCCATATTCAATCCCAGAAGCAATTCATGAAGCTTATTTATGCCTGGTAATAAGAAATAATGGGCTCACCCCCTGGGCTTTTTTTTCTCTGAATGGATGAGTTTGTCATTCGATTCAGTCTTCTAGTGTAAATAGCATTTCTTGCGAATTTTTCTATTCACTTTCAAGGTGTATTTGTGCGTAACAGCTTTAAAGTGTTTTCTCAGCACTTGTGGTTAATAGAATTTGATCATAGCGATCTGTAAAAATCGAGTAAAACACAGAAGAGAGTGTCAACACAGCAGTGTTTTAAAATGTGCATGTATACTCAGCAAGGTTTGGGGAGAGAATTACTTTGTGGATGGCTGGGGAGGTAGGATGAGGGGTTTTCATCTGCTTTTCCAGTGTTTCTTCAGTTTCAGAGAATTTTGTAGTGAGACTCATAAATCATAGAACAAATTCCTGAAGGGATTTTCATCCCCAGCTCTTCATTTTGAAGACTAAACTATTGCAGATAGATGTTGATCTGTCCTGCTCTCAAGATACTCCAAGAGATTCTGCACCCTACAATCTATTTCAGTCCTCATATGCCTTTAGACCCTTACTTGTTTAATTAGAATGTATTTCCTAATGTCTAAAATAAAGCTTTTCAATTAAATGACTGCAATTAAATTGTTGCAAGTTAAGCTTATTACATCTTATCCTACCCACAGTGGATTCAGAAGACAGTTACTACCTTCCTCTCTTCTCCACTCCAACCCCAAATCTTTTCCAAATACATCATGTTTCTTAGTCTTCTGGCCTTGCCTCAAATTACCAATCAAGAGCATAGTCATGGACTCTCTGAAGTTGGATTTATATTAATCTATTTCTAAGCAGAGATCCCAAGTTACTTCACTCTCTATCCTGTACTTTGGATCAGTATATAAATTTGGGTCTGGCTGTATGTTAATGCTACTCCAGAATGAGGTACTTTGCATAGTTCTTAAGAGTCTGTGCACCAAAACCAAACATTTATTGAAGCTAGGACAATTCTTACAGCATTGTATATACAAAAAAAACCCAAACCCCATAACTTAGAAGTTAGAGCAAAGGCAAAAATTCACAATTTCACAGCTCCAGAACAAAAGATTTCAGTGTTTTACTTTACTTTTCAGTGTTTAACTTTACTTTACTTTTTACAGTATTTTACTTTTAAAGCAACTCTCTTTTATCGGTTACAGAATAATGCCAGAACTATACAGAACATTCACATGCAAAAATAAATTTCTGTAGTATCTCTTTAATGATGATCTGGAATTATTTTTCTTTAATGCAGGTATAAAATGAGGAGTACTTTTGAAATGGTTCATGTCCTGAGACAGTCCTCCCCATAACTCTTTGACTTCTCGTGCAATGACAAAACCTCAAATCAGCCTACCTTTGTAATTAAATTTGTAGTTAGTAATGTAATGTGTTGGGTTTTTTGTTTGGGCTTTGGTTTTGGTTTTTGGTAGTTTTTTTGTTTGTTAGTTAGTTTGTTTGTTTGTTTGTTTTGGAACTAGAAAGGTACACACTGCAGCAAAATTTGTCACCTTTTTTTTTGGTCAAAGTTCATTAAAAACATGCTCAAAAGCCTCATTGAAATACTTTTAAAATTATAACTGAGCATGAACTTCTATAACATAGAAATAGTTATAGACTGCTATAGTAGTTATATCCTATATAGTTTAGACTACTTTTGTAGACTTCTTTTGCTTCTTACTTTTTCATGTCAAAAAAAAGAGCTCAGGAACATCCCAGGCATTCTCGCAGTATTTGTATTTTCCTGCCCTCAGCCAAAGGCTGAAACATAAAATGAAAGACCAACAGCACGAAGCAATTGCTTTTGAACATCCAAGAGCCACATTGAACATAGGGCTTTCAACTTGTTTTCTTCTCCAGATTAATTCATCTCTGTCTCTATTCTGTATAACAAAAAACAGAGCATGCATGCACATGTATGAGTAATTGTGCAAAATTGTCCATAATTACAGTGTTAATGCTTCCTGGAAATTGATAGCCTGAAATGACCATCTTCTTTCACTCTCCCTCTTTTTCCTTCCCAAATGTTAAATGTTTGTCAAAATAAGTATAAGAATAACTTGATTTTCTGCATTATTGCTGCTTCATTAATACTGATGTTGATGCCTTTCTACAGTTTTCACCTTCTTGACACATTTTCTGTTTAATAGTTCACATGATAAGACTTCATATGAAGGCAAAAGGACAAATAAATACTGTTACTTTAATGCTCTCTTGAGTGAGCTTTATGATAACATTTTTGAATGACCTTTTCTGTTAAACAAAAATCATTCTAGCACTCCATATTATTTATTACAGCCATAAATTCAAATACCGAAAGCTTTTTTTCTTTTTTTTTTTTCTTTTTTTTTTTTTTTTAATAAATTCTGTCATGATCAGTAATATATCTATTTGGGCATGGAAAAAACCACAACGTCTGGGTTTTTTGCTATAGCACAGTACTATACTGGAATACACAGTACTAGAGCACACAGTGCTTCATGATTGGTGCTGCAGTTGCCGGTCGGTTATGAGTACCTCAGAGTCTATGCTGGGACCTCTCCCATTGATATCCCACTGATATAGTTATCAATGACCTGAAGAAAGTGTGCAGTCTCACCAAGTTTGCAGATGACACAAAACTTGAGGGTTCAATCAACTTGGGTGAAGTCCACTACTTCCCATCAGAATAGTCTCCCCAGGGAAACAGTGGACCCCTTGACACTGGAACACTTTTAAGACAGCTTGACAGGGTTGTGTGCCATCTCTTCTAAACTGTGTTCTTACCTAGAAAGCTTGAACCAGAGGATCCTTGAGGTTCCTTCCAACCTGGCATTCTATGAGTCTATGATTCAGTGTGCTTTAGGGCAGTTGCCTTTCAGAAGAATCTAGACACACTGGAGGAATGGGCCCACAGGCACCTCATGAAATTCAGCAAGGACATAGGCAAGGTCCTGGATCTTTGGCAGACTAACTCCCTGCAACAGTATGGCCTGGGAACCACTGGCTGGGGAGCAGATCTGCTGAACAGGATCTGGAGGATCTGGTGAACAGTGGGCAAAACAGGTGCCAGCAGTGGGCCGTGACAGCACAGCAGGCTAGTAGCATCCTGGGCTGTGCTAAGCAGAGGATAGCAAGGGGATTGCTGAAAGTGATATTTACTTGGCACTTGGTTAGACCACATTAGATGCTGGTCTCTCCATGAAAAGGTTATTAAGCAAGCGAGTTCAATGGAAAACTACTGGAATGGTCAGGAACTGGAGTACTTGTTCTTTGAGGAAAGGCTAAGGGATGAGGCCTTATTCAGCTTGGAATGGAATCAAGATGGCTTTGGAGGCACCTAGCAATGTCTCATTAGTACCTGTGAAGAGGTTATAAAAGTAACATCATGGGAGGATGAGAGACAATAGACATAAAGTAAGATATTATTTAGTGTTGTTTTAAGGAAAAACCTTTTCTTAATGAGCACAGTCAGGTAATAGAACAGGTTACCAAAGGAGACTGTGGAGCCTCCATCTGTGGAGGTTTTCAAGATCCACTAGACTAAACCCCTGAGAAACCTGGTCTGATCTCACAGATGATCAATCCTACTTTGAGCAGGATGCTGGACTAGGGACTTCCCTTTCCAACCTCCAGGATGAAATATTTCTAAGACATTACCATACTGAGCCTTGCATCATCTTCTAAAACTTGTAGAAGGTATGTCTTGAGCTCATGTTTTGATTGATTGAAACAGGTCAGCGTGTGACAGTGTGACATACCAATAATTTTCAGAATATTGAATGTGTAACAGCACTTTCAGAAATAGTAACAAACATGAATGCAACTCAAACTATCAGTAGATAAGCTGTTTTTTAGTGATAAGATGTCCTGAAATCCTCTTGTTGAGCTGTTATATGCTTATTTCCTGTTTCAATGACCTGGGCAAAGGGATAGAGTGTACCATTAGCAAGTTTGCCAATGACACACCAGAAGGCTGTGCTGCCATTCAGCTCAACCTGGACACACTGGAGTGTTGGACAGGGAGAAACTTAATGAAATTCAATAAAGGCAAGTGTAAAGTACTGCATCTGGGAGGAATAACCCCATGTATCAGTACAGATTGGGGGCTGACCTGCTCAAGGGCTGCTCTGGGAAGAAGGGCCTCAGGGTCCTGGTGAACAACAGGCTGACCATGAGCCAACAATGTGCCCTTATGGCCAAGAAGGTTAATGCCAGCCTGGGGTGCATTAAGAATAATGTGGCTAGTAGGTCAAAGGTTTTCCTCCCCCTCTATTCTGCACTGGTGGGGCCGCATCTGGAATGGTGTCAAATTCTGAGCTGCCCAGTTCACAGAGGATAAGGAACTACTAGGAAGAGTCTAGTGCAGGTCCACAAAGATGATTAGTAGAATGGAGCATCTGCCCTATGTGGGTCTGTTTAGCCTGGAGAAGGGAAGACTGAGGGGAGACCTCATAAATGCTTATAAATATCTAGAGGGCAGGTGTCAGGAGGGTGGGTCCAGTCTCTTTTCCACAGTGTCCAATGACAGGACAAGGGGCAATGGGCACAAGTTGGACCATAGGAGGTTCAAGTTAAACATAAGGAAAAAATTCTTTACTGTGAGAGTAACAGAGCACTGGAACAGGCTGCTCAGAGAGGTTGTGGAATCTCCTTCTCTGGAGACATTCAAAATCCATCTGGACATATTCCTGTGTGATCTACTGTAGGTGATCCTGCTCTCACAGAGGAGTCAGACTAGGTGATCTTCAGAAGTCCCTTACAACCCTGACCACTCTGTGACTTACATGTCTCCATCTCTGCTATACTGGTTTAATTGTTTATTCTGCCAAACCATAAGCCACAACAACTAACGCACCCAGCTGAAAAGCAACATGCAAGAGAGGGATAAAAAGGGCTTTAGCCAAGTCTGATCAGACACATAAAACCATGGACTGGGTTACTATCTAAAGTAAGACAATGAGAGACATCTACTCTACTTCTACATTTATTTCTAGATCTTGTGTACAATGAATGTAAAAATAGCTGCTACTTATGAAAAGTTTAAGGTACTCAGACAATTTGTCATAAGTGACATGGATTGACATGCTGTGAGAGAACAAAAAGACTATCTCAACAAAGTTAATATGAGTTGTCAGACTAACAGCTGAAAATGTCAATTTCTAATATGACTCATGGCCCAAACAATTTTAATTCCAAGAAGGTTAGGAGATAAAGCTGACTCATCCATCAAAAGGGTGAAGGCTCCTCTGAAGGAGGAGCAATGCGTTATCTCAAGATGAATTTAGGAGTATGTTCTCGAATTCAATGTATTTACAAATAGCATTGATAATACAGTGATAAGTGAAGTATAAAGTTTGCTGATGCTAAGTTATTCAATGTAATAGAGAGAGAAGGTATTGGGGGAGTGTCTACGTTCACATTTTCATTTTTATTGGGAATGTGCTTTTGAAGCAAA
The DNA here is from genome assembly GCF_000747805.2 of Chaetura pelagica. Lineage (NCBI taxonomy): Eukaryota > Metazoa > Chordata > Aves > Apodiformes > Apodidae > Chaetura > Chaetura pelagica. Next base: position 6,881,467 of record NW_009970725.1, read on the forward strand.
TGTTATGGTTCTCAGTTGCTGCACTTTATTTTGCCTTGTCAAAAAGTTTTTGAATGCAGAGTCTAGATTGCAGTTTAGGAGAAACTAAGCTGGAAGATACACTCTGACTACTAAATATTTTTCAATCCATGCATCCAAGCTAGTCTCAAATAACCTCACACATGCAGTCAAAACTGAAATTCATATACTGTGGATGTTGGATTCTCAGCATCAGCTGTCTCACTTTAAAAATGGGGTCACTTTAAATGTTTTTACTGAGTTGTACCACTTAGTAGTGTACACAACAACAAAATGGACTTTAAATTCAGTTTAGATAAATATAGAACAATGAACCTTGGGGAGGTGGGGAGCCACTCCAATATTTTGTGTAAAATAATGGGCTCTCAGCACCATCTTGGGAACATGTTAGATCCATGAAAAAAACAGCTAAGTTGTCCTTGTACCTCTAAACGGATAATCAGAGGCAAGGAATGACTGAGCAGCCTAGGAGAACAAATAAAAGACATTCACAGCATCCTGATGTGGATAACATGGCAACGATGGAGAGGTGTTGATTCTTCACTGTCTTCTCCAGTGCAAGAAATGTCAACCAACAAAAGGCACTTGTGGGAACCAGGTTTGAAACAAAAGAAAGTGATTTTTTACTGCATCAGCAGTGCAATAATGGGTGTCAGGTGATTATAAAAGGTATTGTTCCTCCTTGTGGTATCTGCTTGAGCTCACTGCTAGGACCAGACTCCTAATCTAGTTGAACCCACAAGCTGAAATAGAAAAGGTAAAAAAGATGTGAAAGTGAAGGCAGTGTGGACCTAGAAAAACTCATATTTCAATCTTCGTCTGCAATATCTTCTGCTCCATAATAAAAATCTCTTTTTGTTCTCTCAGCAAGGTCAGTAACAAAGTAAGACTGCAGTAAGAATTTCAATGACTTAATACATATTTGGCATCTTGAATATTGCATGTTTTATTGGGGGTTTTTTGTATAATTTTTTTTGTCTAACTATATTACTGGTTGATTGCTGTGAATCTGCAAAATAAAAGGTAAATTTAAGGCAGTAAACCTTTCAGAATTATGTTTCCCAACATGTATTCAAAGTTGAAGAAAGCCTGCTGTTTGAGAGGCTTAAATCACTGTATAAGAATGTCTTCACCTTCCCTAAAATGCTCTAGGTTTGAAAATTACTCTATCCAAGGCTGAAAGGGAGATATATTTCTTTATGTTGTGGGTCCTTGTGTACAACTGTTGAGCAATAGCCAACTTGAAGAATAGATGTCTATCAGACTGAACTGGGAGCTGGAGGTGATAAGCAAACAAGAAAAATATGTGTAAGTTGAAAAGAGACAGAATGATGTTTAAAGACATTTCCCCCTGAGCAAAGCAAAGTTCCTTCCTGAGTGCTGTTCCAGATGTGCTGGAGGGATTTGACTTGGGGGATATGTCAGACAGACAAGGTAAAGATAAAAGAATTAGTATAATTGGAAGATGCAGTTTTGCAGGAAGCAAAGAATTGAGCTCTTTCATTGCTGTTCAGATTGTGCTAGCTGAGAGCACTAGTTCTCTGCTTGTTTCTGTACTACAGTGTTCTTTCTGCTGCTTTATGCAATGTTGAATATTTGCTTCCTGGCCTTGGAATTAACATCTGAGGCTTTGCAGCTCTTAAAGTTGAGCACCTCAAACTGCTGCTGTAGCACACGTAATTGTTCAAACCACCCTGATGGAAGACAATTGAACAATGGAGTTACCCCAGGGAGGAATTTGGCCCATTAGGTCTAGAAAGACCTTATGGTCCATCGAACACAGCCTTATAAACCCAAAAGATAAAAATCCGCCTATATTTTATCTTTCCTTTTTAAGTCTCATGATATAGGTAGCTGTCGTTTTCCAGCTGCCTATTCAGTTGATTTATACTACTTATATTGATGACTTTAGCACTTTGTTCCTTTTGTGTGAGGAATTGGTCTGCAATGCTTATTGTCTACTCACTGCTTTAACAACTTCAGTGCCATCGATAAAAGTATGTGCAAGGGCTTTGCAGAGAGTCTGGCATTTCATTTGTTTCCAGCTGAGTGCCATGACTTGTGCTGCATTTTCTCCACAGCTTGAACAGCCTTGACATCTAATACATGGCTGCCATCAAAGGGATTCAAAAGGGCCCTGAAGGGAGAAACTGGGACTCCGAGAGCTTGTGAACCAGAGCCATGGCAGAGTCAACTCCACTGTGGTGACCACAAGAGTACTGATAATGTGATGCACATGATTCACAACTTTAGAACTGGAAACAGACATTAATTTGCAACTGTTGAAATAGAATATAGAATAAGTAAGCTGAGAATCTTCTCAGTCCTTACCAGGTTCTAAGCAATGCTTTTTAAAAAGCCACTTATGGCTTTTTTCTGAAGTGATTATGAATTCTGTGGTCATATTGTTCCATACAGATAACCTTCTCTCTTATATCTTTCTCAAATGCTTGTGGCATAGCAGATCCAGAAAAATTGTCATGTTATAAAATGGATGACTGCTTGCTTACATCCAAATGTAAATTTAGAAATACCAATATAAGGAGTACTTGTGTGCATGTGTTATGTTCAGAGAAGTACTGACATGGCAACGGCTATACATTGGCCCATTTCAACAGCAAGTGACTACCCAGCTGCCACTTTAGAGAATTCACTGAAGCTTGTCATTTTGCTCAGCCCTGCAATGACAGACTTCAGTGAGAACCTTCACTTCTGTGAAAGTTGAAGACTGAACTATGTGACGGTAATTTATAACAGGAGGTGACCTGTGGTCTGACTGATGGTCTCCTTTCCTCCTCACATCTGCTCGGTAAATTCTAATGGTCAATAAATCAGTTAACTGCTAGATACTACACCATGTCCCCACAACAAGGACATTGGAGTAGCCTGTTTTCTCAGAGTTTAGAAAATGTGCAATGCAATAGGTAGCAAATAAAAGTTGCCCTGAGCTCACTGTCACCAAGGAGTAAGATTCAGTAGCTGCTGTGAGATGGGTGAGCCATGAGGGGTCTGCCTGTAGGGTGTCTGGGGATGCCACCCCACAGCCCTGCACAGGCTGAGAGCTGACAACTCCCTAAGTAGGATGCTTTCAGGGCCTTGATAATAGTAGTGTTCTCATAACAGTATAAATGATTTGAGGAAGTGTTTTGCTCCTGCCAAGCCAAACTTGAATGTTACAGTAGCAGAAAGAGATCAGCCACACAAAAAGTCCTCCCTCTGCAGTGGGGCATAGAAACACAGAGATTGTCAGAGATAATGGCCTAACAACAAAGCTCATACTGCTCAGTTTTCTGCTGGAAGCTGGTGCATAAGAAAAACATCTTACTACATGAAAACGGTCTTTTCGTTAAGGTTGGTAATGACTCCAAATAGATACTTGGCTATGTAGTTGTACAAATTTATAACAAGAACGTGTGGTTCTAATATAAGAAATTAATATTGATGTCTGTAGTATATAGAGACAAACTGAGCTCTAATGATTTCCTAATAAAGTAATTTGTTCAAAGATCACAAGGGGATACAAGCAAGGAATTTCTAATGTTAAGGCCAAGGTAATTATTTTTCAGCATCTAATTACACCTATACAGCTGATTTGGGCTACATTTGCTGAACTAAATGATGATACAGAACATCCCACTGAGGTTCACATTCATCATTAAAAGCCAGTTCCCAGCCTTTGACAAGAGGGCAGAGAAGCTCCTGAGAGGTAATTTAATATAATTAGGAGGGTATTATGTTTACTATCTGCACACTGTTCTTGTTTTAGATTAAATCCAACAACTGGAGAAGCAGAGGGACATTTTTCCCAAAATTAGCCTTGTCATCTCAGATCAAGCTTTGCCTGAAGTTTATTCTCTTCCTATCTCTAAATTGCAGCTAATGTGAAGGAAGAAGCCCATCACAGGAGTCACAATAACAGTCTATGCTTGGTGCGGCTGAAGATCCAAGGAGACTTTTATTAGGTTTATAAAGCCAGGCAGGGAAGGGTCTGCCCTGCTTCACTGGACACTGTATGTAGGATATTGGTATATGTAAAAAAGCAGGTTGGTATTTTCAGTTCACACTGCATGTTTCACAGAAAACTCAGAGAATTTAACATTTTGCCCTGTGTTTCAGTTTACAGAATATTGACCAACAGACTTTTTCTGTGAGTTTGCTTGTGCAAATGAATCCAACCTCTATTTCATGGTAGGAACAACTTTTTAAGATTTGTTGGTTGCTTTTGCTGCTTTGGTGGTCCACACACAACCATGGAGCTGGGTTTTTTTCCTCTGTGAAGGAGTTCCTACACCTTTAAAAGAGGTGGGGAATTTGTGCACATGACAGGAAGCACAGATAGAGCATTACTGAATTTATCCACTTTTTAGAGTCCAGCCTGGAATGCCAGCCTGACAGATGCAAATACGGTCTTCTTTACTTCAATGTCTTGACGGAAAAGGGAAGTTGAAGAAGCCGGCAGATCTGAAGCAGAGTGGGACAGTACAGAACTTTTCTTTGGAGTGGAACTTTCCAAGGCGGAATGAGTAGCAGGAGATGGGAAATTCAAAATAGGGGTTTTCAGTAAAAATTAGTGTAATTTTTCCCAGCATCTTTTGAACACATTAAAGTTTCTGGAAGCAGAGACAACAAGACACCCCCAGGCCAAGTAAGAACTCTAACAAGATAAAAAGACTGAGGTCTGGTTGAAATTTATTTAAATGAAAGGACTTTTTATTTCAGTAAATCATCCACTGTTGTGTTCCCTCTTTCCACTCTTTAAAGAACTATTTCCACAAGGCTCCCTAATCCTATTCTCCAAGCAGACCTCCTCTGTGCAGGAAACAGACCTGGACTCTGGCCATAAAAGGAAGTACTTGGGATGGTCCTTTAGGCATAAGGTCCTGCTGCGGAAGGTCTGCAAATCTTCTGTTCCCTGCTGCTCTTCTTCAGAGGAATCTCACTGCAGCTGCTGGCCAGGAGAAGAAAGGAGTGTTTTTCTTGTACAATAACCAGACTCTTTAGTGAGTGAGTGGATAGTCCGGGCTTGTGTTGGCACAGGTGCTCTTCTACCTTCCACAGTCTCTGTTGTAAGATCCTACATCACACCTGGATGCAGGCATAGAGTGTACCTTTCTCCTAGCACTGGATATAAGCAGCTCTTCCTCCCTGTGCCCCACACCCATCTCTGTGTGTTCTACTCTTCTCACACCCACTAGTTCATCTCTTTGTTCCAAACAGCACAATATATTCCCAGAGAATTACAGTGTTGCTGCTTCTTCACAATGAAATTTAGCCTCAAGTCAGCCTCTTTCCCCCAATTATCTCTGTGAAGATTGTCTAAGAGATGTATTCAGCAGGCATTAGAAATTTGATTTATAATTTAGCTAGACTTTTAAAACACTTACTCCGTTACTCGGTTCAGTGTAGTAAGTATAGACTATCCACAATGACAGTCAACATGAGCTAGATATTAAAAGGAGAGGTTTTTCTACTGTCCATATAACTGGTGCTGCAGTGCTGTATAGGACCCTGTCATTCTGTGACACATTTTATCTGTGTAATGCTATTAGGGACAGTATCAAAATACCTTATTTGGTTTGCCAGTAGCAGTCACATAAATTTAAGATGCCCAGAAGCATCTTACATTCAAATCTAACAGCTTTGAAAAATGATCTAATTTTGATTGCATGTAGTGTAACAATCTCCTTGGTAGTATGACTCTTTATTTGATTTTTTTGTTCTTCATTCTTCACCCTCAACTTTTGTCAGCTACAAACATTAACAACTAGTTTCTACTTACCATCTAGGCTCTCTTCAGAAAATGAGAGCATGGAAAATGAATATAACTTCTGATTTGTTTTCCTGTATTTTCCATGAGATGTTGGATCTCTGGGATATGGAGTTGGCTTTCCTTAACATTTCTCTCCATCCAGGATACCCTCTTTCTGTTTTTAATGACGAACCTCCCACTCCTTATTTCTGAAGTGTGATTTGGTATATTAGTGATGTACCAAGTTTGCTATGAGTTTTCACAAGAGGTGATCATGGTAGCAAGTTGGCTAAAATAACTCTTTTTTCCCTTCCTATTAACTAGACTATCTGGTCGGGTCTTTTAAAAATTATTTTTCCATGAGTAGCAGGAAGAAACTTGTCTGTGTCTCCAGATTCTCTTGTTTAAAAAAGTGTAAATCTATGTCATTTTACTGATATGAAATCTGTACAAATACATGAGGCATCTCAAAACTAAAATAAACAAATAAACCAAGAATCGACAAAGAATACTATATTTTAGTCATAATTGAAATGCTGTGTCAGAGGCTGGAATATATCTTTTTGTGGGAAGGTCTGGATGATTGAATGGTTCAATAGTCACTAGACTTATAAAAATCCTGATTTATTTGCTACATAAAAAGAAGAATATTCTGTTTTAACTTTGTAAGTGGTTTTACTGGCTTTTCTTTTTGCTCAATAGACCACCAACTCCCAGTGCAAATGATGTTCAGCCTTTCATCCAGGACACATCCAAGCAGTTGCTCCCGCCTTGTCTTGCTCACCGACTGGATGGTACCTGGGATGGCTCTTCTGTTTCATCAGATGAATTTAGTAGCAGACTGTAAGATGAGTGTTCTATGAGATGGCAACATCCAAAGGGTCAAAATTAGTCTGTGTTTCATGTCAGTCATTAGAACTGGGTAGTCTGTGCTGTAGGTAACTTAAGTGCATGGCTGCTAGCAAAACACAAGCCTGTAGCCAGACAGTTCAACAGACAAAAGCTCTGGGCCAAATCTCCTTTCCCTTCTTTCCACAACCTCACTCCTCCCCTTTATCCACAGGGGCAGCATTGGGCCAGCAGCCACCACTTTCCCACCACAGCTGCAGACTGGCAGGTCTAAAACCCACTGTGGACAGAAATGCACTGTTCTTCTCTTGAGTCCTTTTCTCTGGTACTGACAGACCTTTGGAGCAAGCATATATTGGTGGCTCCCAGACATATCTTTAAAACTGACAAACCAAAAGGCTGAGATACTACTTGGAGAACAACCGATGTAAATCGATGTGTGCTCATTCACAGCAGCTAAGGATTTGGCTCAGGAAGGCAAGCAGTCTGATAGCATTGTAGAGGTGAAAATGCAGACAGAGTGAGGCCCACCACATTTATTATATACAATCCTGGCATGCAATCACTGCTCTCCTCAGAGTGAAGCATTCTGGTCTGCCAGGTGCAAGTACTGTTTGGAATTCATCAGCATCTGAGCACTTGCAGTCCCATACTTTAGTGCTGTAAATCAAAGGGATGCACATTAATTCTAAAGAACATTGTGTGTGTCAATTCATTAGTCAATGGAGTGGGAAAGATCAGTGTATCAGTCATGAAGATATAAGAAGTCTGCCTCTTAATGATGTTAGCTCATAGGCAGATTGTGATGGAAACTTTTTGGCCTGATGACTGTGTTTAATATGTGTAATCCATACTCCAATAAGTCTGTGGCTGGCAAGAGAGCAGACACTTTGTTCAGTTCGTGCAAGGAAGAACACAAAGCATGGTGGGCAGCATTAACAATTAAAAATGTTAGATCAGAATATAGAGAAGTTGTTTATTGGATTCAAACTTAAAAGATAATAATTACCCAGTGAAAACACTCTGTGTGGGCTACGCTGCTTTCCAGGGCAGGATAGACACCCGTTGCATCCCATTATATCTGCAATCACTTCAGTACCCACAGGAATTGGATGTTCCATGGATTGTATGCAGCATTAATAATTCTCGAATTTGTCCCTGCTCAAGGCACAGCAGCTCCAAGTGGAAGCAGGAGCTGACCGGTGTCAGAAATGTCATGCAGACACGTTGTTGAATGGAAGAATAAACCAACAAGCAAACAAAGAAAAATATATAGGAAAGATTTTAAATGCTGTTAATTCTTGCAATGTATACTAGAGAAGAAGAAGAAAAAAAGCTTCATCAAAAGGAAAAGAGCTTGCAGAATCTACTTATTTATAAATTACTATTCTTCAAAATTTTAAAGACCCTGACTAGGGCTGGATCCTCAGCTGGAGTGAATGGACTCATCCAAAGCAAAAGAAACAACAGAAATGTACATTAACCAAAGACCTGGACCTACTTAGTGCTCTCATTTCTTTCTGCTACAGTTTGTCATGGTAATAATGTGAGAAGTTCTGATTTACCTCTGCTTCATTTTGCTCCCACATGAAAAAGTGGGAAGCTCGTTCCAGTTTTCAGAAGGCATTAGTTTTCAGGCATGGCTGTGATAAAGCAGGAGCAGCAGGTGGCAGCAGTTCCCACCCACACAAGCTCTCTTCGGTGACTGGAGAGCCAAAGTAATTACACTACAGCTAGGATTACACTAGCATGTATAGGAGGAAAGCTGGATGCAGAAATGAATTGCAAGTGTGCTTTTAATTACTGTAACATAAGCAGCAATCCCGGGTTCTGCTTTGCAAGCAAACAGCAGTGAGATAGCCCCAGTAGCTGGACCTCAGAAAGAAAGATGGTAGAATCATACAATCACAGAATGGTTTGGGTTGGAAATGACTTTAAAGGTCATCTAATTCAAACACATCTGCCATGGGCAGGAACTCCTCCCACTAGACCAGGTTGCTCAAAGCCCCATCCAACCTGCTCTTCAACACTTTCAGGGATGAAGCATCCACAACTTCCCTAGGCAACCTGTTCCAGTGTCTCACCAACCTTTTCTTCTCACCAACAACTTCTTCCTAATATCTCTCTAAATCTCCCCTCTTTCAGCTTAAAACCATTACCTCTTGTCGTATCACTACAAGACCTTGTAAAAGTCCCTCTTCATCTTTCCTTTAGGCCCCCTTCAGGTACTGGAAGACTGCTAAGGTCTGTCTGGAGCCCTCCCTTTTCCAGGCTGGACAATCCTAACTCTCTCAGTCTCTCTTCACAGGAGAGATGCTCCAGCCCTTTGATCATCTTCTTGGCCCTCCTCTGGACTCGCTCCAAGTCCATGTCCTTCTTAAAATGATCCATTGAGATAAACTGGGAAGAGCATATGCTTTAGACCTTGTGTATTGCTTGTAGTCTTGGCATTTGGTTTATATTTATGAAAAACTCTTATATCCTTATATATGTGAGTTGTTTGGGGGTTTTAGGGTTTGTCGGTTTTTGGTTTTTTTGTTGTTTTGTTGTTGTGGTGTTTGTCATTTTTGTGTTGGTTTGTTTGTTTTGCTTGTTTTGGTTTTAAATAGGGATTAAAGCAATCAGGCCACCAGAAAGACTAATTTGATGCACTACCAAGCATTGACTTAATCCTGCCTAGGACATACATTGATCCTGAAACATTATTTTTGTTGAACTGAAGAAAACTTTGAAATATTTCTGTGAACGTGAGCTGAGAAATCACTGAACTTCATAGCATATGAAGACTCCAGATAAAGGTAACGGGACTTAGCTGACAGCAAGGAAACAAGCTTACCAGCTTGGAAGGTGTTAGCAGTGATTTCAAGTACTGTCATGTGAGTGACACAGAACATAGAGCTGTACTTTAAATCTGGATAAAAATATCAGTAAGCAAACATGCTTACAGAACAGGGCTTTTAAAATTTGTCATGTGTGTCCTGTATGACTTTCAAATACTATAATTTTTCATTTACATGTTTACATATATCCATGACAAAGAAAAATGAAACCAAAAACTTCTCAAATGTTTAACAGTATGCTTAGAAAACTAATCCCATCTGGAAAAAAATACCAGCTATCTATCATTATTTTTGCCTGGTAATTGCAGTTTATGATGCTTATCCTTCATTTCCTGTTCTAAGCTGCAGGACAAATATCCAGTATTTGACATATTTCATCTTACAAGTATCTACCTTTATTCAGGTGACATTATTCCTTTAAATCACAGACGTATCAGTCTGAAGAATTACATTTACAGCTAACTTTATGTCTGCTTTGTGTCAAAGCAGTCTTTTGATCAGCCATTCAGAGGGAATCACTGTCAAAGAGAAGAGTGGCAGCCATTGATTTTGTTCATGTTCTTCAGGGTGGGTTGATTAGAAGACAACTGACCAGTGGCTAGAGAACATCACTCATCTGACATTGATTTGGAACTGATGAGGGATGTTTCATCCTGGCAAAAGACTGAGTCAGATACAAAGGAGACCATCGCGCTACCATTTTGAGTAGAAAAAGAAGACAAAATACATCCTTCCTCTTACCCTACAAGGGAGAAGACATTTGGTATTGGTGAAAAACCTAAGACAATACAATTGGCTTAGATGTATTTATTATTTTCTATTGTTTGAGGAAAAAAAAAAATTAAATGCTTTAGATACTTCTCTGCAAAATCCCTGCTGGTTTATATCACAAGTACACAGATATTTTGAGTCAATGAAAGACAATCTAGTCTAGCCTCCTGCTTTGATGGAGTACAATATTGAATACTCAGGAAAAAGTTATAGAGCACACAGTGATGTTTATTATGCTTCTCTCCAGTGATCTTCAACTCAGAAACTTCAGCAACCACTGTTTTCTCCTTGTTTTTAATATGTGTTGTGAGACAGTATTTTGCTTCCTGACTTTATCTAGTGGTAGGCATGGCAGTGCTCTGTTTGGCATCCAGACCACATCACAGCAATAAGTTCCACAGTTTGACTCTTTTTTTTCTTCTGAACCTGAGATAGGGCTGTTTAATTTGATGACTTTGTTGCCATTCCACACTCACCTTCTCCTGGGAACTCCAGAGAAACGTATACACAAAGATTTTTTGTGAGAATGGTGAAGGAACTAACAGAAAGTCTACAATGCAGAAGGTTTGAGCACAGGACAGGGGAATCAAGGGGTCTGATTAAGGAAGGTGTTCCCCCAAAACAAGACTTGAGGTGGAAGACCAAGGAGCCTGCACAGAAAAAAAAAAGGAGAGCCAAAATCACAGGAATTCAGTGTCTGCACCAAACATTCAAGTGTAGTGATTGCTGGGGAGGGGGCAGTTTGACCAGGTTGGTGACAAATGGTGACAGCACTTTGGAAGACTTCCAAAGGAAATGCAAGTAGAGGATTAATATATACTTACTTAAGATGTACTCCCAGTTCAGGTTTTGGGCAAAACTCTTTTTGCTGCAGGTGCACAGTTGGTGATCAAAAAGTTAATGCAGCAAAGCACCTCATATTATCTTTGGCTCTCTTATTCTAACTGGCTGTCATTCAGAGAATAGGGAGCTCAACACTGCGTGAAGAATTGTCCTCTCCATCTGTCAGTGATTAATTTCACACATTCAGCCATCAGGGACTCTGCAGGAGATTGTGGTTATTTTTTCTTTTCTGTCTTAGAGCAGAATTTACTGTTTGTAGTTTTCATTCCTTTCTAAATGCATTTTCATAGTTTGGGGAATAAAGATTGATTACTTCTCTACTGTTTTAATAGTGCTTTGGAATTAAAAATATTTGCATTTGTTGTGTTTGAACCAAACAATTTATGGACTTAATTTTACAAATGTATTATTAATCATATAAACACAAATAATCCTCAAGCAAGGTAAGGAGTCTTTTTTTTTTCTTCCAAATAAAAATTAAACAAAATATTTTTGTTTTTTCCTTTTCTTCCCAGTGCTCCAAATTTGGGTTCCTTGTTATTTGACTGGCCAAGGGAAGTCAGGTCTAAGTTTCAAGTTGATTATGTTCCTCCTTTCACTCAAAGTACAAGGTGCCCAGAACACCTCCTCTCAAAAGTCTTAGATGTCCCAGGCACCAAGAAGAACAACCGTTGACCTTGGTACAATTCCAGTCCTCAAGAAAACCCGGTTTTGAGAGACCACAAGGCCTCCAAACCATTATGTGATGCAGAAAAGCAAATCTTTCTGCAGCCCTTCCTGAAGCCACCTTTGTCAAGCAGAGGCTTTAGCACAATTTGTTTCCTGAGAGATCATGGCTCTAACAGAATATGTAAAAGAACCAGGTAATGAGGAATAGGGGAATGTGATAATGACACAAAGGTGGCTGAGATCCAAATGCAAGGGTCTTGTCTGGTAGGTGAGAATAATTTGGTGAGAGTCTCTTTTGCATATACCTCCCTCTTCAGTTCCAAATCAATGTCAGCTGAATTACGTCCTTTACCAACTGGTCAGTTGTCTTCTAGTCAACCCATCCTGAAGAACACAAAATCAAAACATTTCTTTCTTATTGGTGAGAAAGTAGCTGGGGAGGCAGAGCAAGAGGTAACTCATGCTAATTGAGAGCTGTGCCTGAAGAGGGGAGAATAGGGATTTGAATGGGGAAACTTGTGGGAAAATTAGCATTTATACATGTATGAGGAAGAAAAAATATTGGTGACAAGGCATGAGGAACCTAGTATATTGGAAGTGGATTTATTTGACTTGAATGAATGAGGTAGGGTGTGATATCTTAAACATCTATTTATAATGTGTGGGGAAAATCAGCATTTTACCATAGGGGACTTCAATCTGAATGCCTTGTACTGCTAGTCTCACACTGCCAGTAATAAAATGTCCTTGGAATTTTTAAATGTTAGAGATGACAGTTTCTTAAATCAAAAAATGCTGTGTCCAGCTCAGGGGACTTCTTGAAAGATACAGAGGAATTGATAGGTAGACCAAATTTGGTGCTAACTTCAGAGCAAAGAGATCCCTAACTCAGTAACATTTGTTACAGGCAAACAGAATAGAGCTCATGCTGGTCATAAGCCAATCTGAACTTTCTTATTTAAAGAACAATGAAATAATGAAAGTTATATCAAAACTAATAAAATGTTCAGGAAAAAAAAAACAACAGGATTATTAACTGGGAACATTCAACTAAGTCCTACCTCTTACAGAAAAAACACAGTCTTGTAAATAAGGAAGAAGAGTATGCTGCTTAGAGGGAAGAAAAGAAAAAATACAACATTGTCAAATTTCTCTTTTCCTGCAGTATTAATAGACACATCAGAAATGAGGTGATATAAAAATCTGGTAAGGAAAGTCAAATGACAAAACTGCAGCAACAGAATGCAGAAAAAGAAATTCCTGTACACAGTGTTTTAATTATCTTCATGACAACGGCACAATCTCATTATAGAATAATTTGGTAAAATTTGAACAATGTAAAAAAAAGACTAAAAATAATTACAATTCTCTGCATTTGAGGAAACATCCATGTTGATAGATTCACATACAAGCAGGAAATATTTTCCTTTCTAAAAGTAACAGTTTGATAACAGATAGAAATAATTAATTGGCAGATTCAAGTATCTTGTATCCAACAGTGTAAAAAGAGATGGCCAAGAAATTTTCTGAGCATTTAGAATTGAATTTTCAAATTTTTTCCATATGGAAAACTCTGGAAATCTTGGTCTAAGCTTTAGTAGATACTATATTAAAAAATTTACCCATTCAATTTTGCACTTTGCCACTTCTCTTCAAACATTTAACAGTATGACACACTATTGTTTGGATTTTCATCTGTTTCCTACCTCCAGAAGGAATCTCTGGAAAGAAAATTGAGAGAAACAACTATTGGGAAAAAATCGAAGTTTCTGTGAATGTGATAGGAGTGTCTATGCTAATGAAATGCCTGAGCAAGAAACTGGCAGATAAATAATTGTCTGGCTGGAGGGCAAGTTTGATGACCATATGGTTTTTCAATGCCACCCAGGACAGGGGACCTCCTGAAGGGAGTTTTCCATTGGTTCCAGTAGCTCTTTTCATTCACCACAGGGTTTGGAAATTCTGTATGAGCCAGAAAACAAATCATACACAAGTCAAGGGAGAGCCTAGATTTGTGAGAACACATTCACCAATGACTTCAAAAGTACTGAAGTGAGGGAATTTCCACAATCCAAAGGAAAATTATTTGCATAAGTACTAGAAACCTCATTCAGAAACATAAGCAGAGAACTGAAGGAAGAAAGCTGAGGGAAAG
>NW_009970725.1:6895491-6902880 GCF_000747805.2 Chaetura pelagica
GGGAAAGAGGTTTGACAGCTTCCACACTCACGAGCCAGGGGTGGTATTTAAATGTGTGTGAGTAGAGCTGACTAACCACCTGAAAGTAAAAGGAGAAGGAGACAGTGTCCTGAGAATTCAAGCAGATACAACAGAGCTGAACACTTGTTTGGAGCACTGGAAACAAGGCTAGAGGGGGTCCTCAGAGAAGAGACACTTCGACCATGAAGATGATGTGACTCTCTTTGCACCAGATGTGAGGTTCTAAGAAAGGTGTTGGAGATAATGGCAAGAAGAAAGATGGATATATGGTTTGAAAAGCTTACTATTTTTAGGGCAAGTAATGTAAAACCTTAATCTGAGGCTGATGGGAGACTGCTAGATCACAGAGAGGAGTCAAGAACAAGTGAAAGTGAGGAAATATGATGAGGAGCAGGGGAAATCAGCTCTCTGAGGGAACGAGACAGTTGTGGACATATTTCTCCTAGGTAGAGATTAATGAGGACTTTGGATTAGAGTTTGAAACTATTACAACAAGTGACTAAGAAAAAGCAGAGGTAAGAGACTGGGAGAAAGGGAGGAAGATTTGTGTCTCAGGCAGGCAAGCTGCTAGCACATTTTTACAAATGACATCTGCTCTGAGCAAAAATAAAGTTCCAGGGAGGTTACATTTCAGCCCAATCAATTTCTTTCTTTTAATACATAATTCATTCCTATAAAGAGGACACACTGATCTGATTTAATTAGGCTAATTAGAGGTCTGTGTCAAATACAGGAGTGAAGCATGTGGAGGTGAGTAGAAGGTGTAGGTGTGGAAGCACAGGGGGAAAGTCCATGTATGGAGCCATCAGTTTTCACTCAGAATAAAGTGACAGGAATATGGGCAGTAAAAAAATCTGTAAATCTGGATGCTAGAGATATCTTGCATGACTGGATGCTAAGATGCTCAGGAATGAAACCTGAGATAAACTGAACCATGAAAAAATAACAGTTTTGCTTGAATGTAAGACCTCAGATGCACATGGGAGTGGATGGATTTTCAGACAGGTGAATTTCTTTGTATGGCTGCACAGCCTTTTGGAATATTTTTTTTCAAGGTCTTTTGGAGCTGGGGATGGTGGAGTAAGGGAAAGGCAAGAATGATGTTACAGAATCAGGAAGGAAGCGCTAAAAAGAAAAAGGATTCAGGGGCGATGGCCATGTGACAGAGAGGATGGAGGTGTAAAACCGGGTGAAATTAAATTAAGAAAGTGTAAAGATGCAGACAGTGAGATTGAAAGCCATAAGGAGATGATAAAGCAGAAATTAATGAAATACCTGTGGAGTGTGAAGGATCAGACCAGTGCTAGTGGAAAAAGAAGATTGAAGAAGAGCTGGCAGGAAGGCAAGAAAGCAGGGTTTCTTATTTACAGTGGCTTCAAGCAGGGAATCTGTCCTTAGTTTGAGAAGGGAGAGGGAGACAGTGGAACAAGCCGAGTGTCTCAAGTACATGACAGGAGTGATTTAAGTCAAGTTTCTCTCACCACTGAAAATAGCAATTGAACTAAATCCAAGATACTGACCTCTGCAAAGGTATTTACTGAGTCCTGATGAAGACTGATAATGTAGCCATAAATATAGCAAGTAGCTGGAAATTCACAGTTGAGAAATAACAACAGCCCTTGAGGCTTTTCCTCCCCTCACAGTGGGCAACGTGTATCAGTGAAATGTGAGAACAAAAAGATGATAGCCCAGAAAGATTTATCTTCTTACTAGGGCTCCATGTTGCATATTGAGCTTGGAATCACTTCAGACAACGTTTTTGTGATCTGGTGTTGCTTTACTATGGAGCTTCAAATAGAAAGGAGCTTTACCAAAAAGATTCAAATAGAAAATTATGCAGTTGATACATCTGACTTTAAAAGGCAATGACCTAGTTAACTTGCTCATAACAAATGGTGATTTGTGGCTGTCCTGGAGAAAAAAGGGACAGGAAAATCTTTATCATTTGCATTACGTAATTTCCAAATTAAAACAGTGGAGGCTTGCAGCCAACCTGAACTCTTCACTGTTGTGAGAAAAGCAACATTTTGTCACATTTAATGAACAGGGAAGCTCAGCTACCACAAAGTCCAGAGAGGGACTGAAAAAGGGGGTTGGCTTTGGAGCACAAGACATTTCACACAAGGAAAATACTGTTTTCTATATCTTGTGCCCAAGATATTTGAGCTAGAGTACAAGATAACTGTGAAACGCTGCCAGTCCCTCCCTTTTATTTCTTGGAAGGCTTGAATAAACAACGACAGAAATGTGCCCGAGATACTAGTGCACCACAACTCTTTTTTATTTGCTTCCCAAGAGCATTTAAACACTTGGACCTTCCTCAAGAAAAGGGTCACCTGCAACAGATTCTTAGCATTACTAAAACAAAAAAAAATCTTCGCAGAAGTCTTTTTGGAGTTGTATTCTTGTGCTGAAATGTGTTAATGGCCATAGTCAAATGGGACTTTGATCTGCAGATAATCAACAGATTTGAAGCAGATGGGTGCGCTAATCACACAGGCTGGCACACCACACAGATAGGTCTGCCAATAACCCAGGCTGTAAGGAAGGATGAAATAAGTTATGTTGTCTGATAACTGGAAATAATAGAAGGCTGCAGCTAACAGTTTGTGTGGCAAAGAAGCTGAATCATCTAAGCTGTTTATAAATGTGAAGGCTAAAAGATTTATTGTGCAGAAGGTGATGGGAAGGACAAAAGAAGCTGCAACACCCTTCAGAGAACCAATATAGCCTTAAGGTACAGCAAAAAATAAGGAATAGAGCAATGTCTGGACACGCTTGGTAGCTGAACTCCCACTCTTTTCCTCTGAACGACAGAGCCTGGAGTGAGAGGGAACAGCAGGCACTGCAGAGTGTCCAGTGCCAAAGCAGCATTTATTTACTTGTTAGGCATGTAGATTAGTTACTTTGTGTATCACACATTTTGGGTATGTTTGTGTCCTGAAGAAATCAATGAAAAAATTTGGTTAAGGAGTTCTGTTAAAAGACTAATGTGACCCTTGGCCCACAGAGAGAGAGAAAGTGAAGTGTTGGTTTTGTTAAGACTAGTTATAGAGTTCCTAGTGATTTCAGTGAAATTAGGATTTCATGGACAATGTTGAAATATATAAAATAAAATAGTGGTTAATTGCTTTTCATAAATCTAGTTAAGCTTCTGAATAAGTAGGTAAATTTTGCATGCAGTTTTGTGCAATATGCACCACTGGTGAATCAGCACTTCAGTTGAGACTTAAAGTTGAAATATCAGGGACAAAAATAAGTATTAGCTTACTGGAGTTAATATAAATACAATGCTAATAGTACTCTTATGACTTTTCTACTCCTGAAACTGAACATTTGAATGTTGTTGGAACAAATCTAAGGCAATATGGGGAGACAGGATTAGGAAAGATATTAATCCTTTGAAACCTCTTTGCCATTGGGGTTTTAATGGAAATATTCTCTCTGTCAATTTTGGCTAATATCTCTATCTTGTGTAAGACAGAAGGACATCAATGTTGCTGAGTGTGTGACGCACAGTGCTGTGAGGACCAGATAAGGTCTTCAAGACAACTAAACAAATGGTTTTCTGAAGTATGCATGCATTATCAACCTTGGAAGTTGCATTAGATTTTCAAAAGTACAACTTTGTTAGCTGTATCAGCGCTTGGCAGTCTGATAAAATCATTAGAATCTCTACATTGGGAAGGGGGAACAAAGAAATTGGCAAAATTTTGAGTATCAGTGTATTCACTTTGATCAGAAAGATGAGCTAATTTGGGGGGAGGGAATTAAAAAAAAAAAAAATAAAAAGGAAAAAAAAGCAGTTTCATTTGCTTTCCATATGGAACACATTTAAATACATAAAATTGATTGAATTTGGGGGGAAAAAAAGAAAAGTCTATACTAACCCACTAAATACATTTGTGATATATTTTAAATAGGCAATTTTACTTGGTTGATTTCTGTGTAATTCAACTCTGCTTTTTATATGGAAACTTTATTCACAGTGAAAGGATAAAGGAAGAATGAACAATTCTGAACTAAAAGCTTTATTACAGATTTCATCCTTCAATGGCTTGATCTCAAACAGCATTTGTTTTCTACTTGTTTTCATTTCATGCCTAGCCAGAATAAGTCAGCTTGGGCTCTGCCCTTATGCTTTTACTGACAGTCCCAGGCCTGCAACATAGAGAAGCTGCTGGTCTCTGGGTAACAAATGTTTAGGTTGGGGCCAGATGTGGTGGGTCTTTAGAATACAGCAGGAAACCCAGTTCCTTCCAACATTTGAAGTCCAGGGAAAGCAGTGGAGGTGGAAACAGGACTGGGGTGTATTTATTTTTTGGAAGCAATTCCTGAGTGTTTAATCATCACCATCCAGAGCCATTGTGTCTGATTCTTAATGAAATTCTATATGTGCTCCTTAAGATAAAGGAGTTGGTGATGTTTTAAAAGATGAGATTAAAATTATTTCTTTCCTGCTCCAGATCAGATGCCAAAACTTATCCTGAATGATCAGGAAACCTCTACTAGGTTACCTATGGGGGGATAGAAAGGAGGCTTAGGGCTCAGGGTAGATGTAACTTGCAGAGCTGGGTGCATCTTGAACCAGAGCTGGGTGTAATCAGCTCTGTACAGACATAAAGAGCACCCTAGTGCTAACCTTAGCATTTATAACTGTTTTTCAGACTTTCAGAAGCCATTAAATGTCTTCATCCATAGCACAGTATATGAGACCTACCTCACAGTCAGTAAGACCTCCCAGCTCAGACATCCGTGTATTCTTTTGTGTACTTTGAAAACCTGGGAGCAACTCTCCATCTGCCTGGTCAAAAAAGAAAATCACAGGTGGGGAAAATCTTCTGTCAGTTTTTAGATAGGTGTCATCCATGCCAGGCCACTTCCAGCTCTCCTTGACTTTTGGACTGAGAAACAGCTACTGTGCTGCTTGTGTTCCATAAACCTCAGTGCAAAGAACTTGGACAAGGGACAATGGCTTTAAACTGGAAGAAGGTAGATTTAGAGTAGACATTAGGAAGAAATTAATCACTATGAGGGTGGTGAGACACTGGCACAGGTTGCCCAAGGACGTTGTGGGTGCCCCCTCCCTGGAAGTGTTCAAGGCCAGGTTGGATGGGGCTTTGAGCAACCTGGTCTAGTGGGAGGTGTTGCTGCCTATGGCAGGGGGGTTGGAACTAGATGATCCTTAAGATCCTCC
Source organism: Chaetura pelagica (assembly GCF_000747805.2). NCBI lineage: Eukaryota > Metazoa > Chordata > Aves > Apodiformes > Apodidae > Chaetura > Chaetura pelagica. The sequence goes on from NW_009970725.1 coordinate 6,900,710, forward strand.
CAACCCAAACCATTCTATGATTCTATAAACTTGTTAAAATACACCCAAAGGATAGAAAAATAACCAAGATAATTTATTCAGACCTTATTTCATTCTCAAGGTAATTTATTTTATAAACCTCTGGCAACATTTGAATTTGATTACACTAGAGCTAAAATATCATTCTTGTTTATGACTCTTCCAAAGCAAAACTCTGCTCTGTGCTTTCCACAGCACAGAAAAATGGGTATGACCTGATCGCTGTGCTGGGCAGCTATTTTCCTTCAGAGAAGGGACAGGACTGTGTGGATTGTTAATCTTTTTCCCTAGAGGTATAATAACCAGGCAATTAATTCCTTTCCCTGGGTAAATAATAGTCTTTTTTCTGTCGTTGTGTGGTTGTCTGAGACCAATGAGAGCACACAAAAGCAGTGAAAAATTGTGTTTGCAAAAATACTACTTGTTCTTGCTGCTTCTCACGCACGTACTGATTTTGGGCAGCCACCTTGCACTGTGGGTGCTTTGCAAATAGCTTCATACCTGAACCAAGTAGGATTTCTGGGGCCTCTGCCAAAGAGGAGCAGGCACTGAAAAATCCTCTGCATTTGGGCACCAGGCTGAGCCAGCACCGCGCAGCCGATTTCATCAGAAGGCGTGAAGAGAATGCCAGTGACACCTAGTGTTTAATATAAAAACGCCACAAAACCGGGTGGATTTGCTTTACAAAGTCCTTTGAAGCAGCTAGCAAGGAGGGTGCTGCTGGGGTGCCCGCCTCAAGGGCAGGGCAGCAGGGCCAGCATCAGCCTCGGCAGGGCACAAGGGGACTCAGGGCCATCGTCCCGCGGCCAAAGAGTCTCCCAGCCCATCTTCTCAAGCAGCGCGTTCGAGAGCTCCTCACCCTCCTTAGCAAACGAGCGACGGTGCTGCGGTGCTGGCAAGGTCACCGCAAAACCACGGTCTGCCCTTGTAGCTTCCACATTGTCCTGTTCAACATCCACCTTTCTATTTCATAAACTGGCAGAACACTTGGGCTTCGACCTGTTTTGTACGTGCTGGAATGCTGGCTCCTCACCGGTTTGCTTTCCGAGTACGTACATGCAGAAAGGTTTCAGTGGGAGCAATACAGGAGGAGGTGTGCTATAGTCTAATTTTAGCAAGGAAGAAAAGACACTATCTCAAAACAGGATTGCAGTCAATCCTGAAATAAAATTCCAGCGCAGTAGAGAGCTCAGAGCCGGTGACACACTGCCCGGATTCAGGGCAAAGGACGTTTGATGTTAAATAGCAACAACAGTTACAAGTTGATGAATTCAGTGTTACTTGTAGTAACACTGTAACACTGACAGTCAAACAGCTCTTGCATCTTTTTTAATGTTTGCTTTGTTAAAGTTCCTGTTTCTAAAAATAAGGATTAAATGAGTTGTGAGACCATCAACCATATAAAAACAGACGTATGCCTAATGTCTAATAACAGTTAAAGAAGCTAGCATATGAATAACTAATCATCACCACAAGTATTGCAAGACATGATTGATGTAAAAATACTGTAATGTTGCTAGTAGAAATAGAATATCAGCTTGGACTACATATGGATGCATGACTTTTTAATCTCTTTTGATATTTACCATATCCAAGGGGGGGGAAGTAAATAAAAAAAAAAAATGAAATTAACAACTAAATTAGATCAAGTGAAAAAGTTACTGCAAAAGTAATGAAATGGACAAGCTCACCAGCTGATGCATTATGCAGAATCCAGACCAAAGTTTAAGACTGATGTGGCTCCTGAAGGCTTGCACACATCCAGACATTATTAGATGACTTCAACGCTTCAAAGAAGCAAAGCATTTCTGAATCAGAGGCAAGCTGTAGGTCTGATGTCTTACATTAGATGAGCCTAGTATGTTTAGTGCTTTGAAAGTCACATAAAGTCACTAGAGACTTCCTGAGTTACCTTTTGGAATAAATTCAGCATGTGTTGTTTGATAAAAGAGTGACACAGGTGTCTGAAGCTTCTGAAAGTGGGGACCATCAGTGAAGTTATTTGAAGAAGATCATGGGACAAAACAGGAAAGGACTAAAGTGATCCAAAGAGGTATGTTGGGACTGGAGGAGAGCTTTGTTGCAGGGGCATAAATTGCACCGTTCTGTTCCTGCAGTGATGCTGCTGTATCTTTGCACTTTAGACTCCTGCT
>NW_009970725.1:6903550-6908197 GCF_000747805.2 Chaetura pelagica
CCTGCTGAAAAAAACATCTGTGGGTTAAGGCAAGTTTAAAGCAAGAGTGTGCTGGAAGTTGGAAGAAGGGATAAGTGAAACATATTCCAGCAATATTATTAATGAAGATAGTGTGGAAAACAAGCCACTGCAGAAATCAACATACAGTATGGAGATACAATTAAGCCAACATTATCTGTTCTGAATGGGTGAGAACACTTGGTGTGGCTGAGTGTTATGGACATTGAACTTTGGTAATAGCATAAACAAAACCAAAATACATCAATAAATACAGGTCATAAAACCAAGTGATAGTTTAAAAAAAAATAATCTTAATTTTTATGATTTTTTAAGATTTCTGTATTCTGTGGGTAAGGTTTAGTACTCCCAGGTGAGTGAAAGAATAAGTAGAAAGTCTCATATGGACTGGACCATACTTGGTAGTTGTAGTGGATTCTTCTTCAGTACTGTCGTATTTGAGATCAGCTGGAGCAGGAGGGAAAAAGATGCTGACAGCTCTGCAGTCACTAGGGTTCATTCATTTTGATTACTACTGTTACTGATTATTTTCTTGGTATCTGAAACTAAACTGCAGTTCTCTACAGTTCAGCTCACTTTAAGACACCATCAAATTGGTGTAACTCTCACAAGCTTTTGTTAAAGTGATGGTGACAGCTATTGAGTTCTAACTAGCACTGTTTTTTATACTTGCTATAAATAATGACTTTCATCAGCTGTTTTCTCAACCATGTATCACTGAAGAAAGATGCAGCACATTCCAGGTCTCCATGCACGTTAACACTGATTTATTGTTTCCCCTTCTTCATCTGAATACAAGAATAGCACAAGAAGATTTATCCATTCAGGCTTTGATATCCTCTTATTTTCTGTCTAGTTTTACAGTTTGACTCTAGTGACTTTGGCGGTGGCTTTTGTGTTGTCTTCATGTGAGTGACATTTTAGTAAGGGTCTGTTGGGTAGATTCCCTTGTGCAGCACAGCTTTTTGCACTGCTAAGGCAACAACAAGAAGCTCTAATGGGGCCACAAAGTGCTAGCAGAGAATCCCTTAGGAGGGAAAATTGCACAGCTTGACTCTACCACTACATATCTGCCTGCCTCCACGTGAGTTGAAGAGAGAATAAACTTCAATATGGCAAGAGAGGACACACTGGAGATGTCCCAGAGAAGACTGCTTCTCTTAAGGAGCTCCACTGAGGGTGATGGAACAGAACAATTTTCCAGTAAAGGGAATAATAAATTTTTTAAGAGTTAGATAGCTGAGAGAGCTTAAACCGCATCAGACTTCTTAGGGGAGGCCTTCTCATCCTTGCACTTGTGTTGTGGAGCCACATTATAAGATGAGGATGTTGTTTCAGGTAACGTATTTTCCCCATTTACTATGCAATGGGGCTGGTGCTCATCTGAGCAGGTTCAGGAAGAAAATTAACCCAACTGGTGCTTCTCCTTCACATCACAGGGAGATAAATGCTTACCTATGCCAGTGCAAGGGAGCAAGCAGGGATGCAGCTGGAGAGGGAATGCAGAGAGGAAGGCAAGGCCTTAGCACTTGCAATGCTGCTATGAAGCTGCACCTTTGGAGAAGCTACTAACAAGTCTCACGAGTATTTGTGGCATGATGTACCAACGTGCCATTGTGGCACTACTGTGGTTTTTTGTCATGTAAAAAAAAAAACCAAACAAGCATCCAGACACAAGTGGAGTCTACTGCTCCTATGTGAGGACTTGAAAGCCATCAAAGGAAAGTATAATGAAGTAATTCTATTAAATGCACTTGTAAAGTCACTCATGATCCATTGTATATAGGTTGTATGAAGGCACAGACTTCATATAGATAGTGCTTGGATTGTGTATTTATGGAATATGTCTTAATTTTTTTCCAAAAAGAAAAATGCAAACAGGATTCTTAAGAATTAAAAATATTTTGGGATTATTTTTTGTGTGTGTGTGAAACAGATAATGCATTAATTTCTAACATATGCTTATCTTGACAACATCATTTTAATTTTCTCTTAATTGGTTGGCTGAATGGCTGTTTCCATGACAGCACAGCAAACATACAGTAAGGGCACTTGTAAACAGTGATGAATAAGAGATCATTAGACTGTAGGGAGAATTCCTTGCTAGTCTGTTGCTGCTTTTTGCATTTATCAGCTGGATACAACACATTTCACCACTGTCCACATCACCAAGATAAAAGCTGTCTGACTTCCAGAGGCCCAGTATGCTAAAAGACAACAGTTACTACCTTTGATTATGGAAGGTCAAATCCTGGCTTTAATCTATGTTAAAGTACCTCTTCTAAAAGTAAACTTGCTAACAACAACAATGTGCAATACTGAGTGTCTTATCTATCCTTGGCAAACTAGTTTAAGCCCCTACCAAGCACAAACAGTACTTTAAAGATGGAAGTAGCCTCTCCTGACTCACTGTCTCAGATTTTTCCAGCCACACTCCCCAGCAGAATGATTCTCTTACAAAAAGCAAGTTTGACCTCCAATTCACTGCTCTGGGGTTCCCTGTGCAATCAGCATTGAGAGCTGTTGGGATAACTCATTCTACTGAAAGCCACCAGAGGACGCTCCGAGGGAGATGAAAATGGAGGTGTTAGCTGTTGCATGCAAGGTAAGGTCATTGTCACAAACAGTGTTTAACAAAGATCCACTTTAGTTCAGCCTTACAACATATACAGATGTCAGAAGCAAATCCATAATTGCCTCTGCTCAGAGTAGTATCAGCTGAAATACTGCTCTTTTGAAGGAGACTTGATAGCCCTAGATGTGTCCTAGAGCAAAACTTAAAAACTTCTCTTTCTCAAGGATTTAGATAAGCACTGCAGAAAAAGATCAAATCTCTTTCCTCTCAAAATCAATGACAGTTTTGTTAAGAACTTAAGAGGTTTTTTTTCCTTGTTCTCTTGTTTTTTTATGATAATTCCCTGTTTTAATGAAACCAGAAGAGGCAGTATTGAATAAAATATTAAAATAAGAATAATTATCTGCTTGCTTAAACAATGCAGGTTACAATAGGACAGTCATCTGCATGCTCACAAGTTTTCTGGAAAGTTTTTTTTTTAACTTTCCCATATTCCAACCATAAATGTTTCATTTAAATTTGATTGAAAGGCAGGTTCTCACTACCAAGGCAAATTAGTAGCCAATGTGAGGCAGCTGAAGCTTTGCTACCACTCTTCTTGCAACAAAATAAGTGATCGCAAATCAGTCCTACAGTTTACTAGATTGTTATCCATCCGATTTTAAGGGTATAACTTCATAGACATTTATTTTGGTGACAGTCCTGGTTCAAGCAGCCTTTCAGCTTTACAACTGTGAACAATTCCCATTGCTTCTTCTCCTACCTATTCACTAAAGCACAATTTCTGCTGGTTTGTAAGACTGCATGGTCAACCAAATCAAAGATTTAAATACAGCTTCTTTTTCTTTTGTTTTGTTAGGTTTTGGGCTTTTTTCTTTTAAAATACACATCAATTTTCATCTGATCAGTTGCTAGCAATTGCAAATCCCAGAAACTTCAGAAGATGTCTAGTCATAATTCAAAAAACTTGTTACCTTCAATTTGAGTGAGACTAAAGGTAGCAATGCAGCCAAACACTACTCACTTTTTATGGTCAGGCTGCTGTCCAACGCAGAAGCCTCACAGTTCATTGTTAGTTTTCCCCCATCCTTAGAAGTATTTATTTTTAGCAGGAACGCTCAGTAGGAACCTCTACTTTGCTCCAGATGATTTTAGGGCAACATCTCACTCCCAAAGAAGATCAGAGATTGTTTCTGTCCTGTTTTAAACATCTCATCAGCTGTTACAAACCAACAAGGCTTTCCCTCTGCAGTTGAAATGTGAGGATAACTTTCATGCTCTGGCATGAAAACTTCTTCAGTGGTACACTGTGCTGGCATCTGGGATAACAGTGTGTAATGGAGATGTGTGGCATTTCTCAACCATTCCCTCTGTACAAGGCAGAGCGAGGCACTGACATGGTGAGCCATCTGCGCTAATGCCGATGATGTTATTAAATCATTCATTATATTTCACAATTTCATATTAGATAATTTAAATTTTTACTTTTGGCATAGTGCACAGAATTCTTCCTCGAGAAATATGAACTCAGTATGCAAATGTGTTTGCCCTGTTTTCTAATAAATTCATGATCAGGCCAAACATCCTTACAAGTGCTGTGGCTTGTGTAATTATGCCCTCAGATCTTGGTAGAAGAAATAGAGCTCTAGTTTATGCCAGATTAGCTGATCAGTTTTTAGCACAAATAAATTTGATGCATCCATTTCTGCCAACACATTCTGTCTACCAAATACAGTGCCACCCAGAGCTCTACACCATCCTCCTAACTGTCTTTCTTTTCCAATGAGGAAAAGTATCTTTATCTCACACTTTATATCACTTAATAGTGGAAACATTGCCCTAAAAATCATAATATAGCAGCAAACTGACACTGTGGTTACACTAGTCACCATCATGGTATGAACGTAACATGCAAGCTGACCTATTTATTCTAAGTGAGAGCCAAGGATATTGATAAATGGACATCTCTCTAGGCACACACACAGTCTGCCCTAGAGGCCTCAGAGCTTGTGTGAGAGTGCAGTCTAACAGAGCAGGTTGGACAAATGGATAAA
>NW_009970725.1:6908507-6910558 GCF_000747805.2 Chaetura pelagica
AGGGAAAGAAAATTATAAATACGCAGCAAAATTATTTCACTGGAAATTTTCATTGACTACCTGCTTATACATCCGAGAATTGCCATGGAGACACTAGTGAATTCTATGTGACTAAGACTGTGCTATGATTTTCAATAAAAATTAAAAATAAAATCCTTCCAATTTAGTGACAATATCCCAGCATAGTACAATAAATCACCACAGTATGAACAAAATTTTCTTGTTTATTTTTAAAGCTTGAATAACCTTGCAGATGAGACAGAAAAACATAGATCTGTCTGTAACTCCCTTATGGAAGTATAAAATATTCAACATGAAGGCATGATGTTTAGCTAGCTAATGAAGAAAAATACCTCACTTCACTGTCAAAGGCAATTTTCTGGAGGAAATACGAACTGTAGGTGTTTCGTATGGTTTAATGAAAGTACTGCATATGAACTGCAAACTCATAAGATCTTATTCTGCTTTCTTTTGTGTGGTCCCCTTCAGTCTTTTGAAGTGTCTGTATATAAAAAACATAACCATGAGACCTGGAGAAATTATTTCCTTTGCCAGCAGAGTATCTTTAAGCACTTTCTTGCATATCTGTAACTGCATAAAGGCACTTCTTCAAGGTTCAACATCTAGCTGTGGCTCCAGTCTAAGTTTGTGAAGTAGATATAGTAATTCAATAACGCACAAGTACAGCTCAGAGGCACCGGATGTTTGTACTTAAAAGGGCTGCAGCATTCAATGAACATTTAAGAGAATAATGTCTTCTTCCTCAAGTGAGTTAAACTTCAAAACTCAAGTGTGTATGGTATCCTCTTCCTCTGCTCAGGCTCTTTGACATGGCAGGGACTAGTTGTGTGAACAAGGCCTTTCAGAACTGGCTCAGAGAGCAGCACAACACAAAAGGCACAACAGGTTTGGGTTAAGAATTGCTGGAGTTATTCCAGAAATCCAAAGTAACCATACAAAAAAACCCCAAAGAATAAAAAACGTTCTTTAAGCTGAGGCTCTGTAACTTCTTGATAGATAGCTGGCCACAGACCCCATAGGAGCAAATATTCTGTCATTCCTGTCTCTGGCCAGCTGAGATTTTTCCAGCCAGTCCATCTTTGCATATTTGATCTTATTTTCTAGATTATCTTCCTACTTGTCAGAATTGTAGCCATCTCACAGAAAACACAGTGTCAGGCTGAGCACTGTTTTAGGGGGGAAAAGAGGGGAATAAGAGGAGGGGTGTCAGAAGGGCAGGAACACAACAAGACCTTCAGTGAGATATGACACAGTTAATTTGAGTATGATTGTTCTCTGGGCCATGAGCTGAACAATGCCAGCTCATGGGGTTTGCCCTGGCATCACCTCCTCAGTGAGAGGAGCAGCACAGCTCTGGAGGTCTCTGCTTGCTGAGATCGATTCAGCTCTTACAGGGAAGTGTTTTCCTGTCTTCTGGCTAGAAAATCCTCATGTAGCTTTGGGGATCCTTCTTGCTTTTAAACACCATTCTAAGAGGCTCCTGTTATGCATGCTTAAAGATACAGAAAACCTAGAGAGGTCCTTTTTTTCACCTTGCATAAACTAAAACATTTGGGACCATACAATACAGCTGAGAAGACAATACTGTTTGAAAAGCATGGTTCTTATGACCCATTTTCACCCCCATTTTACCAAGTGCAGAAAATTCTTCATTTTCACTTTGTCCGCTGTCACTTACAGTGCCTCATGATGTTAATTAATACTGCAAGAGGCTAAACCTCAGGCCCACTGTTTCACATGTGGGAATTAGTTGTGTGGGTTTGCAGAGCAACATCTGCCTGTGAATAGATTTTTTAAAAATATAATTAAATTAAACAAAAGAGAAGCTCTAAGCTGAATCTGTGGCTAAATGATTAATATCCCCTCATGTTTAAGATTTTTTTCACAGCCTATTTTGTTTAATGATTTTCAGCTATGAATATTACATGTCCTTCTGCGGTTAATTATTTATGCTGATGAAACATGGCACTCTCTGAACCCTTTTTAGATTCTAAATGGAAAGTAACACATTTTCTAGACAGTTCCTGCTG
>NW_009970725.1:6910619-6922267 GCF_000747805.2 Chaetura pelagica
CAGTGATGGCTCACAGAGGCTTCTTCCACTGGAGGCAGGATCATCCTCAAGCCGTTTTAAGGAGGCTTTGAGTTTACTGGGAGAAACTGTTGTGAGAGTGGAGTCTTCACCATTGGCCACCAGCTGTACTTGCCAGGCTGCCAGCTCTGTGGTTCAAGGAGCCTGACCTCAGGAATCCTTTCCTTTCTAGTGGGAAAACCTTTCACATGAAAGATTAATTAATAAGAAGGGTTTACATTTCAGAATTGTTGGTGCTTCCAGAACTGTCTGCGTCTGCCCAGGATTTTAAGCTGAGCTTGGAGTCTGGGTAAGCAGAGCTTTGACATTTTGAGCTTTCACTTTAAATCGCCATGAAAGCAATCACCAAATATTGAAATCCTCTTGGAGCTGAATGATCCTTTTCCACCCAGCTCTGATAATTATAGTTTATGGATCTCTTTGCAGCCAGATAACCCTCATTCTGTGAGCTGATCTAGGCAAGAGCTTGGCTGAAAAAAATCTGCAGATATTGTCTCTGTTATTGTGTCATTTTAGTTCAAGAAATGTGTGGCTCTCCTCAGCCATACATCCCTGTGAATTACCAGATCCCTAATACCACTTCTGGATGAGTCAGGTCTTCAGAATTTGACCTTCCTAATAAATTGATGGCCTGAATGGCCTGAATGGTGAGGAATCCAATGAAATATAAGACCCAGAAAAATGAATCTTGTTTTAACAAGCAAGACTACAAGGTATTGTGGTAAACCAATCCCACTTAGAAACTCAGTGTACCTTGGCATTCCAGGAAGCAGAGCAAGGTGTTACAAGCTTTACAAACGCCAGCTATTAACTACACATGTACTGCTATTAAGTTAAGGACTTTTTTTCTCTGGGGACAACAAAGTACTATTACAAGGAACAAGAGAAGCGTGTTTTTACTGAACTCAGCAGTAAAATAACATTTGGTGGGACTTCTCTAAATTGGTATGGCTGGTGCATCGACTCTGATTTACACCTCTTTAATTGATCTTTTCTGGCGTTGAGTTTGGAGATACTCTGGAGCAGCCCCAGAGCCCAAGTGTTGCAAAACTCACCCTGCTGCTGCTGTTTGGCTCAAACAGCTGGAAGCAGACCCAGAATAGCACCCAGATCTCAAACACTTCTTCTTCCTCTGGACACAGAGACACTGGAAATACTTCAGCCATGGCAGGGCTCCATCCTGATGGTGCCCAAAGGCTCCTCTGCGCCTGTCCTAGCAGGAGTCCTGCTGCCAGGTTTGGCTATCTGTCTCTTCCCTCTCTCACTGGTCTTTTGTCAAGAGAAAAATGAGACTGGGCTGATACCTGTTTCTGGGAAATAGTGGGTCTCAGCACTATGCCTATGTTGAGGAATTCTGGCTGCAATGCAGGGAGGCACTGGGGATGGTGAAGGTGTTCACAGCTGTATCAATGTGGCAGCTGGATTTTCAGGTGCTTATTCCCCAAGTCCAGAGAAGGGCCACAAAGATGACCAAAGGGCTGGAGTGCCTCTCCTATGAAGACAGGCTGAGAGAGCTGGGGCTGTTCAGCCTGGAGAGGAGACAGCTCTGGGGAGATCTTACAGCAGCTTAAGGGGGCTACAGGGAAGTTGGGGAAGGACTTCTTATAAGAGCATGTAGTAATAGGACAAGGGGTTATGGCTTTAATCTGAAAAAGTGTAGATTTAGGTTAGACATTAGGAAGAAATTCTTTAGTGTGAGGGTTATGAGACATCAGAATAGGCTGCCCAGGGAAGTTGTGGCTGCCCCTTCCCTGGAAGTGCTCAAGGCCAGGTTGGATGGGGCTTTGAAAAGCTTGGTCTAGCGGGAAGTGTCCCTGTCCATAGCAGGGGTGTTGGAACTAGATGATCTTTAAGGTCCCTTCCAACCCAAACCATTCTATGACTCTATGATCCTAGATTGAGGGCCTGGCATTCTACCTGTAGCCCCTTGCATGAATCCAGGCTTGGACTCTCCAAGAGTCAGCCAATATTGTGCCTGTAAAATAAACTGCAAAGCTATGCTACTCTACACAAATCAGCTATTCGTATTGCTGGCATCCTTGACAATGTGGTTTGATTTTTCGGTACCATAAAAATTTGTCATTATTAAATCATTAAAATGCAAGTAACTACAACAAACTCGTGCCAGTGAATCCTGCTCAGATGACATTTTCAAAAGCACCTAAGAGTATTTTCAAATAGCACTTTATAGCCCCCTACTTTTTAACTGGATTGCTCTGGCTGTGTGAACGTCTGTGCTAACACAAGCTGTACCATTGCCAGTACACCAAGCTAGGCCATCATCAACTAACTCCAGCAGCAGCTAGTGCCATGTAAACATATTCTCAGTTGCTTTTGTACATTTCCCTGAAGTCCCTTTTGCCTTGAAATCTTCCTCTTCTCAGGATCATATAGGTTTAAAAAAAAAAAAAAAACAACAAACCAAAACATTTTCTGACTTCTAACAATGACATCTTAAATAAAATAACTTCCTGTAATTCTGATAGCAGTTACCATCCTTATTTCCATAGCTTTCATCATTTACCTCTAATCCTCTTTCTTTCTTGCTTGTCATTATTTGTCTTTGCCTTTATTCTTTCTGATCACTATTGTTATCCAATTTCCTCCCTTCTTTCATCTTTTCCTAACTCCCACTACGTTTGTGTCCTGTCATTTCACGATTTCATTTTTACTCCCCATGCAGATTTCTATCAAATATACAACTTTGTAACTGACTTTACCTTCATCTCCCTACCTTTTTTCCCCTTTTCTCAGTCATGCTCTGGGGATCAGACAAAGAGCAGGGACACAAGCAGTTGCAGACTCTTCTCACACAAAGAATCCACAGAGCACAATCATTCAGGCTGCTTCTGATGAATGGCAGAACAGCCTTTGGCTTCATTTGTTACTCCTGTTAGGCTGAAGGCTCTTGGGGGATAGCAAGTATCTCTTACCATGTAGTGTGCAGTGCCTGGAAATGAGAGCTCTGATTCTTATTGGGATATATGTTACTGGAGTAATAACAATAATCTCAGGGATTGAGATCTGGCCTATCACACTTTAGGACACTCAAGTGATACAGGAGGGACACTTCTGCTACCTGGGCTAATTAAGCACTTATTTATTAATTTATATAGACTACTAAAAACAAACCAAAAAAAAAAAAAAAAAAAGAAAGAGAGAAACAATCGTGACTCTAAGTGTCTTTACCTTTAATTAGTAGCAAGATAATAATCAGGACTCAGTGCTTCCACTACCACCTCAGTAAAAAAAAAAAGAATGAAGGAAACCCCAAATATCTTCAGATATTATTCCATCCTAATAACCAGAGTTAGTCTTACATGATTTTCATTGTATGGCTTCATGCTATGTAAGAAAAAAGGGAAAGAGGTGAACAAGTGGATGTTTCATCAGTTTCTCCTGCAAAATTTCCATGTCTGGGCTGCTTCTGTCTTGCTCAATTGCATTTAGTATTTTAGACCACTTGGCTACATGTGACATGCAGCCACTTCTGGGGAAGGATTGCTCCCATGCCAGTAATCATACAAACCAGAACAAATCATCTGAATATATGAAATAATTCCCTTTTCTGCTTTTTCCCTCTCATAAGATGAACAGTCTTCAAAGTTCAGACATATACTCTCAAACAGATAGAAAGTGAATTTTTAATATGACTTATTTGGGATTTAAGAGAATGGAAAATGGGTCATCAGTTTTAAATGCATTCCTACAAATTTCCAGGATACTGAGTTATTTAACAGAAGTTCTTGAATACAGCTGTATTTGTTGTAGTTGTCAAACATGGCCACACTGAGTTATTTCTTACGCAGTTCCAAGAGAAAGAGCTCATGTCCTTCTCTTGAGAAAAACTTGTCCTGACAGAGGTGTCAGGGACAATCTACTTCACTCAATTCAGGATTCAGCTTTTTGTCCTGAAGCTGTTTGCTCAGTGGAGACAGAAAACTCCAAGATGTTTCTTGAGAAAATTGAGCTCATGAACTATGAGACTGGCAACAGAGCTGTCCTAGAGCTCATCCCATATTTGGGATGAAACGCGTTCGCCTTTAAATGAATAGTTCTTTGGGCTGAAATAGGTAATTTGATCAAGGCTTAGACCTAGAAGGTATTGCCTAAACAGAGGACCCATGCTGATTCACTTGTGCAGACCAAGTGCATTCTCCAGACACATGGGAGCAGAGGCTCCCACATACTTGCAACCACCAGTTGCACTTCTCTGACATTTTCAGTCTTACTCTTTCTGCAGCTCTCTCTTCCCTCTGTGCCACTGTCTCAAAACAAAAGACGAGTGTTTGCTTTCAGATAGGTCAGGTTTCAGAGGTTCAGGTTGCCAAGTTGCTCTGAAAGTTACACAGTCTGCAGAAGTTCTCCCTTCCTGCAAGCAAACACTCCACTGTGTCACCCTCACGGATCTATTTTCATGAGTTATAGGTTCTCATTCCCCATGAGAAGCCATCTCGATCCCTAGCACTGCTGTTTGCAATAGCCCTGCAGACAGGAACTAAACTCATATTACCTTCTCTATATTAAAAAGGACTTAGGGAGATCAGCTGTGCGGGCTTAATTTGGAGTAACACACAGTGATTACCCCCAACAGCGAGGAGCAGCAGCCAGCAGAACACAAGGGAGGGCAAAGCACAAGCACACTGTGGCCCCCATGCCTCTCAGTGGGAGCTGGTGAGCTCTTGTCTCGGAAGAGGGCAGGTTGCAGGCACAGCCAGGACAGGGAGGCTGTGAAGTGAAACAGATGCTCGCCTGTCATTTGACCCGGAGAACATGTTTCACTTTACAGTGCTCAGTAAGGGGAACTACAGTTTCCTCTGCCAGCTTGGTAAATCTGCTTGCGCTCCGACTGCACACTTGATCAAGTTGTATGTCCTGCTGTGAATACCAATTCAAACTTCTCATGCAAACTTTTTGTACTTTAAACACATCCTACTGTATCGCATGCTTTGTGTCTGCATGGAATATAATTCTTTGCATTTGTGTCTGTGCAGCACCAAGCACCAAAGTGTTCTCAGGCTGGAAGTAGGGTTCTTGGCCCTGCAATCATGAAAACAAAATTGACATTATTTGTTTTGTGGTAGTGCCTCTAGGCCTCAATCAAAAATGACACAAGACAACAGATGGATGCAAGTACACTGGGGAAACAGAAGACAAAACATTTATTCATTTAGTAAGCATCAGCCACAGTGCACCAGCTGCTTAGATATTAAATATTTTGTAGGCAGCATTGTATAGATATAAAAATCATAATAATTGTTATTATAACCTAGAATATACAAGATAAAGACTTTTGTTGTATCTTGGGACTGGAAAATGTGGCCATTAAAAGCAAACACCTCTCTAAGTGTAAGCATTCAGTTATTCTTCAGCTGTAAACATTACATTATGCTAGACTGAGTTGAATCTGATAGTTGTGTTCTCATTTTAAAGCTGATAAATGTCATATTAGAGCTTTCTGAAAAGAGTGTCTGCAGCATACAACTGGTTATACTGTGCAGCATTGGCTAATTTTACATCTGTTCAGAGATTTGAACTGTTCTGAAAAGAAAACTCGCCCCTCCAAAAGCATCCCAGAGCATAATAAAATGGCACTGGTATCTGAAACACTAAAAGGGAAAAGTAGATTACAGACAATCAGAACAATATTTTAAAGATAAATTTATGTAACTGTAGATATCATAACTCCAGATTTTATTATTTCAAGGAATATATTTATTATCTGGTTTTGAATCCTTTTGTCAAATAGGAAAATACTAGATCCCAAGATTAGAGCTCATATCTTTTCAATGGCTTGGCTGAAAACATGAAACAATTTCCAATATAACTTTTTTTTTTTTCAATTGGAAAAATTAAAGCTGCATTTTCCCAAGATCAATTAAATGTTGCTTGGGATATTTTTTCTCAGATTTTAATCTTCTTGCTGCTACAACTGAGGGGGAAAAATTAGGCTCACCTAATTTCCTTGTTTCTTTTGGTGTCACAGTTGTATGCTTTGTGCTATATGAGTGGCCCATCAGGTATGACTATCGTGTATTATTCCCATGTCCAAAAGTTAAGCTCAGAGATGCTTCTCAAGAGCATATTCTTTAATATGGAAAGACAGGGGCCTTTAGTGTGGGCCAAATTAATTTAAGCGTAAATCAAATATGTTTTCCTAAGTGCCTTTGCTGCCCAAATATTTTGTTGGAAGCTTAAAAGCTCCATTTATTTGCTCTCATATATTATAACTTTTTTCATCTAAGGTAGTTTTTTTTATCTTTTTTCTTTGGTTTTAAGACACCCAAAATATTCATGGAAATTATTCTCCCTTACTTTTCACAGACAACCTTATGCAATTTTATAAGAAGCACATGAAACAAGTAAAAAACATATTGAGAAAGGAGTTTATATGTATAATACATTGTATCTTTAACCAATGTACATAACATTTATTCCTAGTTCCAGCTATTGCTTTCTTCTTTCTTTTTTTTTTTTTTCTGAAGAAGGGGAAGAATGACAGCAATACTGACTGAGTCCATTGAACTGGTTCCATGTGTGTTAAATACTCTGGAACAGATTTCTGATTAATATAACTAACCACCAATCCTAGTGAAGGCATGTCAGGTAAAATAGCAGCCCTCTCATTTTTGCAATTGCTAGAGTAACATGACTTGAGATTTGGAACTGCTTATGTTCTTTTTCTCTCATCAATAAACAATAAATTTATTTCAGCTATTCATTATATGTTTTGACAGCTGACAAAATCTGTAAAGCACAACTCCTAGGTATATGGATGGTGTAAGATTCAAATGTACCTTTTACTTGTAAAAATCAAATGGTACCTTTTGCTGCACACTCTTTAACATTCCCATTAGCTCTTTTTTCTTCTGCAAGTGTCTCTATTGCTAGGAGAAACTGAAGTAGCAAGAAACATGGCTTGTTCCCAACTGGAGGAATGTTTGTGTAGTGAGTATGCAATTTATAAAGCATTTCTAAGTACTAGAGAGTGAGCATACCCTATTATTTTTATTTTTTCTTTCTTTTCCAGTGGACGTTTTGGAATATCTTGTCTTACATCTGGATTTATTATGCATTGTAGAAAAGCTAAGCATTGGAATACCTGAAACCATCTCTCTCATATCTTCCCTTGTTTCCCTCCTGGCTGAAGTCTATACTAAATTACTCAACATACTGGCCATGACCTTCTTTCAATAATTTTCCACTTTAGCAGTAAACATTAGCTTGGAAAGACATTTATAGAGACAATTGTATTCCTCACTGGAGCAAATTAAAAGTTCTATAGATTAGCCTTCAATTTCATCCTGTGCTTTTGGTGAACTGAGTTCATTACTTGAATTTCAGTCTTGTGGTTTAGGATGTCACTACATGTCTTAGAGAATTGGAGCTTTGTTGCATACCAAGAAGGCTGTACTGTTGCTCATAGTCTGGTATCTCCCCCTTATGGACTAAGAGCAACTTTTTAATCTTGAGCATCTTTTGGGCTCTTTACAGCCTAAGATGGCATGCTCTTAGAAGGTCATTGAGATGGTCAGAGTCAGCTCTTGAGACTTTTCCTGTCCGTGGTGGACATTGTCCCCTCAACGAGAAAGCCAGTCTTCTTCAGCACTGCTCTTCAGAGCAACTTACCACACGGGGTCAGTAGAAATCAGTGAGAAATATTTCCTCCTTCACCCCCCGAGAAACTCTGAAATGCTCACAGCCACTATGCCATTCCCTATTAATTTCAGGAATTCAGCGAGGGAAAAACAGATGTGTTTTCATTATAACCAGACAGCTTTCAACACTAAAAAATGAGTGGTTTCCTAACATTACATGGAAGTTTGCTCTTTTTCAAAGCTACCTGGGGTTAGGCTGAGGGAGCTGGGTCTCTTTAGCTTGGAGAAAAGGAGACTGAGGGGTGACCTCATTAATGTTTACAAATATGTAAGGGGTGAGTGTCAGGGGGATGGAGTTAGGCTTTTCTCAGTGATGACCAGTGATAGGACAAGGGGTAATGGGTGTAAGTTGGAGCATAGGAGGTTCAAGGTGAATATCCGAAAAAAATTTTTTACAGTGAGAGTGACAGAGCACTGGAACAGGCTGCCCAGGGAGGTTGTGGAGTCTCCTTCACTGGAGACATTCAAAACCCACCTGGATGACTTCCTGTGTGATGTGCTCTAGGTGACCCTGCTCTGGCAGGGAGGTTGGACTAGATGATCTTTCAAGGTCCCTTCCAACCCCTAAGATTCTATGATTCTATGATTCAAAAGCTTGTATTAATTTATTTGTCCAGGATAACTTTGTCTCTATGTTTCTTCATTACATTTGTAAAAACAAGTGGTTTCAATGTGGCATAGATTGATAGTTTCTGTTTGTTCCAAACTAGGTTTCATACAATTATTTTATTATTAATAAAAGTACAGTTAGAATAATTTAAAAATGAAGTTAAATAATGTATCCTACTAAGTTGTGAGCAACTAAGCAAGTAGTTGAGACCAGCTGCATACATTTTCTCTCTAAATGTTTATGTAACTCATTTCTATTTTATTCATGACTGCACCATGAAGACTATTCATCACACTTGCTCTGTTCTCTCCATATCACATTCCTTTCATTCCAAAGGACACTGGGGAAAAGTGGAGAGGAAAAAAAAAAAAAAAGGAAAAGAAGAAGAAGAAAAAAAAAAAAAGATCACTGGCTTGTTTGATTCTCTGTCACTTTTTGATAAAGCAGTATGCCTAGGGAGCCTTCCAGACATAAATTACAGCAAATTAAAAACCTACTTACACCACAGTGGGAAATGGCATCTCAAAAACTTTACCAAATGCTATCTGACCATTTTTCCTTTAGGCAGGTAGTGAGTCAAGCTGATGTCAGTTAATCTTAAACTGCAGCAGTACATTAGGTAGCATTCATGGAACCCTTGAAATTCCTTTTTTTCTTGCTGTAGCCATTCACCCTGAACAGGTCAGATGTAATCCAAAGGGATAATGCTGGGAAATACTTTGGGAAATATTCAGATTTTGATCTATTGAGACTGTTGCAGCAAAATGGTCAAAGTACTGTTAAAAAAGAAGTCCAGAGATTGAAACTGTCAGGGAATTATGGTTTTGTAGATTGAGTCATTTGCCAGAAGTATTATTGTACTTTGGGTCATTGTTATGATACAGACAGCGTAAGTGGTAGAAAATGAAACTAGATGGGTGTTTTTGCTTCCAACAAATCAGAGTTGGGCTAATCCTGTCGAGGCTTGAGAAAAAAAGTTCCATTGGCACCACTGTACAATGACTTCAGTGTGCTTTGCTCAGAGCTGGTGTATAATGAATGTATGTTCAGTGTAGTATGCAGAAAAAGTATGCACAGTGAAAAAGGTTGATTTTTCATGTATATTGCAAAACCAAAGCAACATTATTCTTTTAACCCAGGCAGTGACATTCCCTAAGTTTCTCCCTGCTAATATGAACAGCAAGCAAAAGCTCTGAAACATGATTTTTCTTTTGCAACATTCACAATTCATTATGACTATAAAATGCAGACTCAACAAAAATTGTTAAAAGAACCTAATTTCAGTTGTAGAGTTAAAAAAGCATAGATTTAAAGTTGCTCAGGCAACCTTAGTTCTGCTTCCTTGAAAATCTGTTCTTTGCATTGAATGTAGCAGGAAATCCTCCTGAAAAGGCAGCAGAAACTGGTCCTACTTTATGCTGGAGTCAATGGCACCCAGGGCATAGGGTGCAAGTTCCTGCCACATGCACTGCAAGATGCACTCCAGCCCATGGCAGTTGACAGTGGGATTATGGCATTGGGCTGTTGGCTGATACATGCTGCATTCAGCTCAAAGCTTTAAGAAATTTCTTCCTTTCCTGTTCCCTAGGGAACCTGGAGAGTCACTGCCATGGATGGTGGGGAAGGAAAAGCAAAAATGATGCTAAGAGGCCCAGAGTTATTTGCGATGAGGCAAACCTTGTTGCCCAGAGAGGGGTACAGTCTACAGAAGCCATGTCTTGGATCTGGGAGTCAAGCAACTCAAGGTACAGCTTCTCTAGTTCCCTGGCATTCAACACATAGCAGTAACTGCCACATCAGCACTAGTGTACACCTGGAATGTTTTCTTTCTTTATTCTTCTTACATGCAGCCAAAACCGGAAGAACAACAAAACAATGTTTTAAATATTTATTTTTTTGTTTTTTTTAAGATGATATCCTGGAAAACTCAAACCCAGAATATTTCAGACATCAGAACTCATTTCCTCCACTGTGCAGAGTGTCACTCTTACATTGTCATGAAGCCGTGATCAAAGTCATAGGTTTCAAAGAGCTATTAGAAGAACTGCTGTGTCTGGAAACTGAAAGTGATATTGGACTCTAAATGTGCTACGTGCCATAAATAAACATTGCAAGTGATAGTTTCTCTGCTATGGAATGAACAAGCAAAGTGGAGATAAATTATTACTATCCCTTTGCAGACTTGAAGAACTGATATACAGGTAATGACTAAATTACTTGCCTCAAGTCACATCAGAGCTTGAAATGGAACTTCAATGTCCCAACTTCCCTTTTTTCATCTTAGACATCCCAACTTGCAGCAATGTCATCTACTTACTCCTGCAATAATGAGAAAAACTGACATATGCGGCCTGAGAGATGCACCTTACAGAGGTGGGCATTGTGTCGGTGTCCTCAGTAGGAAAAGTGGAACCAGGGACTCTGGAACAGGGCTTTGACATGCCTGGTGCTCAGAAAGGAGCTCAAGTTGAAAGATTCATAGAAGCTGTGAGGTGAGGGAAAAATGGAAAATTTATACTCAGTAGAAGGGGGGAGAACGAAACACAGTTGATAAATACAAACTTAAGACATATTTAGAAGCTGGGTATGCAAGCTGAACTTGCCCTGGAGCTGATTGCTGTAATGGCATGTTAAATAAATCCGTTCTAAACTTGGCTCTGGTGCAAGAACACAGTTTAACTAATGAAGTGCTTATGGACAAATTTTCAAAAGTATTATGCAGAAACAAGCTTTATTTCGCTTGAATTGTAATATATGTTGTTGTTTTTTTTTTTCATCTACTTATTGTGACCATCACAAATCAGATCATTTTTTTCTGTTAATCTCAGGGCTACCTCCTCCTTTTACTATCCTGGGTAACCAAGAATATAACACATGCTTCTCTTCTTTGCTTTTTTTCCATAGTTCCACAACAGACATGGGGAAGTTTTTTGTCATTTATTGAGGAGTTGGTAACTTCTGGGCCTTTCCTTTTCCATTATGCATATGCTAGAGACAAGACAAAGCTGCTGAGAAATGGAGGATATTTATGAAACAGTAGTTTCCATGGCCAAGTTTTTTTAAGAAGAATACTTCAGCTGAAGAGTTAGAACAGTCTGTGCCTCAAATAAATCTGAATGATGGAAATTCATACCAAAGAAAAGACAGAAGAAAAAAACAGTGGAGTAAAAGATATTTCTAAAATCTAAAATGCTTAAATCTAAAAAGTCTGTCTCAGTCTGTATATATAGAAATAGCTAGATAAAGTCAGAGATTTCCTGATAACGCTTCTCACAACATTATTCAAGTAAATATAAGGAAAAGTTAGGAACGTATATGTCCACTATGTGAAAAGGTGCTTTCTGTATTGGGTGGCTTTCAGC
>NW_009970725.1:6922483-6924795 GCF_000747805.2 Chaetura pelagica
AGGAAACATAGGCATAAATTTATTTTATTCTTTTGATAAAATATTTCCTTCAAGAGTTTTCAGAAGATAGCAGAAATAAAAGTATATGGTTCTGCTAAGCCTTAAAATAATGTGTTTACATATCAGGGAATCTATTTTGTAGAAATCAATATCTTTTCATTGCATCTGGGGAAGAATAATATTAGACACCTGTTGGTTCTTGGTATTCTTAAACTCTGTTTGCAAGGGAAACAAATAATTTTACAGCTGCTTCCAAGAGAGCATAATATTAGATCTTAATACTTAACTGTATTTCCTCACAAACATTGATTTGCTGTTGTTATTGTTGTGACTGTGTCCAGGTGATCATATAGTTTGAAAGAAATATGCAATTAAATTGATATCACAAAACTATACTTGGTATATTTGTGTCTGCCTAGGTCTCTGACTCAAAAGTGAGTCATTTGACTTTTATTCAGAAATGGAAAACTCAATTTCCCATTATTAACTCCTCAACAGTTAACAACCCCCAAGAGTGCTAGAGTCTGCTTCTAATCGAGAGGCTTGACAGGGGACAGGGGCCTCTTCCAGTCCTTCAGCAGCTGCAAATAACATGGGAGAAGTCCCATTTTAGATTCCCAAACATACCCCAGTGCAGTGCCAAGATCACCAGGCATTCTTTCGGCTGGTTTGGGAGCAAGAAGGGAACACAGGGCAGAGGAGCTGGAGGAAGGTACTGTCCCACTGTGAATGTCCCCCTCAAAGTGCTTCCCACTGCAGCCCAGGAGTCATGGCACCCTTCTCTGAGTTGGAGGTTCATATTCCTTGAAGAAATGACTTACAGCAAGAACTTGAACCTTTCTGTGGCTCCTCCCAGAAGGATCTGTAGCCAATGGATAACTGGTTGTACATGTACTCTGACCAGAAATTCTTTCTACACTGAAACTGCAGATAAAGCGATGTGAGAGCTTTCTTTCACAAACTGATTTTTCTGTCTGAAAAATGGCTTCCTCTAAGTATGCCCAGCCAGCTCTGTTGTGTATTTGCTAAAGGCATGAACACATATGCATTTTTGCTTCATTATTGGGGTTTTCTTTCTGTTGACATTTATTCTGTGACTGTTCTAATATCAGAATTACAAAGACCATGTGATGTGAATGTTTAAGTATCCTACCTAGGATATGTTAAAAGAATCTGATTTTCAGAATTTCAGGTCCATGGTTTCCCAACATCAGCCCTATTTCCCCCTGTACTCGGCACTGGTGAAACTTTACCTCAGTACTTTGTTCATTTTTGGCCCCTCACTACAAGAAGGACATTGAGGTGCTGGAGTGAGTCCAGAGAAGGATGACAAAGCTGGGGAAGGGTCTAGAGAGCAAGTCTCATGAGGAAGGGCTGAGGGATCTAGAGTTGTTTAGTCTGGAGAAAAGGAAGCTGTTGGGATAACCTATTGTGCTCTACAGCTACCTGAAAGTGGGTTGTAGCAAGGTGGGGGGTTGGTCTCTTCTCCCTAGTAACAATATGACAAGAGGAAATGGTCTCAAGTTGCACCAGGGAAGGTTTAGATTAGTTATAAGAAGTAACTTATTCACTGAAAGGGTTATTAAACATTGGAATAGGCTGATGGCAGTCAGTAGAAATCTTAGCCAAGAAATTATCCCAGGCTCTGCAGCCTGGGAATGACAACGGTTTGATCTCACATGTGGTTATTGTGTCTTGTCTTTCATGTGCTGGTGCAGGGGATCTCCACTGGCACTGAAGGGTGCTGGGAGTAGATTAGCTTTTGCAGAATGAAACTACATGCAAAGTCATTTATTTTGTTTTTGCTCTGGGATAATGCCCCTGTTTACAGACCACATTCTGTAGTGCCACATCTGGACATCTAACAGTCCACAAGCAGGGATGGATTATACCAAACAGCTGTGTTGGTATTACCCTCAACCATCCATCCTGGTCTCAGTGAAGAGATAGTTCAGCTGCTCACAAGACAGCTGCTGAATGGCTGCAGTTTACCACCTGGCCCACTAACAAAAATGTGCTCCATCAACACAAGCAGGTGGCATGAGCTGAGGTATCAATAGCCAGGCAGGCAGATGGGCAGGAGGGTGGATCACTTTGGCTCATGGGTCTGGGCACGCAGCAACCACACTTGCAGCTAGCTGGAGCACATCATGCTTCCTGCCAGGGCTTCAACTTGTAGAGTTAACCTTACTCCAGAGAAAACTATGCCAGACTCTGGCCTTTGAAGATTTTAGTAAACTTATTTTTCAGGGAAAAAGGGTTGCCAATTGGGATTTTTAGTGAGTTGTCTGCTTTTCAAAGATCTCTCTGAA
>NW_009970725.1:6924848-6943621 GCF_000747805.2 Chaetura pelagica
AGACTTAAATAAACATTTAATTAAAATCAGACCAGCTCTTTCAGCCATTGACTGTCTTCTCCTGTTTGTAGAGTTGGGGGGTTCTGGGGAATTCCTGATACTACACATTTTTCAATAGTATCAGCAAACTTTTCAAACTAACCTTCAGTACTTCCTTTCCTTTTTCTTCCCTCCCTCCCAACTCCTTTTCTCAGACAATTTAATCTATTTTTTAATCTCTTAATTTTCTGTATTCTCCTATTTCTTGCAATCTCCAATTTTCTTCTGACTTCCCTCCTTGCTCGTTGGTCCCTGATCCCTTTTTCATGTTTTTTTTTTTTTTTCCCCCCATGTCCTCTTTCCCAGCCCAACTGAACCTCACCACAAACTTGGTTATGTCCACAATAGCTTCTCCATAACAATGGAGAGGAATACCCTGAAGCATTAGCTTTCAGCAGATGGGCATCAGGAAGGTATATGTGACATAGGTGTTCATCCCCTGCCTGTTTTGCATATTTCTTCTTCAAATGTCTGTCTGACTTTGATGGCACCAAGAGATACAGCTCAGGTAGCAAGAGGCAGAATTAAACAAGGTGATTTTGTCACTAGTTGAACAGCTTGAAACCAATGCCAGGCAGCTCACAAAGAGGAGGAGCAGAGGGATGATAAAGGGCCAGAGCCAGGGCTCTGGGAGGGGAGCATCATCTGAGTGACATGCAGCATAAAAACATCTGTTTCCACTAAGGTATCATAACACTGTAGTTATGGCATGATCAGCATTATAACCACAACCGAGCATGTAATATTAGGTGCTGTGTCTGAGTCTTTGCAGTTATTTAAACCTATAAATATTTCCAATAAAAGCAAAGGGAAAATATTTGCCACACAATGTTTCGTGTTTGGTTTTTTTTGTTTGTTTGCTTTTTTCAAAAACATCCAGTTGATACTAGTTTGCCCCAGGTTTAAACTTCCCTCACCCTCCAATATAATTTGATTTCAAATTGTTCTACTTTTCCTTTTCCATTTTCCCACTCTTCCTCGAGGACTTCCAATGTCTAAGTGTGCTTGTTTGGTAGGACATGATTAAGGAGCACAATACTGCGTGAGATAAAGTAAATGTAAACAGCATTATCATCTCTATTTTGCAGAGGGACAAAAAAGGTATTGTGCAGCAGCTGATGATACTGGCTGATATTAGACATGCATTAGCACAATACATTGTGACTATTTTTTACATATCTTCAAAAATACAAAATATACAGCTTAGCAAGCATGGGCAGTGAATACATATATTTAATAGCTACAAATAAATAAACAAAGAATAGCTTTAGTCATTGCTATAGCTTTGTTACAGTAATGGCATTATTTGCAAAATAAAAATTAAAACAACCCAGTAAAAGCTCCAGTTCTGTTGAAAAGGAGGAGCCTCCAGGAAAGCTGGAGAAGGGACTTTCTACAGTGGCATGTAGTGACAGGACAAGAGGGGATGGTTTTAAGCTCAAAGCGGGTAGATTTAGATTAGATATCAGGAAGAAATTCTTTCCTATGAGGGTGGTGAGACACTGGCACAGGTTGCCCAGGGAAGTTGTGGATGTCCCCTCCCTTGAAGTGTTCAAGGACAGGCTGGATGGAGCTTTGAGCAATCTGGTCTAGTGGGAGGTGTCCCTGCCCATGGCAGGGTGGTTGGGACTAGGTGACCTTCAAGATGACTTCCAACCCAAACCATTCTATGTTTCTGTGGTGTGACCAAATTCTTATTACAACTCCCATGCAGGTTTCTGCTCAGACTCGTGTTGCTCCTGCTCCATGCTAAACACAAAATATTATTTTTCTTTCCTATTTTAAAGCATGCAAAACATGCAACATAATCCTGTATGCTCTGCCTGTCAACCTGAACCTCTACGTTTTTCTAACTTTTAAATGTTTTATTTCATAAATCTAGTTTGCCATTAACCTCAGGTTTTATTGTCCTTGTACTGTAAGTTTTTGGAGACACTTTTCTTTATACCTGTGGGTATGCTGTGAAAAGCTATCATTTTTTTCACTTGTCTATTAATTCTCAAAAGCAGTAGTTTTTAAATTTTCATAATGTAGAAAAGTTACTCCAGGAAAATCCAAAAGACAGAGGACTCAGTGACAGTCTGAATTAATCTGGATCAGATGATGAGGTGTTTTCAGAGTCACATCATGATAGCCAGCCTGCTTACAAACTCAGTTTCAGCTGTTAGCACAATTTTCAGGGTAGAGGAATTTTAAAAGCAAAGAAAATATATGGGTCCTATTGAAGATAAACAATTTCTAGACTTCAAGAAAAAAAAAAAGTAAAACCACAATCAGACTCAAAGGTTCCTCTGCCAGTTAAAGCTTTTTAACAGAATTGAAAAGATAAGACCAGGTGGAGATCATATGCCAAGTCTTTTGTGTTATAAATTTGGTAACAGTGCTCTGAATTTTGGAAAACAAACAGTTGCTTGATTGGAGGTTTGGCTGCAAGCACCCTTCTCTTCATTTTCATACAGACACAAAGATTCTGTAAAAAACACCATTTTGATTACAAACTTTCAGCAAACATATGCTAAGCTATAATAAAGAAAACCAGAACCTGATACTTTTCATGAATCTTCTCTACACCATGAGACAACTAACAGCTTCTATATAACTCCTCTCCCTCAGATGGGATTAAATTCTACCATCTCTTAAAATACAAAATGTAATGTAGTTTAAAACCTCATAAAGGATAAGAAATGGAACATAACTCTTGTTTTTCAGTTTCAAAGGTAAATTGATCTATAATCAATGTGAGGATTTTAGTCACATTCACAGCTTTTCAATTCAGCTAAAGCAATCATTTCAATTTTCTCTGCTCTCTAGATGCCATTAAAATACAGATTCAGTGTTCTGTAAATGGAATCAAATTATTGATTATACCTATTTACTATACATATGCATTATCTTGAATTGTACATATCAGTTATTACATAGTACAGATGAATCACTAAATACTTGGATGAATGGCTGGATACTTAATAATTTGTAATACTTTTTTTTCACCTATGGAAAATAATCAAGTGCATGACACCAAACTACAGAAATTTGACACGCTAAGAATGTCTGAAACTGTTTGTCCTGTCTGATCAAATAACTAAGTTAATGATGCAATCATGTAAAATGTCTTCTTCTAGTTAAAATGTTAATCATATCTTATTATACATTTTGTTCGGCATGTCCATCATTTAAAGGGGATAATTTCCATATCCAGACCATGAAAAACCCACACATTTCTCCTGTATCTAGTAATGTAGGTCTTCATCTCACATGGTCTGCTTCTTGCTACTAGGAATTCATATATGTCAGTAAAGAATAGTAACCTTACAGTGTTTTTAAAACTCTGCTTCCCCAATGTAGGGAATTAATGGCCAGTGGGATTTGCTATATTTTTAAGTATTAATTAAGATGCAGAGCTCTGTCTGAGGAATTAGACCTTGTAAGCCACGTGTTCCTCTTATTTTTATATCTTTCGGTTTTGTCATAAAAGTTCCGAGAATATTAGACCCATCTCCGAGGATGTGTTTTGTTTAGCTTTCAAATGCCTGCATTCATATTTCACCCACAGCACTTTTGAAAAACACAGTCTTCAGCAACTCAGGAGCTGAAGCTTCCCTGCAGCCACAGCAGAGGGGTGGCTCCCACAGCAGCAGCAGCTCAGTCACTTTGAGTACCCCATGACTGCAATCTGATCCTCATCAGTCAGGAGATGACACCCCCACAATCCCCCCTCACACAATGTTTTGGATGTGTCTTGCTAAATTGTAAATTACACCACTACTTGTGGGATGGGGCTTTTAGATGGTGAACACTGTGCTAAGAACTACAAAACTGTCTTTATCTATTAACAGCTCCACTGGTTGCCAAAGTTCACTAAATTTGCACTAAATTCTGATTGCTGGCAGCAAAGTAACTCAGCCAATGCTCACACAGCTCTAGGATTTTGTCCTTAAAAGATAAGGTGATGTTGGCTAATTTTTGTCTTAGACATGCAGTAGTGGCAGATGTTCTTGGCAATTGTTAAATGAGCTCCAGATGGTAGCTTAGAAGTTTGACCTTAAACATTTTCTAACTTTCAGCTGTAATTTTTCAATGAAGAGATGTGAAGATACATGGCTTGTTCAGTTTTTCTCCTGGATTTAAACTGAAGATAAGATTATGAGGTTCATCAAGAAAATGGATGATGATATTATCTTGTCTCGAATTCATCACAAATGAAGTTTGAAGGAATCACCTGTTCACCATTACTGATAAAAAGATTTTAAGGAGAAAGAAATAACCCAGTAATTTGGTTCTTTTTAGTCCTCATATAAAGTAAAGAAAAACAATTTTCTGTTTGAATCGTTTATCCATTGTCTGATAAAATTTCATCTACTTATGCAGATTGTTTTCTGTTAGGCTGTTCAGAGTAAACCCTAACTTGATGTATTTAACCTAAGAAAGAACAAATCACTCAGCTTTCAGCTTTAAAGAACTCTTTTAATTTTCTTTCTCCTTCAAAGGAGGATGTACTTATTTTTAGATAATGTACTGCTCTTAGCAGAGTAATCACCAGATAGTTTGCCAAAGACTGTAAGAAAGTTTGTCTCCACAGGAAGCTTTATAATTTAGAAAATAACATCTAAAATCATCGAACTCTCCTGCCAACTGGAATTGTTCTCTGTGTGCAGAGTTAAAGAAGAATCACTCATTCTTCATTTCCTTATTAGAAAAGAAAACAACCTATCTCTGCAGTAAACTTCTGTATGCTGCTTTCAGATGGGTATGGGTATGAGTGATTTTGAGTGAGCAATAGGCATGTGCTGTGAAATCACTGCTTGATTTTAAATTAATTTGTTTTCTTCATCTCTTTATTTTTGCTCCAATACGCCCATAATTCTACCATTTACCTTGAACATTATACTCTGAAAACTCACTTCTTCTGCCAGAGATCAGGTAAAAGTCCACCTTGTTTGGGCAGCAGGTGCAGGGCAGGAGCTGGGTCCCTTTGGGGCAGTGGTAGGGACACATTGCAACTGGGATCTTCACGTCACACTTACCTCCCACGGGAATAATGGTGGTGGGAGTGAATGTGGCCATGCTCATGTCCTACCCCAACACACAAAACACAGGCGAGATGCATCCATGAACAGAAATCCAGGATAATACTGCAGCTGGTAGTTTAGATACAGTTATAATAATAAAAATATCAGATGTGGACCTGTAGAAATCCTACTGCTTCAACTACAACTAGCATCAGAACTGCTATGCCCAAAATGATGAACTCCAAAAGGAAGAAAACAAAGCTAAAGAAGGTCTGCAGGTAGGGTTTGGGCCTTAGAGTTGTGAAACACTTCTAGATCATTTTGAATTAACACATTTCTGGAAATATTGACTTAGAAATATTTAAAGGCTGCCATCTATCATATCTTTGATCTACAGATAATTCAAGAAAATAAGATCTAATAACATACCTTATTAAAGCTGATGAATGTAATCAGCAGCTTTCAAGCCTAACTGAATATTGAATGCTTCTTTATACAGCAATAATTCAAAAGAGCAGGGAGCCATTGCCCAAAGTCAATGGAAATAAAACTGCAAGGCCAAAAAGGCTTCCCTGAAGTTAATTGTAAAAGGAGTCGGGTGGTGGTATTGATTTATGCAAATACCTGTGCCTGTAAACCTAGGCACTGACCCTGAGAGCAGGCAGAGAAGTTTGGGGCAGCTCCAAGGGGCTCAACTGGCCACCTCGCTGCCTGTCACCCATGCTCCACGGCTTCAGGGCATAAAGGCAGATCCATGATGCCCAAGTGGCACCTGGATGCATAATCTGTGTCTGACCCCCAGAGACACACAGGCACATGGGCTGCAGTTTAACATTTCCAAAGTGCCTAGATTAAAAAGCTGTAATTAAACTTCTTCCTGTTAGCCTTTACTACCTTTCATATGTTGCCTGCTTGTTGGTGGGGGACTTCGTACCTT
Source organism: Chaetura pelagica (assembly GCF_000747805.2). Lineage (NCBI taxonomy): Eukaryota > Metazoa > Chordata > Aves > Apodiformes > Apodidae > Chaetura > Chaetura pelagica. The sequence goes on from NW_009970725.1 coordinate 6,930,834, forward strand.
ACCTGAAGTAAGGGATCCCTTACACAAATATATTACCTATTATATACCTATATTACCTATTCTTATCCTGTATTACTTATATTTTGGAGAGTGCAGAAAGAAGATTTTCTTGATTCTGGTGAAATTTGTGGAAAGTGATTGAGTATTTGTTTGAAAATACTAACTTGTCCAATGAATTTAATCACAGTTTGCTGGAGACTTCATCATCGTCAGGTTAAAACAAAAAAAAAGCGGGTGTTCCTTTTCTGGAACATCACAAGCCTGCTCTGGGTGAGCACAGTACAAGCTGAGGGCAAGTTCAGCCTGTGCAGAAAGGAGAAAAAGCAGTTTCTTTCTTTTTCAAGTTGCTGTAGAATGGAAGTTTTTATATCAACAGTCGTGATGAATTCATTAAGTATAATTTGAAACCGGCTTGGTACAAAATTGTCCAGAAGTCTGCTAAAATCAATGTGACTATGGAGTGAGTAATTAGAATTCAATCAGCAGGGAAAGTTGCTGATTCTTAAGACAGAAAAATCAATACATAGTTTGGAAGAAATCATAAATTGAAATGGCTACATTCAGAAGGCAACTTGGTTTATACTTTTAAGATTACCAATTAGTTACATCTTTCACTTCCACTCCCTCCGTGGGTTTCCATCCAACACACCCAGTGCTCTCTCTAGTTTTGCTTATATTTTTTTCCTTAATCATGGAAACTTGGTTCATGATAAGCAATTTTAATGTTCTGATAAACTTAGGAAAAATGTCAATTTAAAACAAAGAAGCCAATAGAGACAGAGACAGCTTTCTTCTTGCAAACAAAGAAAAGAAATGCATTCAGGTACATCACTTTAATACTTAATGCTAATCATTAAAGTAAAACCAAAAATTTAGTCAGAAGTCATGTCACAGAAACTGTCTTGTTGATATTTCAGGGATTTGGAGCCCAGTCTAGAATAAAGCTACATTAAGGTTCTATAGTGGGCCTAGAGGTGTGGAGAAGGTTGCTAAAATGATTATTGCCTCATGGTAGAAACCTGAGTGTTTTAGAGAAAGACATTAGAACATAAAGTGTACCACTTCCAAAGCTGTTAGAATGGCCTTCTGAGATTTCAGGGAGAGTGTGTTCAGGAGCAGGTGTTTGTGTCAAAGCTTCACAGTGAAGCTTTGACACAAACTTTGACACAAGCTTCTCTGTTTTATTTTTGTTTTGTAATAAATATCCTATTTACAATAAAAGCACAGAAAAATAATGCTAAATTACATGTAAATATATTTTATTACCTGGCTTGAGTCACCTCATCAAAGAAGAGCATCAACGATTAAAATAAAAGAACAGGAAAAAAAAAAAAAGTGAAATCAGATGTGCTACTTCTTTTAAGCCATTTCATCAAAGACGAGCATTAATATATTTAGGAGACTTTCTGAGTAAGGCCCACCAATTTCAGTTGCTGAAGTTCAGCTCTGGACCAAGATAGAAAAGCAAACAAATTTCTGGAATACAATGAACAGGTTAGATATGAGATGAGAGAGTAACATGTGGTATGTTGACCTAAATAAATGCTAAATAATAGATTTTATTTCTGTGATCTGTAGGCAATCTCAGTTCATCTGCACACAGTCTTGCTTATAGAACAAAAACAACAAAAAATCCATTTCTCAATCCTGCAAGCTAAGCTTAGCAGTTACTCCATCTGTTGAGCTGCAGTAGCAGGCAGAGGCCATACTCTATTGCTGGACGTTGTTTGTATCTAGGGTAGAGTGTAAGGTTGCAATTGCAAGCAGTGACCTCTGTTTTGGCTGCTTGCATGGGGATTTGTACCAGAGACCTCCAGGCTGAGATAATATTCTGTAGCTGGGCACTGCCATCATCTGTTTGTTCCCTGGGGACAGGGGGGAAAAAAGGTGGGCCCTGCATTTCTCTCCCTGGCTGGTCAAGTCTTGCTTTCCTTTAGGTCAAAGTCTCACTTCGCAACTCACCAGCCTCCTATTCAGGTCAACTGTGTGACTAGACTCTTGTCTGTGTAATCATGGGAAGTTATTGCCGATCCTGGGTTGGCATGAAGTGTAAACCATTCTAATAATCTAATGTAAATCTCAGTTTAGTACGTGTCTTCAGCTCCAACCTGCAGAGAAGCTCTTAAACTCTTTATGAGTCTCTGCCATTTACTGTTATGCTAGGCAGGCTCAGTTTGCAAAGAGGAAAGTACATTGGCATCAGGCTTTCTTTTTTTTATCACTGCTAAATATCAGGCTGACGAGACTGATAATCATAGAACCATCCTTCACATTTTATTAGAACATGTCCCTGCATTAATCCAGATATTTAATTTCACTATTGATGGCTGCTTCTTAAAACATAAACAATTCTGTCTTGGTTAGAAAAAAGGTTTATATGATATCCAATAATTGCCTTAAGTGACAGAAACCACCACCATTAGCTCAATGCATTCTCCAAGGTTACTGGACTCGAGAGCATTTTCAACTACTAATTGTTTTCCTTCATGCTTCTCTGTTTTTCCCTCGTTCTGATAATTCATTTCTTCATTCCTTCCTCAGGTTTTCATGTTCACACACTAATTTTCTCCCTCAAGCTCCTGAAATGTTTTTGTGCACCTTAACCTTTGGCTAGAGCCACTGTCCTTCTGAGCATACACCCACTTCTTCTGTGGGGCTCTGCTGAATGAGGTAACTGCCCCATCAGCCTCAAGAGGGTCCCTGCAGATTTAAACAGGTATGGCTAAATGTGGCATTAGTTATTTACAGATAAAATACCTTTTCCCTTGCAGTTCCTCCAAACATAGCATTTAATTGGGGCTTGTTCATGTGTAGTGGGAAGCTCAGGACTTTTTGCAGTGACTTCCTAGCTGGCTACTGTCTCATCAGAGAGAGCCTGAATCACTGCTCTTTCAGTGCTTGAGCAGAGGATTGACAACAGCTAAAGGGAATTTCCAAGTAATCATAGCATCACTGGGACTTGCACTCCCTCTGAGAAACAGTCCTGCAAGAAATAGATAAAGATCTAGACGTGCTGGAAAGGGAAGAAGCAAAGGACTGTAGTGACTGTCAAACTCTCCATGAAAATAATGTGACTCAGCCTCTGTGAATACGGAGGAGGGAGCTGGCTTGGGTGAGGAAAGTGAGCCACAGCCACCATTACCTTCAGGACTCTCAACCCAATGTTTTTGGCAGCATTAACGTGGGAGTTATTCGTGCTCAGAGCACAGACATGCCAGAACAAAATGTGTTACCTGTGCCCATTAGAAGCTGTTAGGTGGCAACAGGATCTCAGTCTCCCACTGCGTTGCCACATGTTCCCCACAGGTTTTGCAATAGCCGTTTGTAAATACTTGCAAACTCTTATGCTGACTTACAGGATCACAGCATGCAGTGGAAATCAGAAATGTGAAATTTGTTGACCTGCTCCGATTGGTGATCAATATAATCTCAAATTAAAAAGTGTGTATTTCTGGAATGCAGGAATGCATTATCTCATTTAGAGGAAAAATTGTGTAATGAAGCATCAGTCTTTGTGGTCCTGTTGACAAGAAAGCCACTCTTGTCTGAATATTCAAGCTATCCACACACCCAAAGTTACTATACATTAAAAGGACTGAGAACTCATTTTATCTGTACAATTTACAATATTAAATCACATATAGTTGATATCACAACCTTTCCTGTCCAGTTATCCCACATCAGTGGTGGTGATTATGAAGGTAATGGTGGTGATTTTAGATTTCTAACGCTAGGATAGGGGGAAAAAAACCCCTTACTGACACAGAAAGTGTGATCATAACAATGCAGAAATGAAAAATGATGCTCAGGGGCAAATATAATACATGAAAGGTGTTGTAACTCATTTATTGAAAATTACTAGGTTTCATGATACCATCATCTTCTTAAAGAATTGCATTCAGTCCTCTGTGATGGCTTAGAAGTCTCTTTTGCTATATAATCTTTACAGGCAGCTCTCAGAAAATGCAACATAACAAAGGCAAGTGCTGAATACAAGATACATTCATGTCATAGGTGAATTTCATACATTTTATTTGACACTGATCCATCAATTGCAAACCAACATCAGATGCAGCCAAGTGAAGAGGGCCCCATTTTGCTGGTAGGGTGGCAGAATGGAATTCATATCTATAGCCTGCAGCCCCAGAACAGTATTACAGTACTATACATACATCTACTGGGGACAAGGAGACCTGAGCGAATGCTGCTCATTCACTCTGACTTTCCATAGAGGCTACTTTACCCTTATATTAAAATCCCGTACTCTAAAGGCATGTTTGCAGACACTTGGAAAGAAAAGATGATCTGAAGACAAAGTGTCTCATTTCCTAAATATTGTTCAATTTCTTTATTAAAATAACTCTCCTTCCCTCCTCACAAACCCCACTCCCCTTCTCCCCACCTTGTAAATTGCCAGTTGATGATAGTTAGTCTGGTGATTCAGTGGAAGCTTGAATTCTTCCATCTTGTTAGTCCCTGCTGATGGTTTTGGGGCCATCTTCTGTAAAATCTGTTATTTCACAGCCAGCAGTGACTCCACCTGGAAGAAAGGATGTGGCAATAATTTTTTGCAGGTCCTAGGGTATGAGAGGAGCAATCATAGGCGACAACTCTGTCATAGCCCAGGCTGCAGACACATTAGAAGCCCAGTTTCATGTTGTGGACCTCTGAAACTCTAGGTTAATAAAACCAAACTGCAGCAAGAAAATGTATTTGGCTCTGTGTGCTGTATGGACCTCTGACAGCAGGGTGCCAACTGGATTTGCTATAATGGTTTCCCCATGAGCTACCTAACATATGGGATTTTTTTACAGCAGATGATCCTGAAAGTCCTGACTATTTCGATTTATATGCTTTTGAATGCATAGCTTGGCATTAGGTGTTATTACACTGATACAAGCAGCAACTATGTACCTAACACCACTCTGATGTCTGTGAAAGAGAATGAGGAAAACAAACAAAAATTCCTGCTATTTTAATTCACTGCTGGCAGTTCCAATTGTTTTCATAAGCTCAGCTCTCTTTTTATGACCTGTAAATTTGAAACAAAGGAACATACGGATATATTTATAAATCAAAAGAGTATACAAAATCATATACGCGTGTAGACTTAAACACATGTTGACCTTAACATATATATGACCACAAATTATTTTAAGACAGCTATAGTTGGAAAATGTGGTCAATGACAACCCACAAATGTTAGGCTAAGGATGCTAAGTGTCTACAGGGTGCACTTTTCTTGCAATTTCTTCTCCTGTCTAATATTCAAGCAAAAAACCTTCAGTCTCTACTGACCAAGAGCTTTGCAGTTTATAAACCACAAAATAAATAGTTTCATCTGTGCTTTAGTTCTACATGTACTGTCAAATATTTGCCATGATGACTGTAAAGCTTTCCTAAACAATATATTTTGTACCTAAGCATTTAGCTTTAAAGGGTTAATTACAAAGTAGAGCATTTATTTGTAAAGCAAACAAAGAATAACAGGCTGCCTTGTTTATTTTTTAGCTGTTTCCCCATAGCAATTAAGATAATCCCCAAAACTACAAAACAACAAAAGCATTTAGGCATTTCCATCTCCAAAATTCTATTAAGTTCCCAAGCACACATTTAAAAACAAACAAAACAAAAAAACACACAAAAAAACCCCAACACTAGAAAGTTAATATAAACAATTGTTCCATTTGTGAAGCCCAGATCAGGTGTGTACTAGGAAAGGCACTTGAGAACATGCTACAGTTCCACTGGTTGTTAGCTCGTGCTTAATTGCACACATAGCTGTTTTCCTAGGAACCCTATAATTATTTTAAATTCACTCATGGATGGGATGATAGATCATACTCCCCTCTCCAGATGTGGAATAACAGTCTCTAGCAATGTAAGCACTGCATGAGTGCATTTACAGAAGTTCATAATCTGTCCCAAGTTACTTATCAAGTATTCTTAAATTTCACTCTGAAGACAGGGGGATGGAAAATTATAATACCATCTGGAAAAGATGAGTTCAGTAGTCGCAAACTTAAGGAAAGTCCTGGCCAGGACACTGGGTCATTTAAAGTATCCTTGAGAAAACTACCATTGTTCAGCAGATTACAATGAGACAGACAGAAAGAAGAGGGCTTACACTGAATTCATGAGTAAAATAAGTTCATTGCAGATTCAAGCATAGGGTAAAGGATGATTGCTTTCAATTAAGGAAACAATCTGCTCTGGCTGGTGGTTTTCTTAGTAGAATTGAATGATTTACCATATAACAGGTTACCACAAAGAAGGTAGTGGCTATTCTGTGACCTTTGGGAAAAGAGCAAGAAGAAAATGGCATGAAATAAATGAGGAAGACTAGATTGGTTATGAGGGAAAGTTTCCTAAAAATAAAGAAAAATCTTCCTGGGAAACCTAATTACTAGAGAGAAAGTAAGCCAAATCCTGGAGAGCATGGTTTATATACTGTTGAGCTGAACTGAGCCAAGGGAAATTAGCAGGAAACCTGCAAGATGTGTTAGGATTTTATGATCCTGGGGCTCCATCGTGGCATTCACTTGCACTTTCTTCTACAGTATTTTGCAGCAGCAGAGCCTGAAGGCAGGAAAAATGGCTGTGGGATTGTGAGAGGTGAGAAATCCCCTCGGCTAGAGAAGTTTCTGCTTCACCCTGGTTTCCAGAGTAGCTGCAAGCCTAGTTCCCAGCCTGAGCTGAAACAGTTCTTCCAGATCTCCTCTTCTTTGAACAGTCCGACATTAGAGGCATTATAGGTTTTCCCAGGCTGCTCTTCCTTTTAGAGTGTAAAGTTCTGCACTTTAGTGTTTGCAAAGCTTTATTATGCTATTATGAAGATACAGAGTTTAATTGCCCATGCCTGCTGCTGATTCCCAAATCCATTTTGTCTCCCAATCTTAACTAGGAGTTTTTAATATGTAAGAGTGTTCCCAGGACCAGAAGCACATGTAATTCTGAACAACGATCCAGCTAGGAGCAAGGATAAGAGAATGAAATGTGCAGCATTGCTAGAGCTTGCTAGAGCTCATGTAAAACAGCACCAAATTATGATCAACTCCATAAAATACTACCAACAGATCTAGCTACATTACCATAGTAATTAGACCAAAAGTTTCCAGCTAAAAGAAGATGGTCCACCAGAGCAATCACCATTGTCTCTCTGTAATATCTTCAACTAAAAACCCAGCTGTGAGAATATTTTTGGCAGAAAACAGGCAATAATAGGCCCCTTTTGGTTATGCCCCCTCAAAATCTATCTTGTTTTATATGTATCTCAACTTCTGGCTAAGAGGAAGTGTGTGATGAGCAGTGCAATTGCTTCCAAATCTTAGACTAGCCAGCATGCATCCTATATCCAGTAAAGAACACTTCATTTTCCTTAGACTGCCCCTGCAATAATACCTTGCAAAGGTGCAAAGGCGTAGGACAGTGCTGACACTTGGTCACATGTGAATCATTTAATGAATGATGACCAAACATTTGAGACTGATGCCCACAATACTTTTATTTTTTTTAATATATATATTTTTTTTATTTATTTTTTTTTTAATCTGTAGCTGTCTTTCTGTTTCTTTCCTACCAGATAGTGTCTGGTTCTCAGTCTGCCTAGTCTTTATTCTTCTTTCCACCCTCATTTGCCCCAGAATTTCTCAGTAACTTTCTTTTTCTGGCATCTATGAATACCATAATGTCATAATTTTCTCAATGTTTGAATTCAGGCTGTCAGAATGGGTTCAATATATGTCCATTGGTCCTAATAAGCAATGCAAACATTCAATGTGTAGTACAACTCTGACACTAGCTAAGAGGAGTCTATCCTGTTTTATTTCATTCTATCCTCCTTTATATGTTCTTTAGGGCAGCTGCCAGCCTGTCACATCATCGTATTTCTGCTTTTTATTCCAGGTATTTTAGGATGGAAGAGGAACCATAACACTGGAATTACATATTTAATGGTATGGAGTCTTGTTTCAGCAGATTGTGAATCACTTTGGAGGCACACTTGGTTTCATGTATCAGTTCGTTTCACTGTCGATTTATATAGACAGCTTGTCAACAGATGTTGAATCAGTGCAGAACTTTAAACTATCAAGAGTGCTGTTGGGAGTTAGAGAATTTTGTTTGTCTCATATTCAGAGGATGTGTACAGACCAAAGCACAATATTCAGATTTTACTTCTCTGACATTTAGAAGTAATATAAAATACAGAGGGGTTTTGGTAGGGTTCTTTTCAGTCTATGTAATGCCTGAGAGCAGTCAGCTATAGCTGAGAAATAGAGATTCCACAGTAAGGATTGAGATGGTCTGCTAATGTCCCTTCCATCAAAATTGAAAGACAACATGAAGAACACATCCTTCAAGATCTTTATGAATGCCTTCAATATATTTAAATCAAACAGTTAAGAAATTCACAATTAATTTTGTGTGAACACTGTGATATCAGTAACCGAAACACCAAAGAAACTGTCTCCCAGCTAGGCACTCTAATACAAAAGGTTATTCTTTTCCAGGAGCTACCATAAACAGGCATTATTTGGCAGAAGAAAGATAAATGTTTCCCCTTCTCTATTACTAGGCAAACTAGAAATTACAATATTTCATAGTTTTTACAAACATTGTTCAGAAGCCCTGGAAAAACTGGCCTCTTTTGGAATTTTCTCATGAAAGTGATGAAGGCTTTCAGAGAAGCTTCCTGCTTGCTTTACAAACCACATTTCAACAGAAAGCCTTCTGGTGCTAATTAAGGACCTCCTTCAATTCATTTGAGGTTTGTGATTCTGTGGTAGGCTAGCAGTCTTCAAATATGATTTTTGGAGTGAGATGAGACAGTTTTGGCAAAAGTGTGATCTCCTGATTTTTAAATGGGCTATCCAGGAAAACAGCATAGGACAACTCACATTGGGATCACAGGAAGCCTGAAGTCGGATCTGCAGCACACGGCTGGGTCAGCCATGGAGCCAGGCCAAGCTGCTCAGGGATTTATCCAGCCTTGTGTTGAACACCCCCATGCCTGCAGCCTGCAAAACGGGATGTACTTCAACATGAGATGTAGATGTACTATGCAATAGCATGAGAACATACAGACACCCTGCTCACCCAGTGCTAGGGCAGAGGGAGTAAGAAGGGAGGTAATCTTAACCTCTTCCTTTACATCTGTGACTTGAAGCCCCCATCAGTCTTTTAAATACAGAATGAATTCAGGTTTTCAGAAAGACCAATTTTCAGAACATCCTGAGGCATTTTCCAGCCCTGCAGCACTTGATACAGTAGTAGCTGGCATTTGGGGAACATTTAAGAATTTGAGTAAGAAAATGCACCAACCTTCAGAAAAAGGGATTGCAACTGCTGTTTTCTTATTTGTCATCTTGTAGTACAGGAGCCCATTAGAATAAAATATCTTCACAGTTAAATCTTTGCTGTGTTTAAGTCAAGTTGGGTTTGTTTTCAGAGACTTCTTTAGAACAAAACTTTGCAATAACTGAAGAACAACAGACACTTTGAATTGCCTATTATTTTTGAAAGAGCACACAACTTGCTTAGAAAGGCTTTGATAATTACTGAAGCATGCCAGTTACTGAGCAAATGAATTTTATTCCGAGTTGCTAGAAGATTTTTTTAAAGAAGCAAGCAATTGCCCCATAGCAATGCTGAGAGCAGAGGCAAATTTTAGCCTCCTGTCTGAAAAAGGGAGCACGTTAGAGGTGGTGTATTTCTAGCTAATTAGCTGAAAATTAAAAAAGCTCAAGGAAATAAAATGAAACTATTTGCTGAATGCATTACACCCTAGAGCAAAAGACACCTTCATAATGATAAAATGCCTTTAATCACCAAAGGTTTGTCTAATCACGTCTATATTGATATATAACACACAGCACTGAAACTGTGCCAGCATGGCCCATCCCAAAACTCACTGCAGTAATGATAATGGCACTTGGAATGAATTTGCCTAATCAAAAAAACCCTCTGATGGTCTAATCCTTCCCATTCGGAAAAAGATTAGGCCAAACAGGCACAGTTTTGTCACAGTTGCTACTTGCAGTCATGGTTTTCATATTAAATTTTTCTTTAAGCATCAGATTCCCCATTTCTGATTCCTTGAAATGCCTTTATCTGTGTAGGTGGCTGAGCCAGCTTTGCTGTAAATTTTTGAAAAACGTCAAACAGAAAACTGTGTGGAAAGTTCAGAAAGAGTGAGGGGTTTCCTACAGCTCACAGCAACTGTGCACAGGGATTCTGTCCTGCCTCTCACGGGGGAACAGTCCCAACACCCTAAAGGGGATCGAGGGGGTTTAGACAGTGTGCACTGTCAGTCCCCAGAGAAGCAGCTGTGAGCGTGGGAACTGCGACCTACACTGCACACCAAACCCTCCTCCATGGCTACGATTACTAAACCAAGATGATAAAGCTACACAGAAAATGTGCTTAAAGAGTCTAAATTTGTCTTACAGCAGAATAAAGGTGTTTGTGTTTCAGGGAATTGACCTGTAATTTTTGGCAGATTTTGCTTTCAATTCATGACCTGCTATCTTTTTTTTCTCTAACTGCTCTGACTGCTCCTGTTACTGCAAGGAGGCACCACTGCTGGCTGATGCCTCACTGCTTTCAGAACATGACTCTGCTACTTTAATCATTGAGCTGCTTGTCTACCCGATGACACAGGAAACATGCAGAAACCCGCCAGGAATAGGGTTTCTGATGCAGGTGCTGGCTCCCTACCAACCCCACTGACACAGACAGACTGCCGCCACCCTCTGTAATTCATTTCTTTTTTTGCTGCATGTCAGGCTTCAGAAGGTGCAGATTACAATTACGTAGTTGATGAGCTTCCTAATCCAGTGTCTAATTTCACCTGCACGTTGAATTTTTAATCTTGTAAAGATTCTTAAAGCCATCCCTGGAATATACCCTCTGCACTGGAAGAACCTGGAGTCAAACAAGTATTATATAAGCTAAAAGCAAGGGGGGTTTTTTATTAAGCTGTAAAACAACACTTGGCTTCATCCCAAAGTAATTAATTTATTCCTTTAACTGGAGGAAAAAATCAAGCCATCTGATCTTTTCAGTGTTGTATATAACTTTATGCAGTCGATGGGTACAGCCTGAGTAGATCAATCTGACAAAACATGTTTGCAGCATGTACTTGTTGAATGAAATTAAAAATACAACACTCAGAAGGTTAATATGTATATCGTTATTAGAAGCTTCAGTGACCTTCATTACAATCTTCTAAGTGTATGACCCCAGGAAGCTAAAATTCAGTAGGTCTGTTTTTCTCTGAAATCTCACTGGCCATCATAGACTAATAGATCTGTAATTTAAATCTGAGGTTGCATTTTTTGTTAGGGCATGCAGTTATGGTAGTATCACATGCCTTCCAGGTTGTCTATAAGGGGAAATGTGCTCAATTCTCCTTCCTCCTTTTCTGTTTCTACTAGAGAACCAAACAAGCTACAGGTGTGACAGGTAGTCTTTACTCACTGAAACTTTAAAAGTGTATCCATAGTAGGCTTTATAGGAAAAGAAGGAAAAATACTTTTGGTCCCTAGGTCTGTTCTGAGCTGCTAGCCTCTTTAAAAGAACTGTGACTGGGGAGATCCTTCTGTGACATAAAAGAGAGAAAATTCATAGCTCTGTGGTGAGGCTATATGTACCCACACACATATAAACCAACACAAACTAAGCAGGAGCTGGATGGTTTAGCAAACGCTTGTATTAGCAACTCATAGGGAACACCCCTACCCACAGGTCTTGGCTGCCCGTGGCTGCTTCAGAACCCAGAGCACTTATCAATAAATACGTGTTATCCCCCATGTCTAAGGTCTGGTTAAGGTATTTACACTCTGTTTAGTTCAACCCCCTGGAAATCAGAGCAGCAAACAGCTCTCTGCTGTCAGCTCTGAGCCACTGTCTTGAGCTGGTTGGCAATACTAAACTTCATGCCTAAGGTGCTTTTGCTTTGGTGGTTGGAGCAGTGTTCCCTTTGCACTGGCTCTAACAGTGTGTGAGATGATTTGAGACCTGTTAGGGTGAACGATGTAAAAACGTGTAGTGTGAGCCCAGTGTTATTCCAAGAAAGGGCCACAAGTAGCAACAGGGACTCGTGGAGTGTTTGGAAAGTGTGGTGGGGTAAATCGAAGGCTATAGCAGTGCAGTGAAATGCCTGAAGGGGAGAGAGCTGGATAGAAGTGGTCTGAGCACACGTCTGGAAAGTCAGAGCTTCTCTGTGTTTATTCCATCTTGGCAACAGCAAGAGCTATTTTCTTCAAGGACTTTCTTAAATAAACGTAAGTGAAGTGAAGTGCCCATTAAAGAGAGATAATGTCATTTAGCTACATGGCTGGCCTATCGTCACAATAAGCTAATGTTTGCAAGGCACATGGGAAGTACAAATAAGCACTAATTAAACATTTTTCTCTGTTATCCCGTTTCCCATAGACGACAATAAAAGTTTCAGTAGCTAATTCCAGATACGACTTGCCTCTGCTTGGCAGCTTAGACCCATCTATTTGCTCGCTCAGGGAGAGCCTACCTCTGGGTATGCAACAGCAAACAAAACCTGTTAGCAAAGCGCTTAATCTCCGGGGCGCTCGGAGGCAGGAGCAGAGAGCAGCTCCGCGCAGTGACACGGGCTCTGCAGACCCAGCGGCGGGGCGGGCGAGGAGGGAACCGCGGGGTTTACCTGCCCCCGCCGGCACCTGCCCCCTCACCTGCCCCCTCACCCGCCCGGCCCCGAAGTTTCCCGGCGAAAGTTTTGTTCCTGGGAGCGGCTGCAGAGGGGGCCGCCCGCC
>NW_009970725.1:6943811-6959522 GCF_000747805.2 Chaetura pelagica
GAGGGCTTGTCTCCCGTGGGAGGGCGGAGGGGGGGTGGGGGGAGTGCGGGTCCTCCCGCCCTCCGGAGCGTCCCCAGAAGTTGAGGGGAGCGCTGAGCCCCCCGTGCGAGGCAGCGCCCCGCACACCCAGCAACTTTTCTGCTGACTCTCCGCACAGCTCTCCAGCCCTCAGCCCCCCCGTCCTCACACGGCGGAACCGGGAGCTCAGGGCACGTCTCCAAAGGAAGAGGCACGGGCTGGTGTTGCCTCTGCGTTTTTGGAGCAGCGGAGTGAGTGACTGGGGCAGGCTGCAGGTCTGCTTGGCGTGCTGATAGCAACACGTCGGTTCCCTGCAGTCAATAAACAAGATGGTGTAATTTCACCAATTTACAAAAGGCAAGGTCTTGCTTTGACACAGTCTTTTCCCTCATCCCCCCCATCCTTAAAGGGAGAAGAAAGTCCGCCCTGACTCCTGCCAGAAGATTTGCGATCCATCAAGTTGCTCTCTCATGAGCCCTGTTTCTGTGTAACTTCCCAAGTGCCGGGTGACTTTCATGGGACTGCTCGCTGACTTCAAGCAGTGCTTCAGGCAGGTAAGAGCTCAGCATGTCAAACCTGTCTTTGTCTGCGGTCCTGTCTGGGAGCTGCTATGAAGTGTAATGATGCTTTCTCCTTTTTAAAGTGAGACGTCCTGCAGCTGTCAAATGCAACCCTTGGTATTGAATATTCTGGTAAAACAGGTCGAGTTCCAAACCTGTTGCTTTCAGTACTGGAGTGTCTTCTCTGTTCTCTTTAACTAAGCAAAACTTTTCGTGATGCTGGTTGTTAACCTGCACGCTCATGGATCAGGCAACTCTGCATTTTTCTGTTATGAACACAAGCATAGCTTTTGTTTCTTTCTTTATAAAGAGTAATGATTAGAACGGCAGCTTTAAGTGGCTGAAGGTTGCTATGTGGATTAAACTAATATAGTCTGAAGTTCAATAGGATTTATGGTTGAGGAGCCAGACCAGGTAAGTGGTTGTGTTTAGTGCATGTTCACGGAAGCAGTGCAGGTGTTATGGGCTGCTTTCAGTCACCTCATAAGAGTTCCTGTGGAAAGACTTAACAGCATCAGAAAGCAGCATATGCTCCTTTGCTAAAATGAGTCTTGTTTACATCCACTTCTTCCTTAAGAGGAGTTTTTTCCTCTGGAAATATATTGAAAGGGTAATGAGAAACCAGTGACTTAAATAGATTGACATGGCCAAATCAAATGCAAACCATATTTTCTTTGCCACCTTATTGATTTTGTATAACATGTTGTGTGCTATAAAGTCCATTAATAGCAAAATATAAATGTTGTAACAGCGTTGTGGTCTGATATGTAACAAGAGAGAGAGAAGCAGAAAGATGTTAAATATGTGCAGCTTGTCTGGGTGGGAAGTTACTTTGGTGATGTTACTGTTCAGAATTTCCTGATTGCTCTTGAAATTCTAAATTTTTAAGCTTTTTTTTTTAAAGGAGCTCTATTGTTTCAGGATTATCAGTGGATGAGTGAAGGATGCTCACTTTGTTTAAACAGCTCTCTCCTTTGAAAATAGATCCCTATGTATTTCATTAAAATTTTTCAGTATTATTTTTGTCTTATGGAACTCTTAACAAAATTCTCCTAACTTGATTTGCAAGGCTGGCAGGTAGTAATCTTCTGTTATTGCCAGTGATAAAAGTTGTGCAGGCCAGATGGTGTCTTCACTTTCACTTTGACACAGTCTTGTTATAAGCAGCTCTTCAGGTGAAGAAGTTGCTGAGCTGTTGGAAGGACTGGCATAGCAACAGGCCTGCATAATGGGTGTCTCCCTCTTTGGCACCAGGCATTGAAATACTGTCACAGAGTGAAAGAGAAGCTCATCACTGCACTGTCCTGTACGATTGTTAAGGGTCCCCCACTCTAACCTCCACTAGTAGATTCATAGGAGAGCAAGGGCTGCATTGTGGGAATTTTGGTTTTGTTTTGTTTTGTTTTGTTTTCTTTGTTGTTTGTTTGTTGCTGTTGGGGTTTTTTTGTGGGCTTTTTGTTTGTTTGTTTTGTTTGTTTTTTCGTTTCTACAAACTTGCTCAGCAGCACTGAGTTTGATTATCTTGATCTGGATATGCACTTAATCCAAATTTCTGTAAGGACTTAGACATCACCTCACCATCATATTCAACATACCTTGCTGGAGAGAAAAAATGGCAAATACTACGTATTTATTCCAGCAACCATTGAAATAAACCAAAATGAAGAGCAGCACTACCTGAGAGGAGGAACTATGCGAGTGTTAAGAGCTGGAGCTGTGTCCTGCACTAGTTGTTAAGCCAGAAAGATGAGGTGTGGATGGTGGAAAGGTGATCCTGGAGATTCACCTATGCATGACGTAGGACACAGGCTAACAGATGAGAAGTGAGAAGAAGCCTTGCCTCCTTCCACTGACTGAGCTGAAGAAGGCTGGGCCAGCCTCCAGCAGGACATTCCTTGGTGCAAATTTCTTTTGCCGTGGTACTCGAGTGGAGGCCTCAGAAAATGTATTGCTTCTAGGGGTAAGGAAGGAAGAGAAAAACGTGTGATGTTGCAGCAGCTTGCTGTGTCCTTTTTCTCATTTTGCTTTCATTTATTTCATTGTGTCTAAGGAGATGCTGAGTGGGTGGGAATTTGTGGTAACCCACAGTAATATGAATCTTTGACCATTATAAAGAACATCTGTTTTTTTCATCAGTATTCTGCTGGCTAACCGCTCATCTTGATCATGTTTTTTTAAGGTGAAGGAAGAAAGGTGGGAGTGTTTGTAAGCAGTTTGATACAATCTAATGTTTTGCTTTTGTATGTTTTGCATTTTGGAACTAGGTGATGGTGAAGGTAATAGGACATCTTAAGTCAGGACATCTTAAAAGGACATCTTAAGTTAGTCAAACATACTGTGACCCTTGGTTTTGTGTGGTCTGGAATGGGAAGAAGTCAGGAATGGTAGCTGAGTGCTAGAGTTGTCTCTCCTCAGGTACAAGCAAATATTGCTTGCTGGGAGGAGAAAGGTGGATAATGCACTGAAATGAGTAATCATACCGAAAGTAGGAGATGCACTCTGCCCCATTTTTGGGTGGCTGTGCTATTCCAATTGCTTGTGTTGGCACTGTAGAGGAATGTGCTTCTTTGAGGTGGACCTGAAACACAAGTGGGGAATAATGTAAGGATTTTACATTAGTGGATTGTGGATTCCTGAAACTCTTACACTTGACAATGGAATTCAACAATTTGGCCTCAAAAGTAACTGATTATAAACTTGTCAAGTTTCTGCATTTTTTATGTAAAGAGGACTGTGTTGTCATCTAAGGCATGTAGTGTTTTTGTCTGCTTGAGTAAGTGTTTCTCCATTATGGATAAGAACAGTATATGGTATCTCTTTCCAGTACTCAAAGGGACTTGAACTTTCATAATGTGTGGGTCACTATCACATTTTTCCGGACAGGCTTATATTTAAGTGGTTGGGACATTGGGGTCCACACTTCCAAAAGAGATGGGGGGAAGCTGAGCTAAATAAAGTATCACATTCAGCATAGGTGAGAGGGACACAGCTGTTTCTTAGACTGTGTTAGTTTCCCTGTAGTTAACATTGTCTCCGGCAGCATGGTCAAGCTGTCACCCAGTAGAGCTGCGTTGCCCAGGACTGGGGGCAAGGGAAGATTTACAACTTAACTACAGATGCTGAACCTCCTTCTCAGTACAGCTGATCTCTTTTGAAAATACTTAGGTTGAAAGTAATTGCTTGTTGGCTCTTCCTTCACAGCCACAAGAGAGCATTCATCTTGATTAAAGAATATTTGCAGGTATTTCCTCTTTGCCAAGATGCTCAAGAGTGTTATCCATGACTGTTGCTTTTTAATACTAAAGTAGCAAATTTATCAGTGTTGTGTGGCCATTTTTCAAATTCTACTAGAAGACTCACAGACTTTTTTTAATGCCTTTATCATTTTTTCATATGCAGGTTACAAATCACTATCTTAAATAAATTAAACTACTTATTCAAGCTGAAAAACCTTTAAAATTCTTATGAGGTAGCAGAATAGCTTCAGATTTTTTATGAGTTTGATATATTTAAAGTCTAACCTGTGCTAAAATAGGTAGTCTTAATTTAAACCAGTATTACTCTTGTTTAAACTAGTCTTAAATCTTAACCAACACATAAACAAACAATACAGTTTCATATAAATTAAATTTAGATAAATTAAACTAATTGCAAGCATCATGAAAACCCCTGATAGAAAGATAATTGCAGTGACTGTGATGGTGAAGTAAATTGACTTTAGGGTGTGTTTGGTAGTTAAAAAAAGGCACCTGCAGAACTGCTCTTTCATTTTAGGAATTTCTGTTTACTCAAAACTGAAACTACCCTAGTAGAAAAACATCTGTTTTCTTATTCACAGATTAAATTGCTTGGAAATGCTCCTGATTTTACTGTGCATCTGAATGGTGAGAGTGCAGGGCTTGTAGATGGGTGGTCAAGGTCAGCTGAATATGCTATGCCATCATGTGTCATGAATGCACGTGATGGCTGACATTGCTAAAAGAAAAACCATAGGCACTATTCCTTGAATTAATCCTTTGTGGGCTGTAGTTTGATTAAACCATTGTTTCCTGACTTTCAAAGATCACCATTCCTTCTTTCTGGAGCAGTTTTTAGCTGGATGAGGTTTCTGAATGTTCCTGTGCGGGTGTGTAAGCCCTCGTGTTGGTGGCAAGAGCTGGGCAGCCAGGGACAATGCGAGCACGTGGCTGGAGAGGCAGTGCCAGCCTACACATCTCAGAAATGTTCACGGAGGTGTGGCATGAGATACTTTGCATTCAGCATCATCCCTGTGGCCCTAGAAAGCTTTTTTTGCCCATTCAAGGACATCGGTTTTCAGAAAGGAGGGCTGAAAATGCAAGAGTTTTGTATAGTCAGAAATTGAAACGAGTGACAAAACTTACTTGGAAGGATGCCACCATTCGTTGTGCATGTCTAGATTGGTCACTTTTTTATTATAAGGAAGTTACGAATTCCAAACAACTTTTCTGAAAGAAACTAATACCTGTTTTCTAGTACCTGAAACTTAATTTGTTTCTTTCAAATATACTAATTCAGACCTTCCTGTCTTATTTATTTGGCTTTTTTTTTTTTTTTTTCCCCCCCAGTGCAGATGTTGTCAATGTCCTGTTACATGAACAACACAGCTTTTGTCTGGGGGAAAACAGAAGGGGTTTGTATACGTTGGTCCTTGGCTCCTGAAGCATTACTTATGCTAGGAAGCTTCTGATACAGCAGAGTGATTGCTGAAGACATGCAAACAGTCTATTTGCTGCAGGACTGAAGTTGAGTTCAAAGACATAAGTAAACTTTTTTGGGTAGATAAGGAAGACTGCAAGTCTGGGAATGCTGAGGGTGCTGTCGGAAAAGGTGGAAGCAGTTACAGCTAAGGAAGGAGGTTCCACTACCCACACCCTTGCAAAAGACATTTCACTAAATTCTCCAAGCATTTTCCTTCCTTTTGGTCGATCTTCTCTGCTTCTTTCTAATCCTGTGCATCATTACAATAGCTGCAAACAGATACATGTATATAACGTATAGGAAATTCGATCACTGCAGAATCAAGGCAGAAAGAACTACATGGAATTAAAGCACATACTCATCTTCTGTGTTTCAGCTTTGAACCAGACACTTCATTATCCATACAAAAAAGATGCCAGGCAGAAGATTTACATTTGGTTAATATCTAGCTACCTGTCTTCTACAGAACAATTATAGATAAAATGATTGATGTTTAAACTCTGGTTTACATTGCAAGCAAGTTTGTGCATCAGAGAAGTGCATAGTTTTAATGGCACAGAATCAGAAAAAATCTTTAAAGTTCTGAACACAGGTTTGTTGATTTTGAAATCTTTGGGTTTGAAATCTTTTTCTCTTACTAATGTAGTTAGTTTGTTCATTCAACAGGTATTTTTAATGGGAGTTCCTGCTAAGCCTTATGTGTATGTGTATTTTTAGAAAATCAGCAATTATAGATATATCTGTGCTGAGTTATTTAAAAATACAAAGTTGTGGGACATGCAGTACTTGTAATTTTCCAAATAACTGTTAAACACCTTCATTTTCTTTGTTTGTTTGGATGCACATGTACTTTAGGCCTGTTCTTTTTAACAGATTTCTCTCTCAATTATATTTTCAGTAGGCTGTTTTCCTTTAAAAGCTTGAGTTTTTCTTTGCATTCTTTGTGGTAGTTTTCCAGACACTTCTATCAGATATGCAGTTACAAGGGTGTCCATTGTGTTGAATTTTAACACTCTCTCTTTTGCTGCACACACCAGTTGAAACAGCTGCTCCTCAGCCTTTAGTAACCAGCTTTCGAAGTCAATGTGTTCTGATTAAAGTTAAGGAGTTGTCTTTTTTATAACCCACAGAGTCTTCTTACATGCTTTTGCTATAAACTGAATTTTATGGCACCTTTGTGGCAGGTGCAGGGTATCAGGTAAATTACTTCCTTTTTCTGGGCCCTCTGCTATGCAATAAAGTAATCTTTCTGGTTTTACATTTGGTCTCATTTCGGTCCTGAACAAATCCTTTCTATGTTGCAAAACAGCAAAAAAAGACGATCCATTAATTTCCTTTCTGCTGCATTACTGATTGAGTCTTACGCTGACCTTCCTTAACCCTGCAAAACTCAACTTGGGTTCATGACTAAGGTTAAACATCAGCCTGTGAACTCCCCAAAGCCTAGGCTGAACTGATGTTGAGGTAGTGTAAGCAAAGTCTCTGTGTTGCAAGGTTGGCTGCAGGCATCCTTCCTCGAGAAGCACGGGCTCTGGGCTGCCCATCATGGGGACCTGGTAGCATTGGGTGCAGCCCAGCCTCCAGCTGCTGCTGGAGCTTCTCAGCTGGGATAGTTGACGGGCAGTGGTGCACTGGTGTGACTTGTGGGCACCTCGTCTGGGGCGTCACCTCCCTTCATTATGGCAGTGGGTGGCGTGTGGTTGTGTGGAGGTGGAATGGTCGCTGCAGCTACTTCAAGAAACACTTCAGCCTGGAACTCGTCCAGAGGTAGAAAGATCTTTGAGACCGTGACGAGAAATCTAAGCATTGGAAGTAATAGCTTGTGAGAGCTCCAGCTCATATATAGTGTGCTGTTAACACAGCTTCTGCTAAAGAATAAAAATGAGAACTAGCTCCATCTCTTGTTATTCCAGGTTGGTGTCTCAGGGAAAGACAGTGAAGAAGATGCAGGCATGCTGAAAACTTCAGAAAAGTGAGCCATGTGTCTTTCTGAAAGCTGAAGAGTAGCCCTCTAACAGGGCCATGAACCTAAGACAAGTCTTTGTGTCTGTACTGATGTTTGGAGTAGCTGGTCTACTCCTCTTCATGTATCTGCAAGCTTGGATTGAAGAACAACATACAGGTACAGTAGGCTTTCTTTCTTCTCTTTTTTTTTTTTTCTTTTTCCTGTTAATGTTAAGTGCATCAATTACTTAAAACATTACTGTAACGTCTATTCAATACACGTGGGCAATTGGAGAGTCCCCCCATTTGACCGAATGGCACTGAAAACAGACATTTTTTAATTGCTACACTTCATAAAAGCATTAAGAAATTTCTTGAGTCACATGAAAAAATGCCCCCAGCTACCTAATTGTATTTTATCAGCTTCATTTGCAAAAGCAAGTGTTGCAAAAGCATATTTTGCATGCATGAAGCCAAGCAAGTCTAGTTTAGAAATAATTGTATGCTGATTTTCTGTGGGTTTTGTATAGTTTATTTTGTGTAGCAAAGAAAATTTTTGAGAAGTACTTCTATGTCTAATAGACAAAAGTAGTATTCTAAGCAACAATGGTCATGTGGAATAATCCTGTTCCATTTGTTATTTATTTGAGGCAGAGTTAGTTACTGGACCTACAAGACTTTTTTATATATAACATCAGAGCCATATTGCAGCTTCTTGTAAATCTATGTTAGCATTGGTTTCAGATTCCTCTTCTGAGTGAATTTCTGTTCTCCGTTTTTTACCATATTTTGGTTTGCAGCACAGGTTGATCTATGTTGCTTTATGGATGAAACAAAACTAGGCTGTCTACCTCAACCTCTAGTGGATGCTCTGTCCACGGGACCAGTCTAGAGTTAGTCTGCACTAATCCCCTCACCCCAAAATGTGTATAGGGTGGATGTCAGTAAGGTTTTTAACACCCACTGTTTAGCTCTGCGGACCCACTTCTGTTGTGCCTTGTTACTTGATGGCATATCCTTGGTGTTAATTGTGCGTTTGTTTTGATTCAGGGGTTGATTTTTTTGTTAGATTGGTTAGGTTTGTTTTGGTTTTTTTTCTATTAACAATATGGAATGTTTCCAACTTGTTAAGAAGCCTTGACTTATGTCCTTTTATGTCTTTTTTGCTCAGCTTCCATTGCCTCTGTGAAAATCTTACTTTATAGTATGCTGATACCGTTGTGAAGAAATGCATCTGTAAAACCACATTAGCCTCATGGCTTTATTGATCTGCTGTATGAGCTGCAAGTCTCCGGCATGTTTTAGAGAGCAGTGATGAGGGGAGACCTGGTGCATTACTCCTGCAATTGTTTTACAATGACCTTGAGGGTTTTTTTCAACTAAGTGCAATTATCACAGAATTAATTTCAGCTTGTTAATGTTTCTGGGCTGGTCCAAGGTATTTACAAGCTTGTATTAATGACACTGTTAAAAGAGGTAGTACAGACTCCTGTCTGAGAGGTTCCCTTGTAATCAGCTGTTGGCACAAGGATGCTGGCAGTAACAAAGCTGTGGAGGGAGTTGTCCTTGAAAATCTCTGCTGTTGTCAGGAATGTTCAGGGTAGGTATCCTGGCTTTCAAGGTAGTTAAGGAATGTAGATGATAACTGTAGATTATTGATTTATTTACTTGCTGACATTCTTCACATTCCTTGCATCTTTTCTTGAGCTATAATTAACCCTTCTTTCCCCACAAGTTTACTTGCTGTTTCTTACTGTGGTTTTTTCACTCCTTTCTTCTGTCTGTATGTACCTATCATTAAAAAGAAACAAGAAAAATATAATAAAGGGGGAATTAGAACATACTGTGTTCTTTTGGTCAACCAGATGCCTTCTTTGAGGTTTTCTTTGATGTATTGCCATAATCTTCTTCAGAAGAGAGGCTTCTTACACACATTTCTGTGTGAAAACATTTCCATAATAAAATGGAAACTATTGGAGAATAACAGAATGGTTAGTGAGCTCAAAGTGTGACTAGTTTTGAGAGCCCTTTTATCTTCCTGAACTGCTGTTGTGATAGCACTTCAGCAAGATACAAAAAAAAAAAATGAATTTAGGCATTCTCTACAGTTGCTAGGTCATGCACACTGGGAAAAGGGTGGCCAAAAATCATCCTTTGGTCTCTGCTCTTGCCTCTTCTTCCAATATAAAATACGATAGCTCTCTAAATGTTATTTCAAACACCTGTATCTCCTCTAAACCTTCTACAGCTCAGTTCTCTAATGTTTCCCATCCGCAGTATGCTATTTAGGAGTTGATACAAAATGAAACATATTTACATGTTCACAATATACATTAGTGTGTGGGGGGGGGGTTTCCCCTTCTGATATTTTTTGTATCTCCGTGTGTAGTGCACCGTGGCTTTTTTGGGGATGAGCTGCATCTGGAGAATCCCAAATTGACAAGTATCTTTACAAGGATTTTGTGTGCTTCTTTAATGGTATCACTCATCACACCGCTGTAAGACAGCTAGCTGTAATCTGCAAGTGACTGAGCGAGTGATTTGACGTTCAGCTAAGAAATGGAAAGTGCGCCTCATGTTTCTCGACTGCCAAGCTATGAGCCTGTAGAGACAAGTGTTTGTTGTAGGCAGAACTATTTTTATCTTCCACAGTGCCCTGCTCAAGACTTAAAGCATTTGTGTTTGCATTTTGTTCCTGAAGGGTAGAAAGTTGGCTGTGTTTGAGTTTAGGAAAGTATCTGTTGTGCTCCAGTGAGGTGCTGCTGCTGCTGGCCACCCCATTCCTCTGAATGTCTGACTCAGAACCTTTATAAATCACAATCACTGGAAAAGACAGTACACGTTACTTGACTGGTCTTTGCAATGTTCACATTTGTTTCTCTCCTAGATGTAGTGCAAATTATTCCAAATCAGATGTAGCCTTTGTAGTGATTTGGAAAATTTTAATTGATTGTCCTGCTGTATTAAAGTCCAGGCTATTTGCATTCATGCTCACCATTTTCATTGCCACTTTTTCCGTTTCTTGCTGTTCTTAACTTTTCCCACTAGGGCTAATGCCACTTTTCTTTCATAGCTTGCCTTTTTTCTCTTTTTTCCTCCCTTCTTTTTGATTGCTCTTCACATCTCTGAGATCTCAACTGTGATTTCATTCCCCTTTTTGTCTTATTTTTCCTCTAGCCCTGATGTTCCAAAAGCATGTTTTTTCTTGTGATTTACTTTAGCAAACTAACCTCATCCCTCAAATTTATCCATCCCAGGAACACCTCCCCTAATCTTTCATTCTGTTTACTTCAGATGCACCTGCAGGCTTGGCAGCATCCAGCTGCCATTTCTCAGCACAGCTGTGTCTTCTGCTCCTTCCTGCTGTGCTTGGTCTCTTCAGATTCTTTCTCGTCACATTCGTCATCCCCGTATCTTAAAAAAAACATAAATCTTTCATTTAGAGATGTCTAAGAAACAGCTTCTAGCTACATGGTGGTCCTCTCTGATGGCTTTTCAGAGACATTAGCAGACTGAGAGAACCAGCAGGTTTCTGGGTTTGGCTCCATACATTGAGTATATAAAGACAAGATGACATATCCTTACTTGGACATAGCAGAGCCCTTGTGTTGAATGTCTGGAGTTCACCTCAGTGGAGTAGTGGGTAACAGACTTGTCAAGAACAGGCTGACATGAGTGTCTATACATGCAGACTTAATCTGGCTGAAAACTTAAATTTACATTGACATTGATAATGAAATATATACGGAGTACTTCAAGTGCTCCATGTATATGTATATATACTTATATATATAAATTCATGTACGTAAATGAAGCTTGATGTGAATTCAGCTAAATCCTTCAGCTTTATTTCACAGTTCTCCATAGGATCTTGCATTCTTCAGTGAAAGCATCAAGTATTGTGGTGTGATTAAAAAGCAATTTACTTATGACATGGTTAGTGATTTCCAGCCCTGATAATCTCATACAGGGGAAGCAGACTGCTGGGTCTCCCAGATGATGCTGAGTTTTATAACATGAATCATCTAAATTAGGGGGTGTGGGGTACAATGGGCACTTGAATTTCAATCCTGTTATGTGATGTGGATTGAAATATTAAGTTAGGGATTCTAATTTTATACTTTAAAACTCTTATTTTTGGGGGGCACTGATATGATTTAATGTGAATGATTACTACAAAAGAATTTGAGAATAACTTTGTGAATAGGTCTTTGTTGCAGTTTGTGTTTAGTTTTGTTTCCTCCTCTTAACATTTATGGAATTTCTTTTTTGTGAAGTATGCCTTGTAAGTTCATGATTGATGAAGGACTACTTCAGTGTTTCATGGGGTGCCATATGACCACTAATTAATGTGAAGGAGGCTACGCTGCCCCTGTCCTTCCATAGTTTTCTGTTCCCTAAAGTTGGGAGAGTCTGCCTCTTCTTTTTCTCAGCAGTTTTGCATCTTACCTTAAGGTTACTGGGGTTTTTCTACATGCTTTCTCCTTGCTTTGCAGGATACCAGTTTCAGTGCCCCATAGGTGCCCAAGAATCCTGTGTGTGTTCCTGCCCTTTTGTCTATCCAGCTCCTGAGTAGCTTCATCATGCAGACCCTATCTCCTTTCCTCAGGCCACAGCACTTGTTTTTGTGAAGAAGCAGAAGAAATATCATAAAAATTCAGATAAAAATCCCATTTTATTAAAAGATTTAAAATCTATAATATGGCAAGAGCTTCCTTAATTTAGTCTGCCACTGTGTGGCTATCTAGTACTACTCAGCATAAGAAGGTGGGCTTTTTCCCCAACTTTGCCAGACCTCATAATCCAAAGAAGTCTTTTGGGTCCTTTGTAACCTGGTGATATATTTTGAGTCCATGGAGCTTCTTCCTTGTCTTGACACTCTTAAGTAGCAAATGAATGTTTGCAAACACACAGTAGTATTTAGTTTTTTATGTTTGTGTGAGTTGATTTTTATCTAAATCTTGCCTAAGTGGGGCAACATTGATGTGGCCTTGAAGGCCTGTTCATATGTAATGGATTGCAAAGGCAACTGTTTACGTGGAAGTCATAGTCTTCCCAGACAGGCTTTAGTAAATACATTTATGTATTTGTAGAAAACAGGTTTGTAAATTAAATGAAAGGGCACCACTCAACAGTTATTAATAATTAACAATTTAGTTCTTTTAGCAACCTTGAAATATTTCTGTTGTCAAAAGTCCTGGGTAGTTTATGGGAGTATTTCTAGCTCTGCTGGAGAACACCACTTGTATGGCAGGCAAGTCTGGTTTACAATACTCAACTACTAACAAGGCTAAGTGTGTTTAGATTTTACCCTTCTTGTCAGAATATGCTGTCTTCTCTGTGTAAAGTGTTTTCGTTTCTTTGCTTTTGTAAAAATCTACCTCATTATTAGATTGAAGCACAAAAGAAGAATTCAATGGGATCAGTAAATACTGCTTGTTGAGCAGTTAGAGTGTTGTTGAAGTCATAGAAATATGACATTATTTTATTTGGTTAATTTCACCATATAAGATAAAATGGGTTTCCTTTTCTTCCCCCCTCTAAGTGGATGTCAGCTGTAAGGCACGAACAATTGTCTTTGCATAAAAAAAACCCAAAAAACGGGTAGAGATCGATACTTTGTCAAACCATATTGATCTAAAAACACAAGTAAAAGATAAATATAAGATAGGATGGTTTTCAGAGCTAGGAATTGTAGTCTGACTCTATCTTCAGCAATTGCAAAACCCAAAAGTTGTAAGAAAAAGAGGTTACAATTTCACGTTGCAGCATGTAGCATTTACGGCTGTGTTTATCCATTTATGAGGATGTTGAAGGACAGGGAACTCATGGAGAAAGTCCAGAGAGGGGCCATAAGGATGATACAAGGGCTGGAGCATCTCTCCTACGAGGCCAGGCTGAGAGAGTTGGGGTTGTTCAGCCTGGAGAAGAGCAGGCTACAGGGAGACCTTATAGTGGCCTTCCAGTACCTGCAGAGGCTACAGGAAATCTGGGGAGGGACTTTTTACAAGGGCTTGTGGTGATAGAACAAGGGATAATGGATCAAAACTGGAAGAGAGGAGATTTAGGTTAGACATTAGAAGGAAATTCTCCACTGGAGCAGGCTTCCCAGAGAAGTTGTGGAAGCCGCATCCCTGGAAGTGTTCAAGGCCAGGTTGGATGGAGCTCTGAGCAACCTGGTCTAGCAGGAGGTGTCCCTGCCCATGCAGGGGAGTTGGAACTCGATGATCTTTAAGGTCCCATCCAATGCAAACCGTTCTGTGATTCTATGATGTTCTTCCTAGGTCTGGCTGTTTAGCAGCACTCCATCTTGCATTTCATTCATTTTAGTTTTGTCATTCCAATAGCTAAATTGCATCTAATTTTAGAAATCCTCCTTTCTTAAAACAAATTCCTGAAATTACTGTCATGCTGTTTTGCTGAGGTTATTGTGGAAGAGTATTTCTGAGTTGGGTGTTGTGGTTTAGTCCTTTGGTATTTAGCTTCTGTGTTCCAGTGGTATAAAAGAAAAGAAATGGGATGAGTTTTTTTGGAGCTTCTTTCAGCTTTATATTCAGTAACATGTTTGAGCAGAGGCTGATGACACTTTTTAATATTATTGTGTGTAAGCTTTTGACAATCCACTCAACCTTTTTCATACCTAGACCACAGAGGTCTACTTTTAGAAAGGTGTAGTATCTATTCTTGTTTTACTGAGGACACCTGAACATAGTCCTTCTTACCCGTTTTCAAACAGGATTTTCAAAAGAGGCTTCTATAACTTTTTGTATCTATAGGTATATAACTGAATGAACTTCAAAATTTCTTCAGAATTTGTATTGTAACTAGTGCTGGAGGGGTTTTTTTATTGATATTGGAATACTTTAAAAGTGAGGTGTCCTCTTTCCTGGGAAGCCTGAGTGTCAGTCATGCTGTCTTCAAAATGCTTTTTTGAATTGGAAATGAAACACGCATAGGTAGTCTTCACACTGTTTTCCAGATCCCTGGAGCAGAACATCTAGATGATATTTGTAAATGTGATTTTACATGGAGCCCTGAGCAATCATTCTTTCTTCTTTCTGTTAAGTAGCTACACGTGAGATATTCAGCCTCTTTTTCATTTTCTAACAAGATGTGCTGTCATTGACTGAAGTGGTCAGTTCTCAGTTGTTGTCCACCAATATTGTTGCTTTGAATAACTTCCAGTTCATAGCACCTCTTCAGTTCTGCAATGTCCTTTCCTTAGAAGCTGATCATTCAGGCAATGAAGCCCTACAGTCTTGTCTCTTCAAGGTGATATGATGCGGTACTGATTAAGACACACAAACAGCATTAAAAAGCAAGAAGGCTGGAGATGTACTTTTTACTTGGCATGTCATCATTTAGAAGTAGTAGTAGAAAAACTTTGAGATGAAAGTCTCTCTGTTCCTGACTTGTTCCATTTTCCTTAAGCACTCTCAGAATACCAAGTGATTGCTGCTGGCGCACGTTTAAGGCTGCTTACCTTGGTGTCTGATGTTGCTCTGCTTTGATATGTTGCTTGATTACAAACAATCCTGTCCTGTTAGAGCGTGTGATGTGGTCTCCACAAAATCCCAAGGCAAACCTTTGATTTTTTTTATAGAATTAAATTAAAAACTCTGGTATTTGTTTTTAGTATGTGTATATGCATATATGTGTGCATGTACATTTAATATCCTCTTTATTTCCCTTCTTTGTGTGGGAGTAGGGACTGCTGGTGGGAGAATTATTTTAGACAGAAACCTATCTTCTCACTGCAGTCAGCTATTTGGATACACAGGGCTCAGTTTCTATCGAAGAATTGTTTTGGTGCTCAGTCTCAACAGCCTTTATTTCTGTCTTTTTACTTCCATTTTACTCATTTGATGTAAACAGGTTATTGCTGTAAATTAGGGATATTTCTTGATCATCTTGCAACATCTGTGAAATAAACATTTAAAGATTAGGAGACTAACAGGGTACAAGCAATGGGAGCCATTTCAATGTGCAAGGGACTAATGTCCTACAGGTGACATGTATGATTTAACTGGGAAAAAACATGACTGTTTCAGACAAAGGCTCAAGGAAGAGGAAAATCTCCTTTAACTTTCATTTTTTTTTAAACATGAAAAAATGGGGTTTATTTTTGGTTCTTTTGTACCTTAAAATGTAATCATTATTGCATGGCAGCATGGAGATTGACTGGGCTTTCAAGTTTGGGTCCCTGCTGCCTCATCCAACTGTCTCACTTTTTTGTTTGGGTTGTTTTGGTTTTTTTGTATTTACATTAATGGCATATTCAAAGAAATAGAATTTTTCTACATTTTTACAGTATTTCTGTGGAAGGCATTTCTTAACAGCTTCTTGAGCCTTGTGGCTATATCCATGGGAGTGAATGTTACTTTCTTCAGACACAAAGACAAGTTAGTTAGATACTGTCAAATGCTATGTTTAAAAAACAACGCGGGAGGGGGGGGTGGGGGGCGGGGGA
>NW_009970725.1:6959723-6966728 GCF_000747805.2 Chaetura pelagica
GGGGGGGGCCGGAGGAGGGCAGAGGATGGTGCAGGGGAGGAAACAGAGAGAGAGAAAAGAAGAGAAAAGAAAAGCCAAATTAAAAAAAAAAAAAACAAACCCTCCAAAGTTTGTTAATTTCTATCCAAAGTTAGAGTCAACAACCAAATGAGCTTAAAGGCTCATCTTTCTGTAAAACTGTAAATATTCATTACTCAAGAAAACTGCAAAATGTGCTGTATTTTAAGAATTGCCCTGTATATAGATAAAACTGTTCCCAGGTGTGGATGAGCATCACTTGATGTGAAGTAATAGGAAATAAAACATCACGCATGTCCATTTGCTTTGGATTTCAATTGGTTTGATCTTGATTTAGCAAAGGTGTGTAGCAGCATCCTGTACTGCCTGGGAAGATGTAGTTGGCAGCAAGTGGCAACAGTGATTTGCAATCTAGAAAATATTATTCCCTACCGTAGTTCTTTAGGAACTCCCACTCATCTCCACCAAAAACAATTGTTTCCTTGCCATGCTGAGAGCCTTCCCACAGTAACAGCATCCAAGACTTCTATTAAACCTGTGTGATACCTTGCGAGCAAATACAATTTGTCCCTCACAGCTTTGTTGTTTCAATTTATTTTGCTTATATTGACCGTGCAGCTTTCTGTCACACAGTCCGGGCAGAAATTCCCAGTGCCTGGCTCTAGCAAAATTAGGCTGAGTAGGCACAGTTTTTCTCTCTTAATTCTCCAGCTTCCTATGAGCTACATTTAGCACTGTCTGCAAGGGACAATGAGTGACATCAGTTATCAAAGTATCTGAGGAATGATAGAAATCTTTCCTTTTTTTGAAGTGACTAAGGGTGCTAAGAAAGAAGATTCAAGACTTCACCTATTTAATAATCATATTTCTGTGTACAGTTCTGTAATATTCTAAGAAAAAAACCCAACAGGATATGGTTGAAGCCAGCCTTTTCCAAACTAGTGATAGATTAAAGGGATGTAGAGACAACAGACTTAAAATTACTTTTTCACTCTTTTTTTGGCTCAGGAGTGCTGCAGCTCAGAAGCTACAAGAGCGGCCTATGGGGTCACGGGTCATAAGGAGTTCAGCTCATATGCACAAAAACTGCTATGAGCCAAGCAGAGAATGGGGAAGGGGGAAAACTTGAAGAAAGTTGTGAGCTTTGGAAAACTGCGTTTCTTGTAAAACAGTAAGGCAATACTTTTCTCCTGGCAAAGTATTTCATTGCCCTAGAACATAATGGATGATTACCTAATAGCCACAAAATTTGATGTGTACCTTGAGGGACAGTTTCTGCTTGTCATGGACACTAAGTAACAACCTGAAAAATAACTACAGATCAGCAGCCTAAGGTTAAAAATAATCAAAATCAATATTAAATTTCACTGTGAGCAAATGCCAGGTGAAAAAAGAGGAAGTGTTAATTGATTTTATATTTGATGTGATTGGAATGGAGCAGGTCATTTCAGTATCAATTATAATCTAGCAAGAAAAGAACTTGCCCAGCTGTAGGTATGTGAGTAAGGGCATAGATATAGCAAGAAGCTAGTAAAGGTTTGTAATACTTTCTGCTACTGATATACTCTAATCTAGGCTTAACACAAGCATGCACTTCAAAACAGCTCAAGTGCACTTGGGGCTACTTAGAATCATGGAGTTGTACCCTAGGTATGTGTATTGCCTCTTGATAAATTATTTGCAAGAGAAAAGAGGGTTTGGGGATTTTTGGTTTTCTTTACGATCAACTGGGGAGATGTGGTGATGAGTTCTGTTAGCTGCAGCTGGAAGCACTCAGTTGTATTAAATGGAAACAAAAAAAATATCAGTTCCTGATGCTTCACCATTCATCCACAAAATAGCTTGATTAAGGAAAGAAAATGTGTCTAATAGGAAATAATTAATGTAGTAAACATCATGTACAATGGCAGTTTTGTCTCTGATTTTTGATCATACTTGATATTCTTGGTTAAACTTTTAAAAAGATCATAGAGTCCCCAGTAAGAGAAAGAAACACAGTTGTTCCTGAATTCTTCTTTTTGTTGCCAAAACTTCATAGTTTTTCTGTCGTTCACAGGTGTATGACACCAAAGGTTACCTTGGCTCTGCACAACCATACTGTGGTCTCACAGAATGGTATAGATAATGTTATGTTCAAAAAGAAAAGTATGTTCCTGCTCTCATACTGCTGATGGTGGTTCCCAAACAGGAATCTGTGCAAGCCTTAATGTGAACAAGGGTCCTACTTTTACAGGTTAGGATGGGGGTCATGGATCTCAAATGAAGAGACCCATTTGCTGTGATGTACAAATCGTATTTTCCCTGCATAGCTGTGAGTTGCAGTGTGATTCTCTTCATTCTTGTTTGCACTATGCAGACTGTGTGGGAGGCTCAGCTACTCCACTGGAGGGAGCAGAGCATCCAGTCCATCCTCTTGAGGGACACAGTAATTAGAGTGCCAAAAAGCTGCCAATGATGGGAATGGGCAGGGGAAAGGCCAATAAAAGCTTCTTCCTTTGTATAGGGATTTGGAGAGGATGTCTGCTAGTGATGGAAGCTTTTGATTTCTTCTACCAAATATGCTTTAGCCTTGTTATTCTTCAAATGTATTCTTCCCAACTCTGGCCTCAGAACAGTAACAGTTAATGGAGAGACTTCAATTAGCAAAAGCTTAATAAAGCTGGGTCAGTGGAATTTCACTTTTTGTTCCACTGATCTATGCAAAATTATTTCTGGAAAAGCATTTAGTGGCCAAATAATGCAGTGAAATCTGTGTTGCAGTAGTATTGAAGCATTGCAGTACACTTTTCAAAGGAAGCATGGCAAGATAAACAAAGAAAGCATATGTAGATGCATGACTTTTATTTTTGTTTTTCATTGTTTCTGGCTCTTTCTTATTTATTAAAGATTCATTAATGCCCAGTGTGCCTTGTCCAGTACTGAGAACTAATGGGTTACAAAATGTTGACGCAGGTCATGATGCTTAAATTGTGTGTCAAATGCATCCTGATACTTTAAACGTGTTATGAACATAATTCATTATGTCATTCCTTTAAGGTGATTCTGTAATTGTGGTCAAGAATTATGGTACACTTCCCAGAAATATCTGCTGCTCTGTTCTTGACGTTGGGCCAAAAAATCAAGACTTTTAATGAACTTCAGCTTGATTTATAAGCTATTTAGAAACATTCAAGCTGGGTAGCTCCACAGAACAGTTATTAATAAAGCTGACAGAATTCTGTTTTCCTTAGAAAGTGAATTTTCCATAGAAATATAAGATTCTCAGGACGTATAATCTTTTCTGCCTACTAGCAGTCCTCTTAGAGGTAATCAAATAAGTAAAATCCTGACACTGGGGAAGACACAAATCTGTCATGGGAGAGAAAAAGACATGGCAGTCAAGTTGGTAGATGGAGTGGAATTTACTTGGATGTGTTTTTCTCTTTTTAACTTTTTTTTTTTTTTCCTTTGGGAATTGCTGAATTATTAATGCAATAATAAAGTCCATTTGATATGAATAGAGTCCAAATCACTAAAAAAATTACTTGTAGGAACAAAATCATTAGAGTGAGAGCTGGCAGACTAGCCCCTGATTAAGTGATACTCAATGAAGCAACAAAATGTAAAACAAATGTATTTTTGCAATAATTATTTTACTATTTTTCTTCCTTGTCTTTTTGATCTTATGTCAAAGATTTACTATTGCAGTCTTGGGACTGGTGTCAGAGAGAAAGAGATAAACATCTCTTAGCCCTGATTTTGACCTTGACTTTTCCATTAGTTTAATTGGATGGGGGACAACACAAAGTATGAGGAAAATATAAGAAATAGTATGGACATGAGTATAGTACTTTTTAGTTTATTTTTTTAATATGCTTTATCCTCTTACAGATGGCAAAAATTAAATTTACCTGTCTTCTGTTACAATTTTTCACTTCAGTATATCTATTTTGAAGATGAACAGGCAAGAGAAACTGGGCTTCTGTAGGCTGAGGTAGTTGCAGCAAGGTATAAATACTTAATGATTTATTTAACCTTTAAGCAGAAGTTCCTTCTGGTAGAATTAATCTGCAAATAGCTGAGTTGTGCTACCTCTTATGATTGATCATGAATATAATGAAACTCTATTGCTATCAGGTTTAGGACTGATGTTCATATAAATATAACCCAAATGAAACTGCCAGATGCTATGACTGACATGTGGGTTCAAGGTATTCTAGGCTAGTAGTCAGCTCTGCCTCTCCAGCTACCAAAACATGCATATTGTCCAGCTGGCATTAATATGCTGTAGATAAAACATAGCTGAATGACAGCTGGGAGTCAATTTAAACAACAACTGTTCTATGATGACTGACTGTAGAACAGTTTGGGTTGGAAGGGACCTTTAAAGGTCACCTAGTCTTCAATTAGATCAGGCTGCTCAAAGCCCCATGTAGCCCAACCTTGAATGTTTCCAGTGATGGGATGACTACCACCTCCCTGGGCAACCTGTGACAGTGTATTACCTCACAGTGAAGAATTTATTTCTAATATCTAATCTAAATCTACTCTCAGTTAAAAACCCATTCTACCTCATCCTATCACTACAAGCCCTTGTAAAAAGTCCCTCCCCAGCTTTCCTACAGGCCCCCTTCAGGTCCTGGAAGACTATGAGATGTCCCCAGAGGCCCCTCTTCTCCATACTGAGCAAGACTGAGCAAGTACCTCGCTTCATAAGAGAGGTACTCCAGCCTTCTGATCATCTTTGTGGCCCTCCTCTGGACCTGCTTCAAGAGGTCCATGTCTTTCCTGTGCTGAGGACTCCAGAGCTGGACACAGTACTCCAGGGGGGGTCTTCTCTGAAGTTCCCTTTCCATCTTTCCCACTGATGTACTAATTCCATCATAGAAGGCCACTAAGTTGGTCACCAGGACTTTCCTTTGGTGAAACGGTGCTGGCTGTCTTAAATCACCTCCCTCTCTTCCATGTGCCTTCGCACAGCTTGTAGGAGGATCTCTTCTATGATCTTCCTGGTCACAGAGGTGAAGCTGGCAGGTAGGAAGTTCCCAGGGCCCTCCTTTCTTTTTAGAAATGGATCCAGTGTTTCCCTTTTTCTAGTCACCAGGAACTGCACCTGACTGCCATGACAGAGCACTGGAACAGGCTGCCCAGAGAGGTTGTGGAGTCTCCTTCGCTGGAGACTTTCAAACCCGCCTGGACATGTTCCTGTGTGATGTGCTCTGGGTGACCCTGGTCTGGCAGGGGGGTTGGACTGGGTGATCTTTCAAGGTCCCTTCCAATCCCTAGGATTCTGTGACTTTTCAAATGTCATGGAGGGTGAATTGCCAACTGCATCAGTCAATTCCCTCAAGACTCTTGGATGCACCTCATCAGGTCCCATAGACTTAGGTATGTTCAGGTTCTTCAGGGGGTCACAAACTTGATTTTCTGTTACAGTGGGAGGGAGTTTGCTCCCCCAGTCCTTGTCTTGTGGCCCATCCATTTGAGAGGTTCAGGAAGGGATGTTGCCAAAGAGGACTGAGGCAAAAATACTGTTGAATACCTCAGCCTTCCCGTTGTTCATTGCTACCAGTTTACCAGTCTTTCTTGTCACGTGGCGCCTGCTTTCCCTGACCTTCACACACTACAGATAAATAATCCACTTTATTGAAAGCTAGAGATTAATTTTAGTATTTTAATTGGGCTAATCCATATAGAAGAATATTTACTTAAGGTGATCATATTCATTACTTGGGACGTAATCTCTTTATTTTGTGAATTTTTGCTATCCTTGCAGCAGTCATTTGTGCCTGAAGACCAGGTATTTCCTCTGGGTTAGAAGTGACCTTTTTGGTTTTGTCCCCTCTGTTAGCACAAAAGATCTAAGAAAAGATAAAAAAGGCTAGTTCAGTCTGTTCAATAATGTGCTTCTTAAAGTTGACACATTGACTAACAAATATGGTTTGTTACTGTTTACCACCTGAGGTAACCCATAAAAAATGAGAAAGATACCAAAAAATGGCAAAGAAAAAGTTAGTGGTTTCATTCTCCTTAATGACAGGAAAGGAAGGTAAGCCAGATAGTACAGTTTCTTTAATTCTAACTTCTGTTATGACTTCTGTAGCAAGACATTTGCTACACTTAATAATATTACATATTTATTGTACATGTTAATATTTTTCATGGTTATGTATTACTCTGGTCCAACTATATCTTGGCAGTTCCTGTCACTGAAATACTTTTTGTCCTTTGACTGTGCTGTTTCTCGCACATCAATCATTAGTTAAATCTTATATCATTAAATCATATTCCAGAGATGCCATCAAAAGAAGGCTGTCATCACACAGCCATTTTGAAGGGAGGGAAATGCAGGATTAGTAGTGCAGGTGCATTATGACTAACCTGGCCAAAACTGCCTTTTTTGCCTTGGGAAATCTTTTGACAGTTCAGGTTTTTCCAGAACTTCAGTTCCCACTACTTCTTCTTTTCCTGCCCTCCAAATATCTGATGGAAGCTGCAGTTTGTGAAGGCTCACCATGGTGAATGTGTAGGAGTATCATCTTTTCTTATAGGGAGAAGTAATACCTTTTTCAGGTTAAAATTACCCTGTGCCACAAAGGTCTGTGCTTCAGAGAATGACGATGCTTCTAGAGATAAGATGAGTCCTCAGTAGAATTAGAAATGACTTTTTTGTGCGTGTGAGGAACACTGAAGTTTGATGAATTCAAAGTGTGTGTGTGTGTTCCTGGAAAGTCCCTAGCCTTCCTTCTAAATATTCTCTTTCTTTGGCTCTTGTTTTCCTCTGATGTGATAATACACTTGTGCAGCAAGTACTTGTGGTGCAGAGGTCATGTTTCAGGTAGCTACATTGCTACAGATGGTCACATTTCCTTCTTAAATAGTAATAACACTGATCAAATAAATATGTTTGCATTTCATGTAATGCTAAATAATCTCACTTGAAACTGCACCTATTTAGGAATGTTTTCTAACTACTAATAAAACAAAATATTTGTTCTAAGGGAAAGA
>NW_009970725.1:6967107-6972621 GCF_000747805.2 Chaetura pelagica
GAAAGAGGTCTAATCTGATGCATTTATATGTGCAGGCATTCCCTTGCAATGGTGCTTGAGCTGGGGCAGGAGGAATGGTGGAAGGGAGGAAAGGCAGAGCCTGAGGGGAGGTAGAGGTTTGGTGGTCAGACATTCAGCCCTTGGGGGTGGGGGGGGTGGGGGGGAGGAAAGCCTGGGACTGCCAAACAAAGTAGGTCCAAGAAGAGCAAAAAGCCCAAATCAGGCAACTATGAGTTTTGTTTTCTGAACAGGAGTGTTTAATCAAGTGGTTCGTAGAAAGTATTTTAATTGAGCAATATTGCTAGGACATCACAACTTATTCTTAAAATAGTGAATAGCCATGAATACCAGTGTTGGGGGAGTATTCAAGTGGCTACAAAGTTTCAGAGAGATGCTACTAAGCAGAGGGTAGTATGGTAGCAAAGTGATCACACTCTGCCCTGTGAGACACAGCAAGTCACATCTAGATTCAGGTAGCTCAGGCAGAGACATAAGCAGCCAATTTTTTTTGGCAGAGATGAAGAAAACAAAACCAGGTCAGGTCCAAAGGTCTCTGAAGCTTAGCATATTGTCTGTGCAACAGTGCCTAGAATAGACTATAAAAATAGGGCAAGTTTCTCATTAAGAAAATGTACTTTGCCCTTTGTGATTTATTGTTTAGAGGCTTCCTGGATTGGATGTGCATTCGATAGCTGTGCATTATTCCTTCTTCCATCAATTTGTACCGTGTCATCTTGACTGATGCTTCTCCCCTGGGATTCCTCTGTTGAGGAGTGCCCAACCTGAGTGTACTGGAGACTCCAAGTAGCGTGTTTTATATGACACTGTTTAATTCTATAGGAACATTCACCAGTGTGTGATCTCATTGGATTATTTAAACAGATTTTCCACCTTCCGTCCCAGTAAGAATGTCATTTACTGATCTTAAAACAAAAAAAGGAACTAATGGGGGATAGGCTTAGCAGAACATCATGCCTACTTTTTTTTTACATTCTTGTAAATACTTTACTTGTAAATAACATTCTGTGCTTTTCTCTAGCAAAAACTATAGTCGGGAATGACTGATTGAATCACTTCAGATTTGCACCTATCAAAGAATTGATAGTAACTTGGAGAAGGTTGTTTTCCAATTATTTTCTAAAGGGGGGGGAGACAGCTGTTTAGCTGTACTCATCACTGTTTTGGGATTGACTTCTCGCATGTGTAAATAAACTGCCTTTCAAGGAGAGGGATTTTGATAAGAGCAGGTCAGAGATCTGACAAAAATTTGAAGGGAGAGGGCATTGAATATAAAGCCCTTTCTCCGTAACAGGAAGATTAGCATTTTTTAAACATGAACAACAGGTAGAACTGCATTTCTCTGTCAAAGAGGTCAGTAACATGACTGAAATAATGATTAGGTTTTGATTAGATGGATATTTTTTTCCATGCTTTTGACAAAACATGCATCTCTTTGTGCCTAAGAGTGAGAGAAATGAGTGGGGATTTCTGTGGTTATTATATAAAACATCAAGTGTTCTGAATGCCGCATTTGCTTAACGTTGCTTGTACAGTGATTAGAAGTGGACCTGACAGTCTGAGTTGGGCAAAACATTTGCTGGGTATGGATAGCAAATAGAAGAGTAGGATAGTTTGGGGTTTTTTTTTATCACCATTTCAAATGAAATTTTAGTGTATCACTCAGCTGCAGCACCTTTGGGAACAGAATAATGATTAAACAGTGTGGAGCTATTGCCCTCACCCTTTTGACTGCTTAGAGGAACTGACCTGCTGCCATTTCATCTCAGAGAGCTGTCTGTCATGAGTGGGAATGGGCATGCCAGTTCACTTCTTCAGCTTAGAGAAACTGAGCATCTGGCAGCAAATGAGGGTGTTCTAGCGATGAAACTGCTGCCTAACCCTTTGCAGACAAAAATTATTTATTTTTTTTTCTTAGCTGACTATGAGGAAGGTGATGGTAGTGTCAGATGGTCACTCTTGGATGAAATTATAAGATGTGGGGATGCATTCATGGGAAAAAGTAACTTTGCTAGTTTGAAGCAATTTAGCAAACCATCAGTAACCACAATTTTTTTTCAGGGGAAAGAAAAAAGCCATAAGCCTAAGTGGGTCACAGAAAGGCTTGAAGAGAAATTATGTGTAAGACTAAATAGATGAAAGTAAGTACATTAGCTTTGATATAGGTTTTTACTTATTTTCCTGAAAAGGGTTTACACTTTGGGGAAAAAAATAAAAAGAATTGGAAAATTAATTTGTAAAGACTTTTTTTAGAATTTTGTAAGGATATGCTTTTCTTTACATGCCAGAAAAATAACGATTAAGTAAATTAAGGTTAAATTTACCTGAAAATCTTTCAGAAGTATTTTTACTGGTTAATAGTCTTTTATCAAAGAATAAACTAAATACAAATAAAAATTAGAAGCTCTTGTTTATTTCAAAGAAAAATAGAATAAAAATGAAAAATACATTGTTTCATCTAAGGAACTGTTTGATTCAAAGCAATATAAGAAGTGTAACTTAAATTGAGTATCCTGTTGAAAACTGAAAAAAAAATAAATTAGAATGTCAGACTTCCCTTCAGAAGAGTAATTGAGGTTTTTATTCACTGTAGCAAAGGCCCCTTAAACTCATGTTGAGACATTGGAGATGCATTATAGATCACTGTATTTGAATGTAAGAGTGAGAAGGCAAATTATAATGTATCACTTAATTTATTTGACAAATGTACTTTGTTTAATTGGCTACAGTACTTCATAGACTATTAGCAAATGTTTTGTGGTCTGTCCTCTAAAAAATGATTTCTCATAGAGAGACTGTGCAACAGCAATTGATTAAGTTTTGATTTGAAATGAAGAGACCTCAGAATATTGTGAGCAAACTCTGCCTGTGCAGCTTATTGAAGCGTGAGTCGGAAAGTCTGATAGAGAAATCAATTTTCTCCATCCTTCATTGAACTTGTGGGGTTTTAATTCATGTAAGTTACGTTTTCTGATAGAAACTGTAATGTTGATTGTTGGTACTGTTAGATAAAGGTTGCATTCGTTTTTAATTAAATTCCTGAAAGTAAGAAAAAGGCAACATTTAGTCACAGATTATTGAATCTCCAAAGCAGAGTTGATCAAACATTTTAAAGCTTTTAAAAAGCAATACATACCTTTTTATTTTTCCTTTCTTTTATGCATTTATTTTATGCAGAAACCTTGTGTTTGTAACAAAATATATCCTTCTTCAAGAGTAAATTCACTTGGAAAATAAGTTCTCTTTAAGCCTATTTTAAGTAACTGTCCAGTGAAGAGATGCAAGACTGTGTATTTCAGGTTTCCTAATGTCTACTGAAGAAGTTCAAACACTTTGTTCAGTTAAAAAGGACCAAAAGCCTAGCCACTACCTGAGAATATGGCAACTGTGTTGGGGACGACTTCTAACCTCAACATTTCTTCTAAACAGCCTGTCCTAGTGGGTACTATACTGCAGCAGTAAAGGTTCACCATCAAGTAAAAAATAGCATTTGAGAAGATACAGAGTATCCTGCCTTCTATATGTATAATGCAAACAGATAGAAGAAAGTGTCATATGCACTTGCTTTTCATTGATACAGTGACAAGCAGTAGATGGGAGTGCAGGTTTATGCATCCTTCATACTTCTTTGCCTGACAGTAGAAATGCCATTGCAAATTTGACTCCTCTCTTGCTTAAATTGCAAAACGTCAGTCAGTAGTTCAAGTGGTTTATGGAAATGAGGGTAATGTCAGCTTACTTCAGCTTTATGCTTTTCATGCTTTAAGCAAATAAGACCACTTTGATAGTGCACTTCTGATCTGAAAAGTTTGAGGTGAGGATTTCAGCAATAATGCATTGCAGCATGTTTCCCACATGGTATTGAACATGACATGACTGTTGCCACCAAGACACCTGAATG
This sequence comes from Chaetura pelagica, assembly GCF_000747805.2. Classification (NCBI taxonomy): domain Eukaryota; kingdom Metazoa; phylum Chordata; class Aves; order Apodiformes; family Apodidae; genus Chaetura; species Chaetura pelagica. The sequence goes on from NW_009970725.1 coordinate 6,971,027, forward strand.
CTGTCAGCCCTTGATTGTAGAATCCCAAAATGAGCACCTCTGGATGCCCTTGGGTGTCCATAGTCTGTTAGTGGATGGTGCTGCTCTCTTGCCCCTGCTCAGGTAGGTGCACACTGTTCCTATTACAAGTCATAAGTTTAAAAAAAAAAAAAAAAAAAAATCTGTAGTATTTGAGCCTGAGACATTAGTAGATCATTATGGTGAAGTCACTTGACCCCCTAGTTTAGTCGCAGAAGAACAAGATTTTCCATGCCCTGAATCAGGGAGAAGTTTTGTATTGGTCTAAGGGGACTTATGGGAAGCTTTGTAAATTGTGTATGGAGAATCATCAAGGAGGATGTAAAGAGATTTCAAATTGTGATTTGCATCTTTAGCCTAGGCACATGAGACAGGAAATCTAGGAAAAGGAAGGAGACAAGATGTGTAGGATAGAGTTTGCCACCTGGGCACACTGCTGGCTCGTGTTCAGCCAACTGCTGATCCACACCCCCAGGTCCCTCTCTGCTGGGCAGCTCTCCTTCCACTCCTCTCCAAGCCTGTAATGCTGCTGGGGGTTGTTGTGGCCGAAGTGCAGGACCCGACATTTGGCCTTATTGAAACTCATGCAATTGGCCTTGCCCCATCAATCAAGCCCATCTATTTGTCTGGGTGAAGCTGAAATCGAGCTGGGAGCAGGTGAGTACAGAGGCAGGAGAGTTACTTGTGGATGGGATTTTTTTCTTAGGTTTTGCTAGTTGCAATCGTAAATCCAGTTGCATTATCATTTTCTGAATATCTCCTGTGGAGCTGCTGTCTTTCCAGGAGCTTAAGAGAGAGTCTAGAAAGAGGCTGGTTTCCTCTGCCTAGAACCACAGAATGAATCACAGATTAGGGTTGGAAGCGACCTTAAAGATCATCAGGTTCCAACCTGCCTGCTAGGAGCAGGGACACCTCACACAAGACCAGGCTGCACAAGCCTCATCCAGCCTGGCTGTCACGATCCGTGACCTATTATATCTCCCTTTTGGAGTGTATTAACTTATCAGGATTTGCTGAGAGATCCACACGTGGGTATCGCCTCACACAGAGGAGACGGGCTTATGCCCTGACTTTTTCGAGTGAATAACTTGCTCAGTGCTTACTAATATTTCCAATAACAGCAACCAATCCCCAATTAGAATTTATGAAATGCACGGTTTATTGTGGGGAAAACAAAGCAATTTGGGGCAGGAGGTTCAAAAAGGAGTGATTAAAACACATGAAATATGTATGGGTACACCTTAGTTACACACCTTATTTACTTATTTAAGTGGCGTAGTCGGCAGGATTATACTTTCCCCTATAAGCTGGGGTAGCTGGAATTGTCTCACCACACGGCGGCGCAGATCAGCTGCGGGCACTCCCAAGCGCAGGTCGCCCCCCCCGCCCTCAGAGAGAAGCGGCGCGCGGCTCCGGGACCGTAGGCGCGGCACGGCTAGTTGCAGACGCTGGAAACGCGGCGGTTTCAGCGGCGCGGCGAGCGGCTCCGGGACTTTGGGACTGCGGCTTTGGCAGCAGCGAGCGGGCGGCGGCGGCAGGAAGCGGCAAGAGGGCGGGGGCGGGGGGGGGGCAGGCCC
>NW_009970725.1:6973136-7025004 GCF_000747805.2 Chaetura pelagica
GGTCTCCCCAGAGCCTTCTCTTCTCCAGGCTGAACAACCCCAACTCCTTCAGCCTGTCTTCCTAGCAGAGGTGCTCCAGCCCTTTGATCATCTTCATGGCCCTTCTCTAGACCCTCTCCAACAGCTCCATGTTCTTCCTATGCTGAGGGCTCCAGAACTGTACACGGTTCTCCAGGTGGGGTCTGACCAGAGCAGAGTAGAGGGGCAGAATCACCTCCCTGGCCCTGCCGGACACATTTCTTTTGATGCAGCCCAGGATGCAGTTGCTCTCTCTCCAGCACACACTGGCAGCTCATGTCAAGCTTCCATCTACTACCACCCCCAGGTCCTTCTCCTCAGGATTGCTCTCCATCCATTCTTCCCCCAGCCTGTATTTGTGCCTGTGTTGCACTCACCCAGGTGCAGGACCTTGCACTTGGCCTTGTTGAACTTTATGAGGTTGGCACTGGCCCACCTCTAAAACCTGTCAAGGTCCCTCTGGATGGCATCCCTTCCCTCTAGGGTGTCAACCACACCACACAGCTTGGTATAATCAGAAAACTTGCTAAAGATACACTCAATCCCATTTTCTATATCTCCAACAAAGATGTTAGACAGCACTGGTCCCAATACTGACCCCTGAGGGACACCACTTGTCATTTGCCTCCACTTGGACACTGAACCATTGACCACAACTCTCTGGGTGTGGCCATCCAGCCAATCTCTTATCCACCGAGTGGTCCATCTGTCAAATCCATGCCTTGTCAGCTTGGAGACCAGGATGTTGTGTGGGAAGTGTCACATGCCTTGCACAAATACAAGTAGATTACATAAGTTGCTCTACCACTATCCGCTATTTCTGTAGCCTTGTCATAGAAGGCCACCAGATTGGTCAGGAATTATTTGCCCTTACTGAAGCCATATTGGCTGTCACCAATCACCTCCTTATTTTCCATATGCCTTAGCAGATTTCCAGGAGGATCTGCTGTGTGGTCTTGCTGGGCACAGAGTTGAGACTGACCAGCATGTAGTTCCCTGAGTCTTCCTTTTTCCCCTTTTTAAAACAGGGGCTATGTTCCCTTTTTTCCAATCAGCAGGACCTCACCAGATTGCCATGACCTCTCAAATATGATGGGCAGAGGCTTACCAAGTACATCTGCCAGTTCCCTCAGGACCTGTGGATGGACCCCATCAGGTCCCATAGACTTGTGCACCTTCAGGTTCTTTAGATGGTCATGGACCTGTTCTATAGTGGGGAGTATTTTGTTCTTCCAGTCCCTACTTTCACCTGCTCTGGCCTTTGTGATGAAGCTGGAGCACTTGCCAGAGAATACTGATGCAAAGAAGTCATTGAGAACCTCAGCCTTCTCAATATCCTGTGTAGCTAGGTCTCCCTTTTCGTTCAGGAGAGGGCCTGCATTTCCCTTGGTTGTCTTTTTCTCCCCAACCATGCCTAAAGAAGCTTTTCTAATTGTTCTCAATATCCTTGACGAGATTTAATTCCATCTGGGATTTGGCTCTCCTAACCTGATCCCTAGCTGCTCAGACAACCTCTCTGTAATCCTCCGAGGATACTTGCCCTAACTTCCACCCCTTGTGTGCTTCCTTCTTCAGTTTGAGCTCTTCAAGGAGCTGCTTGCTTATCCATGCCAGCCTCCTGTAGCTCCTACCTGACTTTCTCTTAGTTGGGATGCATCACTCTTGGGCCTGGAGAAGGTATCCTTAAATATCAACCAGCTTTCCTGGGCCCCTCTTCCCTCCAGGATGCCATCCCATGAAACTCTCTTGAGCAGATCCTTGAAGAGGCTGAAATCTGCCCTCCTGAAGTAAAGGGTAGTGAGCCCACTTTGAACCCTCCTTGCTGCCCTAAGGATCCTGAACTCCACCATTTCACACTTACTAAGACCAAGGCTGCCCTTGAGCTTAACATCCCTCACCAGCCCTTCCTTGTTGGTGAGGACAAGATCCAGCATAGCACCTCTCCTTGGTTCCTCAATTACTTGGAAAAGGAACTTGTCATCAACACACTCTAGGAACCTCCTGGATTTTTTGTTTTTCAGAGTTGTCCCTCCAACAGCTATCAGGGTGGTTGATGTCCCCCATGAGCACCACTGCCTGTCAAAGTGAAGCTGCTCTTGTCTGTCTGTAGAGTGCCTTGTCCTACTGGTCAGGCAGCCTGTAGCAGACCTCCATTGTAACATCCCCTGTACTTTCCTTCCCCTTATTCTTAACCCATAAGCTCTTAGTTGGCTGCTCATCCATCCCCAGGGAGAGCTCCATGCACTTCAGCTGGTCTTTGACATAGAGGGCAACACCCCCACCTCGTCTCCCCTGCCTGTCCTTCCTAACCCTCCATTCTGACACTCCAGTCATAAAAGCCATCCCACCAGGTTTCTATGATGCCTAAAATAAACCTTGTTGAACACCCAGTAGAGGTACTACAGTTTGTGTTCTCTCTGTATACACATTTTAAACAAGGAGAGCAAAGGAAATCTAGCCAAGAATAGAAAGAGGTTTCATGTTGCTAGGTTATATAGAACTGCAACAGTTTGCCAGGTTCTTCTATGGTTGTTCAGCTTAGTTAACCCTTTCTATGTTGTATAGTTCAAGTATAACAATTTTAAGATCTGTTTGAAAGACCAGCTCAGGTGCTGCTCAAGCAAGTGCAGATGCTTCTCTCTGAGTATAGGAGGGGAAAAATAATGGAAATCTGATCTGCAATGTCAAATGCTGCAAGGAGAGGGGCTCTATAGTGTGCTGCATCCTCTGTGAGCCATTATACATTCAGGAAACTTCTTCCTGTTTTATGACGGTTGGTGCTTTTTCTTGATGTGATGTGCTTGCCTTGCAAACAGCAAATTCAGAGATTTGTGGCATCAAACTCCTTTGCGTGTCTTTCTTGTGGGAAGAAGGTTTATCTCATTTGAGGTCCTAGATAAGGTGGAAGATAAGATGTTCTGACTGAGTTTCCCATAGATTTCTTACAAAACCTCAACAATACATAAAACTCTTATGTCCCAATTCCTAGTCTACAAAGCAGGGTTGATGCCAGGTCCTATTCTGCATGTCTCTATGCTAACAGAGACATATCAGCTTAGGTTCAGTTAAAGGTTTTTTCATTGTTGGTGTGCTATGAGACCCTTCCTTACAAAGGCAAGACCCTTCCTTACAAACTGCTCACATAAACATGAAATTCTGTTTATTCCTTTTCTTCTTAGTAACTCTGAAAACTTGAGTGATTATTAATTAAATCCTGAGATGGAATTTTGCCATTCCTTAATATTTATGCTCTGCTTTCATGGCTTGCAAAGTTCTTGTAACTAATTTGTTTATCTTATCAAAACATATTATCCAGTCACATAAAATGTTTTCTTGTAAATTATTATGGCCACTGTAACAGGCTCAGAAGCTGCTGTTGCAAAGTGGACAGGTGGTGCATAAAATCTGGACTGTATAAATACTTCCTGATTAAAATCCTAGTTTAAGAACCATAAGTAACTGATACATCAGTATGAATATTTAGCTTACTGCATTTAGAAGCCAGTTCTCTTCACTGTCTCAGATTTTCTGGTTTTGTATGTGTTTTTATATTTGGTCCAATAAAACAAAATAAAAAGCAACAACAAAAACCCAGTCTCCCAACCTCAACAAATATATTGTCTATTGCTTTGTTTAAAATATTTTAAAATGTTAAATATTTAATTAAAATAATAAATAAAACATTTTTTAAAATGTAAGTCTAATAAATTCACAATTAAGCTTTCAACAAATATTATGTCAATACCTGTAAGGCAGTTGTGTATAACTTGAGTATTCACATATTTAAGAGCCAAAAGAAGAGGAAAAATAAGATTTAGAGTTCACTAACCATTTAAATTAGAAACATACACAAAGGTTACATCTTGTATTTCAGCATCCACTCCCTGCAAAGGAGTGGTGGTCGATGTTTCAGTGCTGTTTATATTAAAGGTACTAATGTTGATCATAGTGGTTTAAACAAGTGTTGCTTCATAAGCTTGACATATTCTTCTTCACATATCATGGATCTGTATTTTGTATTTACTTGGGGAAGGATGGTTGATATTAATATTTAAACATTTTGCATCAGGTAGGTTAAGTCCTAATAGAGCTTGAATATTTTCCACATGTAAAATTTTTTTTTCATTACATTTCCCTTTCTGTTCTCTCATACTATCAGAAGCCAAGTAGATGGGGGTTTTTGAGTCTAATATTGAAAAATACATGGGTTTGTTCATGTATTCTACATAGCTGATCTGTAAACTGTTCACTTAAATGAAGGATTGTTCTAAAGGGGCAATGAGGGGAGCAAAGGCAGTGGAAAATACAGCTTGCACTGGTAGAGATGGTAATTTGCAGCATTTAACACTGCAACTGGACATGGCTACAGATGCTTCTTATCAAGGATATACCTTCTCAAGACAAAGCTGTTAAATTTTCTCTGCCATATCCAAACTGTTGCCCATAATTCTTTGAGTATTCTTTTTATCTGAGCTTGACAGATTCATCGTTTCTTTTTGTTCTCCCATTTCTCTTGCAATCCCTCAGGCAGAATGTTCTTTTCTTACAGTTTTAATTCCAAAAGTTGTACCTAATAAGGTATATTAAAGTAGAAGAAAAATATTCAGAACCAATAGACACCAATACATAAAGAAAACTAAGTTAGCTTAAACACATAAATTTCCTTTGCTTTTTTACCTGCACCCAAGATCCTCAAACTACCTCCTCCTTTTAATAAATGGCATAATATTTTGTTGGTGGGATGTTCTTTTGCACCAAAAATACTTGAAAATAAAGTGTTGAAATATAAGCTAAAGTGAAAAAGGAGTCCAGTTATACCAATAATCAGTGAGGGAAAACTATGTTCTTACCACTGGTCAGAAATACAAAGCGTGGCTATTTGTATGTATCCTCTTGTGCTGCCTGAAGTACTGTCATCGTAAAGACCTTACTTGTTGCAACAGCAATTTTATTGGAACAGGACCACTAATTCTGTCCTTAAATTAAAAATAAGTGGTATTTGACCTCTGAAGCTGGTTTCCTATTATTTACTGCTTTGGATACCAATTCCGTATCTGGATATCTTGGTGATGTAAGGTGGAAGGCCTTCAAGGCTTTTGGTTTCTTCCTAGTTGAAACTACAGATTTTAATGCCAACTGTCCCTGGGCACTGAAGTTCCAGGGAAATCTGTACCTAGAAACCGTTACCAGGATAAACTTACTCATGAAGTTACATAGCATGAAATGATACCAAGGATTTACATACACAGACCTTAATAAGAAGTAGAATAGGGTTTTGCTTGGAGAATTGTTCTATCTTTTTCTAATACCAGCCATTTGGTGCTTGGCTTGAGGTCTCTGAGAGTTGTACAGCTCTTTGTAATTTTGAAGATCTCTTTTTTCCTCGCAAATGAGGAGCACTACACAAGGGCACTAGGAGCCTAACAAATAGCTCATATGGACAAAGTGAAGATGTCATTCCTACCAAACCAGCTTTTTTTTTTTTTTTTCCTTGTTTAGGGAGACCTCCATAGCTCAGCATTTTCTGCAGGTAATCCCCACACTTCTTATCTTGGAAAGAAACTTGGTGAGATGCAGACAGGGTCACTAATGGAACAATGTGTCAAAAGTCTTACAGATGTTGAGTCCACAGTGGGAAGCAGAAGGAGCTGTCCTAATTTTAAAAAATGGGCAAACAGTGAAAGCATTTAATTCTAGGTAAGAGAAAACTTCAATTAGCTACTTGAAACGTAAGAAAGTAAAAATCCCTGTAACCTGTATATGCAGCAGGATCTTGGGGTATTGGAAAAAGAGTATCTTTTTGTGAGCAGATGAGATATGGATAACTTTTTTTCATGTTCCAGCTTTTTTTTTTTTTTTTTAACTTTTATTTCCAGATCAGCATGGGCTTAGCACAAAAGGTTTCTCTACTCTGGTGCATCTATAACTTCAAGCCATCATTGAGTTGCTTTATTTTTAGTACCTTTGTGTACAAGTGGGTATATTTTATTTTATTGTCATGCTCACTGAATTAAAGTGTTTCTTCCTTTTCAAGAGTTAGATGGCTTCAGCCATGCTTTTAACTTTTTATAAAAAATATAGAACTTATGAAGCATTGCAAGTGATGTAAGTGACAGAAATATGCTTCGTTTCTTCTGGCTTGTAATTGCAGGATCTCTTCTCCCCACCCCTGCTTTATGTATGGAAGACACTTGCACATTAAAACACTAAACTTCTGGTAGTTTGGTCCTTGGTTGGCTGACATAAAAAGAGTGCATTTTGCTCATATAATGAAGTGTAAAGTATTTTTGTGACTCCTTGTAAAACCAAAGAGCAAAAAATGGGATGGAGTTATTCACAGCTGCTTTGTTACATTATACTGCATTCTTCATGGGTTACTGAGCTTCCTTGCAACTTCATAGGAGCATAAGTGTGAGGCTATATATGAACAAAGCAATTAAATTCCTATTCTTATTCTTTTTGGGTCTCCAAACATAAATAATTTACACATTCAATGTTTTTGGCATCTTAAAAATATGTGATTTGAATAAAACATTTTAGTAGATTCAGGCTTTCCATGATATTTGAGCTCTAAATCATCTTTTAAATTATCCCTGTGTTTAAAAGAAACCTGAGAGGCACAATACAATAAAGTTCATGTTTTCCTATATATGGAATGTAAAGTTGTTAAATTGCTAAATTCCTCACTGGCTGTTGAAACCTCAGAATACAATTGGACTTTTAAGTCTCCCTCTTTCTTTCCTTTAGAAGATGGTGGCACACCACATTCCCTTTCCAGTTAACAGCTAAGACATAGTACAAAAGCTGGCTTTCTTGATGTTAAATAAGTTATTCATCTTGTTTTATTCCCCCCTTGCTCCTTACTAATTGGCATGGCTTTGGTAGACTATAAGAGACTACCTATATTGAAAAGTTTGCTTCTATTGGATATATACCATAATTTATTAATTTATATGGTTTTATATGTAGCAACAGGACATAGGGTAATGGCTTTAACCTGGAAGAGGGTAGATTTAGGTTAGACATCAGGAAGAAATTCTTCACTGTGAGGGTGGTGAGACACCAACACAGGTTACCCAGAGAAGTTGTGGATTCCTCCTCCCTGAAATTGTTCAAGGGCAGGTTGGATGGAGCTTTGAGCAACCTCGTCTAGTGGGAGGTGTCCCTCCCTATGCAAGGGGGGTTGGAATTAGATGATCTTTAAGGTCCCTTCCAACCCAAACCATTCTATGATTCTGTACTTGTCTTTTTTTCTGCACTTTATTTTTCATAGTTGTTTTTTCTTCTAGCTATTTGGTTGTTGTTGGGGGTTTTTTTTGTTGGTTTGGTTTTGGTTTTCTATAGCAGCAGTAAAAACTCTTGGCTTGGAAGAATGTGCAGCACACTGTAGAAGTTTGTTGAAGTTTGTTGATAATATCTACTTACAACTGGCATACTTGATTTTAAGCAGTTTCAAATGTTACCTTGAGGGAGGTATTAACATCATGGGTGTTGATTCCTGAAATTTGCTTAAAATGGTACTTTTAATCAGACAGAGTCCAATTTTTATTTGTTTCACTTAGTAGGTATACTGGTGGTTGGATGTTTCTATAGCCCAGAACTTCCTAGAAAAACTGAAACTCTTTGCTCTTTCTGTCATATTTCTTAGTGAATTACAGAAATGCCACAGAAGATAATGAAAAAATAAATGTGCTGTGAATCTGAAAAGCTATGGAGAGGACAGTAGGAGGAAAAAATAGCACTGCAGATATGACTAATTAAGTTACCCATCAGCACTACTTTAATAAACATTTTGAAGATGTATAGTCCATGCTATGACCTTCATGTTTTGCAATTATCTATAATTGAATCTAAAGTGTGTTTCAAAGCACGTCCTAAAATTTGTGTGCTTGTATAGTACTCTGGAGATAAAAATCTTTTTGCATTTACTTTACTGTTCAAAAGAGATCAGTTACAGTCTTCTGCTTCTTAATAACAAATATTTGTGGCTTAAATTATAATTATCAATTTAGACTGCAATTGTGCTGGTATGAGCAGTAAGTAATACATAGTCTTCAGAGCTCAACTGCGGTATCTCAAGGCTGGATCTCTTGAGCCAGTGGAACAGGGGTTGTTTGGACAGAAAGTACAGAGGGATGCTGTCAGATGGAACCAGAGTGAAATTCAAGTGGAATGGATTTTCCAGATGAGGACACACATTTCATGAAGGATGAAGATAACAAAGGTTGAGAAGGACAAACTGTATTTGAGAGAACTCATTTTCAATTAAGGTAGAAGAAAAGAAACACTTCTCAAACTTTGAGCATGCCAAGATACCTGGATGTTGCTGTAAGATGGGCATAGACTGTAGCTCTGGAAATACGCTTGTGGTATTAGCTGAATTCTTACTTCTGTTGCAGGAACCTGGAACTTGCTGAGATGTTGAGCTGCAGGCACAGAGCTAGCAAGACAGGAGACGCTGAAGCTCTTTTGTATATCCAAGGAAACAGTGAAGAGAATAAACTTGAAGTGTACTATAGGAGAAATTAGAATATTTTAGACAAAATCTACACAGAAAGAAAAGATGTCACTGAAGGCATTGTTACAGGAAGCAGATTTTGTTTGATTGGTTAAATGAAGAGTACAAAGAGTAACAAAGTCAGAAAGATGTTTTGGTGAAGTCTGTGAAACAAAACCTGTGCTTGGCCCTTACAAAAGGGCAAGTTAGCATTTTTAGCTGAATGGCAAGAAGTTGAATAGAAGCTGTAGGAAGAGAAGAGTGTTATGAAAATAAGGCATCATTACTTATGTGGAGAACCTCAATGCAGTAGGTGTTACCACAAAATTGAGTATTTGCAGGTAGGACATGAAGTTGCAGAAGTGAGCATTAAAGTCAGCATGGCAGCATGAGGAGGTTCATACTGTGCATCTGAATCTGTGGAAATTCAAGTCAATTTGGTCATTCACGATACCCGCAGTAGGGGGATTACTCCCTAATCATCTCATCAGGTGTGGTGTGTTTAGGTTCTTGAAGAACTAGCTGCTCAGTAGGAAACTCATTTCCATTAGCTTTAAATGGCTCTCACAGGAATCTGATTGGAGGATACTTTTTTGAGCAGCCACTGGCCATAAATTGAGGAGTTCTGGAAAGCTGTACAAGTTAATGTCATGTACATGGGTTACAGAAGACTCCATGCAACCCTGACAACAACAGTGCTTCACTGGTGAGGTCCCCCTAGCAATGATTGCTGGATAGTAGGACTGTGGCTTCTGGCTGGAGAGGAAAAAATCCACTGCTTTCTCTCTATTGTATTTGGCGATGCTGAGGCTGCAGCAAGTGTATCCTTCACTGAATTTGTCCTGCATGCTATAGTTAGGGTTCCTTACAACAGGATGCTACCTACTTAAAATACTGCTGAAATTCCAAATACTGTCTTACCAATAACAAAAGGGGACATATGGCAATTGGGTTTTACTCTTTTTCAAGCACTTAAAACAGAGCAACTATTAAACAGAACACGATACTGTGCCCCTTGGGCAGCACTGCCTCTTGACAAACTGATGGTTCTTGTGAAAACAACTTGGGTATTACTGCACTTTTGAAGACCTCATGTCATCTCTCTCTCTGCAATCCTAGTGTCTCATTGCTGAGACAGCTACCAACAATTATAGGAGAGCATAGTAGCAGGAAACTAAATTTAGTGAATAAGATAAAAATCTGCATTCAACATCTCAGGGTTCCTTTCTCCAAACCAGTAAATCCTTTCCCATAAAAGCCATGTTTTGTGAACTCTTCCCACCCATTAAGCACAGCGCTACTGAAGTGTGGGAGAGCAACAACTTAACTTGTGTGCTGTTTTGAGCCAGGATGAAGCCACTTTTCTGTTACAAAACTTTACAAACTTTTAGCCTGGATCCAGGTTAGTTGCCTACTAGCAAGAAGACCAAATTGTTCATTGGTGTATTAAAGCTCAGCAGACCTCTCCAGTACAATCTGAGTTGAATCAATGGATAAGACAATTCAGGAAACAAAGGACAGGGAAAACAGAGAAGGAAACCATCAAATAGTTTTCTCTAAAGATAGAATGGGAGCAGAAACCCAAGAAGAGAGTGTGAAATTTAATATTCTATTTGTTACCTATACTGTAAGGCTTTCCCTGTGCTGCACATGTGGGATAGTATCTCAGTTCTCACATTTAGTCATGGTAGTCTCATGAACATTTCTTTTTTTCTTTTTCCTGCATAATATCGGACAATGTTATTACATTACTCCTTTATTACTTTCTTGCCCTGGAATCTTAATGCTACTTTTGCCATGCCTTAGCATGATCTTTATTTATGCTCTCAATTGAGGGATCAGGACATGTGGAGAGGTGTGTTTCACATGATGAGTGTGGCAGCTATGATTATCAGACCACCAGGCAGAGCATGATTTTATAGTTTTAAATTTATTTATTTATTACTTCTTTTGTTCCTTCTAGTGAGCTGAAAGTACCAGAATGTATTTGTTTCCATCTTTAAAACTAAAACTAGATTACGTGTACACAGCTATCCTTTTTAACTGTTATAAGCAGGATGTTTGGGATACTTTTCCTGTATTAAAAATGTCTGTGATAATTTAAAAATGAAAGTTTTTTTCTTAATTTTATCTCATATCAAGAAAGGATGTTTTATTGAGGTTTTTCTTTCTTCTCTCCCACCCACCTGAAAACTGACATGCAAAGGAAATTATATTGGGTACCAATGTGGAGTTAGGACTGCTACAAAGTGGTGTGAAAGCAGAACTACCAAACCAGAAGGTATAGTCCTGTAAAACTAAAGCAGTGCCACATTTATTCTAGGTGTTTGTCTCTCAGAAGAAATGCTCTATCTTCTAACTGATTAGATCTTCACTGATGAAATAGCTACCTGGTACACTTGCTGTAAAAACCAATGCCAGAGGTACAGGTCTTCATCAGTATGACTTTCAGTACAATGTGAGCAATGATATAAATAGATTTGTTTGATCAGTTAAGCATTTTGAGGTTGGCATGTTCCACATTTAAAACTAAATCTAACTTTTCTTTTTTTTAAAATCTAACTAGTGTTATATTTTTGGGTAAAATAATTTTTTATATGGGGCAGGTCGCTTATGTCATTTATACATATTTGTGTCGCTTCAGGCTGCAAAACGTACTTAAATATATATGAAGGATGCAAAGCAACAACCAGGATGTTTGGAACTAGATAATTGGCCACTATTCTATAAATCGCATCCACAAGTAATGACTTCATTGTGTTGGAGACACCTTGGGCTAGGTTCAAGCTAGGTAATTTGTGTGCAAGTGGCAGTCTTTGCTGCAGTGTGAAATAATTCAGGGCTCATGACCCGCCCTGATTTCCTAACTATGTAGTAGGCATGATTCAACTCTTTCCATCTTTTGAAATTGCTGCTCTATCTGTGTTTCTACCAAGCAAAAGGATTTTTGAACTGCCAGAATTTTTTCCCTGATCGAGACAACCAGTGTGTCATAAGTTATCAAGCATCTTGAATCATAGAACCATAGAATTGTTCAGGTTGGAAAAGACCTGTAAGATCATCCAGTCCAACCTTTAACCTACTATACTAACTGAGCTCTACCAGCCCACTGCTAAACCATGTCCCTAGGCATTATACGATTTTTAAACCCATTCAGGGATGATGATTCAACCACTTCCCTGTGCAGTCTATTCCAGGGCTTAATAACCCTTTCTATAAGGAAGTTTTTCCTAACAACCAATCTAAACCTCCCCTGGCACAAGTTGAGTCCATTTCCTCATGTCCATTTCTGCTTGTTATTTAGGAGACCAACACCTGCCTCACTACATCCTCCTTTCAGGTAGTTATGGAGAGCAAGAGTGGTCTCCTCTCAGCCTCCTCCTCTCCAGACTAAACAGCCCCAGAGACCTTCAGAGAATCAGAAAATCAGGGAACTGCTGTCTTGGAGTAAAAAGAGCCATTTAAGTCACATTCTACTCTAGTGCTCCTTAACGTCTTCTGTTACACAGAACTTTGTAACATGCAACTTAAACCCATTTCAAGTAATTGGTAATTCTTTCCAGATGTGACAGATATACAATTAGGACATCTGCAAGAATGAGTAGCTGCATTTACAGGTTACCCCTCAGTGGGTGAATGTGGACTGGTGGGATTTCATCAAGTTGTTTTAGTTGGTAGAATGTGTTTGTGAAATTGGTATCTTAATTCAGGGCTCATGACCCGCCCTGATTTCCTAACTATGTAGTAGGCATGATTCAACTCTTTCCATCTTTTGAAATTGCTGCTCTATCTGTGTTTCTACCAAGCAAAAGGATTTTTGAACTGCCAGAATTTTTTCCCTGATCGAGACAACCAGTGTGTCATAAGTTATCAAGCATCTTGAATCATAGAACCATAGAATTGTTCAGGTTGGAAAAGACCTGTAAGATCATCCAGTCCAACCTTTAACCTACTATACTAACTGAGCTCTACCAGCCCACTGCTAAACCATGTCCCTAGGCATTATACGATTTTTAAACCCATTCAGGGATGATGATTCAACCACTTCCCTGTGCAGTCTATTCCAGGGCTTAATAACCCTTTCTATAAGGAAGTTTTTCCTAACAACCAATCTAAACCTCCCCTGGCACAAGTTGAGTCCATTTCCTCATGTCCATTTCTGCTTGTTATTTAGGAGACCAACACCTGCCTCACTACATCCTCCTTTCAGGTAGTTATGGAGAGCAAGAGTGGTCTCCTCTCAGCCTCCTCCTCTCCAGACTAAACAGCCCCAGAGACCTTCAGAGAATCAGAAAATCAGGGAACTGCTGTCTTGGAGTAAAAAGAGCCATTTAAGTCACATTCTACTCTAGTGCTCCTTAACGTCTTCTGTTACACAGAACTTTGTAACATGCAACTTAAACCCATTTCAAGTAATTGGTAATTCTTTCCAGATGTGACAGATATACAATTAGGACATCTGCAAGAATGAGTAGCTGCATTTACAGGTTACCCCTCAGTGGGTGAATGTGGACTGGTGGGATTTCATCAAGTTGTTTTAGTTGGTAGAATGTGTTTGTGAAATTGGTATCTTATGTTATGATGGAGTAAAGGCATAGAACAAAAACAAATTTACAGGCAGAGGTGTAAAGTTCATATACACTTATACCAATAAACCTATAAACAGTATGCTTAGATATTTGGCATTTTTCTTCAAATTATACGTAGTAAATATGTTTCTGATCATTTCATTGAGAATTAGATAATGCTGTCATTGTTGAACTGTTTCTGAATAAAGACATTGTGTGTCTTTAAAGCTCTTCCATCAGCTATGAGACTGAACACTGAACCTGGATTTTAATTCTTATTGTGCGTCTCAGTTATCCAAAAGGTCCACATTCCAAATGAAGCTGTAATATGCAAACTGCAGACTAGGCTGGGGTTTTTTCAAATTATTTTTCTTGCTAATGCACATTCTATAATAAGATTCTTGATTTAGTTTTTTAAAAAAGCAGATTCTGCAAAGTGGTTTCCTTGTCTCAAATCTGTGGGTTCTTCATGGCACTTTTTAATAAAGAGAAATATTAAGCTTAAATGAATATCTCCAGGTAGCCTAGCAACAGGGTATGATTAATAATACCTTTCACCTAACTGTATGCAGATAAATGTCTGAAAGTGAAAGCAAATTCAGAATTGGTTGGCCAGAGCCTGGCACTGCAGTGAGAGAGAAAAGGTAATATGATAATATCTTGTGATCTTTGTTAAAAAAAAAAGGAGAGAAAATAAAGAATATATTTAATGGGATGGATCTGCCTTACGGAGTAAAATACAGTGCATAATGGATTTCTTTAATAACAATTAAATGGTGTACTAAGAGAAAGTATAAATGCCTTTGCTTCTCATTATTGGTTATCATCACTAATTTACCAGCCATACTTTTTCATATATGAGAGATCAGAAACAATCAGTAGTAATTTTGGCACCATCACAGCTAAAATGAAATGTAGTATAAATTAAATGTAGTATAATTTAATATACAGATAGTGGCTTTATAGTACCATAACAGTATTTTTAGGCCTGAAATGGACTTTAGTACAGTGTGCTGTGCTTAAAATACACAAAACACTGGATATAACATTAAGTTTATAATTAAAGTTTTCTGGCAAAGAACAGGGAGTTCCTACGGACGTTCTCCATTAAATGACACTGCATTATTCATCTTTTTCTAAAAACTTACTGTATATATACATACATAAAAATAATTTGAATTTTATATGTATATATTTGAATTGTATATATTTATAAAGATTGGAGATATTTACTTTTCAAGCACTCAAAAGGTGTTAGAATATGAGTTGGCCACAGAAGCATAATTCTTTCCCAGTTTGTATTCATTTTGTATAAAGAAGAGGCACTGTGGGAATAGGGTGAATATGGGATTCATTGTATGCTCATTTTGTGATAGTGGGAAATTGCTGTTTGTGTAGGACAAAATGGAGTAATATATTTATATGCTGAATGTAGTAGATCTAGTTATCTCAAGACAATCTCACATAAAATCATAAACATTTGCCTTTAGAGGAGAAATAACCTATTACAATGCAGAAGCACAGATTTCTGTCCTGCACTTCAAAACCTGCAGAACCTGCTTTTTTCTATTTTCAAATTTCTTAATTATGTTGATTGTACACTCTCTTCTGTGTGGAATCAGTTGAGATGTTTTTTCCAGTTCACTGGATAGTATATATTTGTATTTGCTGCTGACAAAGGGGATGTTTTATTGTATTACAGAAGCTGTAGGAGAAATACTATGAAAGGTTAACTGTTGACAGTGCTCTTTGTAACTGTGTTGATGCATATTCATGGCCTGATACTCATCAGCAATCACTTCAGTAATTTTCTTTTTCTTTAATTCTTTAAAGCCTGGTGGTATTCCAGTTTTTGTTGCTGAAACTGAGAGGGAAGATTTCCTGCTTTTAATGGGATATGTCCTTTTCTCCTCATATTTAGTAACCTATTGTCAAAGGATGATTGTTCTTCAGAGTTAGCAACTAAGTCCTGGCTCTTTTCAAAGTAAAGTTGCTGCCTATTTCTGTAAAAACTGCCACTCTCTCTTACTATGCAAAGCTGCTGGCATGTTATGGTGGTTTAGGGGTGTGGCAGGGGATTTCTGCCCCAGAGGGCTGCCCCTCGTTAGCTGAAATGACCTCTTAGAACAGGTTCTGCCCCAGTATTTGGCTGTTAGAGCTGATCATGTTCTCTGCTGGAATCCTTCTGTGAGATTTCTGTCCAAAATTTGTCAGTGGCCTTATCTTGTACTCATTCCTTGCTTAACTGATTTTCCCTCTTTCACCTTTTAGTCATCCCCTGAATACAATTGGGACTTGGCTGATACCAGCAACAGTACCCTCCCCTGCCCCACCTGCTACATCTCCTTTCCCCATTGTGAACGCATCACTTTGTGGCTCTGCAGCTCCTCAGCCATAAGAGCTGGAGTGAGCAGCAGGGAGTGTGACAGGACCCTGATGGGAGAGTAGCTCAGCCTGACTTTGGTTTGTTACCATCAGGCTGGTAACTGTCAATTTACATCACAGGACTAAACAATGGGGCAAAAAAACACTATTAAATACTGCCTACTATTACTCCTTGTGCCTCCTTGAACATGGAGCTGGAAAGAAAACACCAGTGCTTTCATCAGTCACCTACAGCTACTTATTGCATGGCAGGCGTGAATTTTGTTGGCCAGGATTTGGGACAGTGTACATAAAGGAATGGACTGACTGCATGGTGATGACATGGCATAAAGGCATGTCTTTAGTTTTTCTTTATTTATTTAAGCAAACACCAAAGCCATAATTTTTGAGGGGTCTCTTTAACATGTCTCTCTAGTGACAGTAGAGAGGAAAAATCCTGGTTAGGAAACAAGTACCATTCTTACTCTTAGGAGTTGAGACTCCCCTTCTTGAAATTACCATAAGCTGGGCCACTAATTGACCTGAGATAAAATGGTGCTCTTTCTTCTCTTAGTTTTGTTGAACGGAATCTCTTTAGATCTCTGCTTCTAACATTTCCTAGCTAATTGCTTCTTTTAAAATGGCATTCAGCAAAGACTGTTCACAGAACCTGTTTGACTTGCACTGTAGGTAATAATTTATTTTCTGAGAATTACAGCTTCTGGTCAGTGCAAACTATTCATGCAGCTGTTTCCCAGCTTTCCTGACCTAGTTGGAGTCAGCTCTGTTTGCTTAGGTCTTGTGTCCTTAAATACATTTGTAGGTCTTTGGTTGAAAACCACTAAACAAGAATTTCCCTTTCTTTCTGCACTGCAGTTTCAGGGCAGCATTTATTTTACTGGTGAATCACATTTTCAGCTGAAAGAAGAGAGATTTCATAGGGCATTCTGTAAACCTAAATGGGATCAGAAGTGATTGTTTTCAGACAAACTTCATTTTCCAAGTAGTCAATTTTAAGATGGAGTGTAAGTAACAAAACAGCAGTGCACTACAATTTTGCAGATGTGTAACATTTTGGTTTATATAATGCAGCTCTGAAATATAGTATGGCCAAGCAAGCAAAACGGTTCTGAATTTAAAAATGACAAATATTTTAAAAAGCAGCAAACAACAAACCAAAACCAACCAAACAAAACCCTCACAACATAAGACTTCATGTTGGCTAAAACCAGATGTGAAAACATTTCTTCACGGTTCTTCTCCACGTCTTCCTGTATTTGAATAGGTGGCTGCAATAATAATCAATGAGGCTGTCTGTAATTAAGTTCTATGCCTCCTGAGTAATTACTAATGAAAAATTAATTATATGTTTATTGCAGATTACTTAGTCTAAATTTTTAGAAGTCTTTTGTGACCGCAAAAGTCTTTGTCTCTTTTGTAACTCACCTGAGACACCTCATAGGTTCCCATTTTGAAAGTGCTGTAAATCTTACCTGAATTTTGAGGCAAAGCAGTATGTGTGTGGAGCTGAATCCTTTCTGCCTTTTCTGAGACTTTTTCAGCTGAGAAATGTAGAGGGAATTATGAATAGGGTTATTTTTATTAATTTTTTTTTGCATTCTCAGAGTGTGTGCATGAATGTGCTTTGCCCTTCTCTGCTCTCAACCTCAGCTGCCAAAACATGTTAGCATGTATCTCTCTGACTAGCACTGCAGGTCTCTGTATTTCCATCAGTGAAACAGGTGTCCCTGTGTTTCAGCTGGCAACTGCTATGTTGCAAAATGCCCTCAAGATCCCTGTGCTCCTGAGAAGGTATTGCACTGGCCAAGAGATGCACTTCTAAATTGCTTGTTACTAGTTGGCATAACCCCACACTCCACGTGTCTTAAGGAATGGGAAAAAGAATTAGAGCTGCTCATTTCCTTATATCAGTTGGAACATCTATTTGATAGTGTAACAAGCATTAAACTGAACATTTTCATTCTCATGGAGGTCAACGACATTCATAGAAGTCTAAGCAACTCCATTATCTTCACTGAATCCTGTTCAACATATCCACAGTGGTTCAATTGCTCCTGAAGTCAGTTCAGGCTGAACACTGCTGCTCCTCTTTTGTCGCTACTTGTTCATCAGCATTTGCTTTAGTGTGCCTTGATTTCAACTGTTGCTACACTGTATTCCATTTTATTTGGGTGTATTTTCTTCTAGATCAATTTCTATGACCATTGTTAATACTATAATTTTTTTAATGTCTTATATTAAGAGTCAGATCTCTTTTGACTTCATCTCTTCTTTCTCCTCTTCCCTCCCCAGCTGTGTTCACACATTTCTTTTGCTGAACACTTCCCAGTCATTTGCTTTTGTTGCTGAAAATTCAGCTCTTGATCATAGATTCTGTAACTGGCCTATGACAACATCATCCTTCCACTGCCAACAGGAGAAGCTATTTTTTTCACATGAAACTGAATTGGCAGATGTTGCTTCCTTTTCAGCTTATAACAAATGGATTTTCTTTAGTTTTCCTTGGCCGTTTTAGAAGCAACAATCACATTACTATAACGTGGTAGTGCTGGGAAGGCATTGCCCTAGACTAGTGAGCTGGGTTTGGGGGTGTTAGCAGGGGTTTCTTTGGAGGTGGCTTGTTTTCTGCTGGGAAGGCTTATTTTGACTCAAGCAAAGTACACTTAAGGACAAATGCTCTAGCTGTACTAAGTAAGTCTTAAAGGGTAATGAGACATGCAAAATGACATTAGAAAAAGCCCAGTTCTTAACTATCAGCCCCATTTGATGAAGTGGGCAAAACTGACATGTCTATTTAAACCAGGCACCCCCAATTTCTTTACTTTGGTCTTTTTTTGTGTGTGTGACTGAATAACCTGTGTTTAGCCTGCAGTGTAGAGGATATCAAATGATTTCTGACATTTGCAGGTGCAGAGGGGGGATTGTGTGCAATGTGAAGTTAGTAGGAAGGGGGAGTATGACATGGAGGTCATACAATAGGTCCTACCAGGGAACTGCAAAAACGAAGCTCAAGGACCCAACAACAAATAGCATAGAGACCAAAGAGAATGAGGAATATGAATGAGTGCTGGTCAAGAGGCATAACAGAGAAAAGCCTGAGAAAAAATGGCTTATGCAGAGCCAGGTGTGGACCTAAGCAGCACCAGCATCCATACTCTGCATTCTTTCTTCCTCCATCTGTCGGATGTAGGCCCTCAGTGCTAACAAATGAGGCTTGTGATCTACTGTACTTGGTTGTTTTTCCTTCTGTAAAGCTTCTGTTTAGCTTGTGACACTTAATTAGAGCCTGAAGTCAAGAGGGATTTTTCCTGTGGTTAAAGCTAAGGGAGTGCTGAAGTACTCTGGCTGGAAATGCTCATTGCTGCAGAACTGAGTTTTAGCACACACAGTTTACTAAGGTCAGAAGAGTCAGATTTAGGAACAAAATTTGCTACATCTTGGCTTTTATTTCTGGGCTTCTTTCCACAAACCCTGTTCCCATCACACAAACACTTCTTTTCCCATGACAGGGTCCATTTATGAGAGTGTTCTGTGGCTCACTGGAAGAACTGGTGAAATTAGAACCATAAAAATCAGCCAAATGATAAATGCATTGAGAGGTGGAATAAAGATTATTTTAATCAGATTTAAAAATGGAAGCATAAGCAATAAGACAAATAGGCTTAAAAAGAATAAATCCAACCAGATTGCTTTCTTACCTTTCTGATAAGATTACAATAAGCAGAGGAAGGGCAAGTGATACAATATTAGCATTTTACTAAACCTTGTGATACCATCCCACCAAAGCACACACGAATAACTAATACATGTTGGCTTGGATAGGAACACGGTCATACAGAATGCAGATGAGTTGAAGGACTCTAAATAATGAGCTATGATAGTGGTGATGAATTGAGATAGGATGAATTGTACTAATGAGGCTCTGCAGGAGTCAGGATTTAAGCTCAAGTTTTTATTCTTTAACATCTTCATTACAAGATATTTTAAGCATGCTGTTGATTTCCCCCCTCATCAAAAAATGCCAATGAGGCAAATAAATAAAATATCAGCACCTACTGGGATTAGAAGACAAAATCAAGTATTTATTAAAAATGCTCAGACCTCAGAAGTAAGGAAGGTGAAGAATACTTTTTTTTTCCTTTTTCTCTCAAGAGGAGGGACTGAGCTTGCTACTACTGCTGATAGCCATAAAAAATATACTGAATTGTGATTTAAACAGCTAAGTGACTGAGGAGTAGCAGCAGTGTTCATCTGGAGTACTTAAATTAAAGAGAGTTTAGTTTTCTGTCAGAGATATGTAGCAAATTATCGAACAGCTTCCATAAGAAAGTGATTTAAAGCTCTTCTGCTTGAGACATCCCATTCTGCACTGGAAAAATGCAATAAAATACTCTGACTAAAGAAAGCTGGTGTGAATAACTTCAGTCTCTATAGTCTTTCTTTACAGGTCTAAACCCCAAATAGCTGTCCAACAGTGTTCTGTAAGACAAATGCTACCCCCATCCCAACTCCCACCCCTGAATGGTCCTGTCCTCCATACTGTCTCTGATGCCACTGAGTGTGACTCCCTACATCAGATCCAGATATTTGGTGGTCTTACCCAGGTGCTTACACCTTATTTCTTGAAGACATGGTGTGAAACTGAAAATGTCAGCACATAGTTAGCATTTCATGCATGGTCTCTGGAGCACAGCAAAAGTGTTCAGCTATGTTATGAAGAATGACCAGGAAATAGCTTAGCCTGAATAACCAGTTTTGGAGTGCTGTTGCTCAAAGATTTTAACAGCAATAATATAGCAGAATATCTACAAAATTGTCCTGTACTAAATACCATCAAAGCAGACAGGAATGGATTAGGCCTGCTCTGAATTCTTTTGTGGGTTATTTTCAGTGAAAAGTGCTTTTTTTGTTAAAATCAGCACTGCTGGAATATAGTCTTTTTTTTTTTTTGACAGATTGTGGAAATAATTATTTCAATTTTTCTGGAACTTCTTTATATCTTCAAAATATTATTAGGCAATAACTAATAATTCTCTTCTAAATCACTTAATACACAAGGTAAGGTGAACGATGTATTACAATGGTCTAGAAAAAAGCCTGTTTGAATCTGTTAGTGATACAGTAATCAAGATAGTGCAGGCTTTTTTCATTTAAATCTGTCCATCCTAGGCTATCACTTGCACTTAAATAAATATGTTCAACTGCAATTGATGTGTTGTGAAATAATGGAAAATTGAAGTTGGCAGTAGAAATTTTCTTAAAATTGTCATACAGGGTACTGTGGAGGTAGAGATGATAGATAGATAGATAGATAGATAGATAGATAGATAGATAGATAGATAGATAGATAGATTTAATCTCAACTCAGTTTCCATGCTCAGAAACTATCTCTGTGGATGAAAATGTGTATAAGTTGTGTAAATATACATAAATGTGTATAAATAATATAAGTTTTGAAATTACTGTTTTACTTAAGTCAGCATACAGAATATATTGTTTGTGCATTGGGAATTAATCAAGGACATCAAAGGACATGACAATAACAATATTTTATCCTGAATTTTAGAAGAAAAAAGGGCAAACCAGTCACTGCAGAAATCTAAACTTGTAAATTCAGACTTTTGATCCTCTAAGCATCCTGAGAAAATATTAGGTTTATTGTTAAAAAATTCATCAAACAAATTTTGCTGTACATTTCTAGTGGTAGTTGTGATATGTATTTATCAGCGTGAGTAGCAAATACGAATCCTGTATGTAGGCAGTAAGCAATTAATAGCATTTCTACACTAAAAGTTTGGGAAACATGGTTGATAACTCTAGTGATGGAATGTTGCAGGTTCTTTCTGCCACTTTGTGTTATTAAGCCTGTACGAGATGTGATTAAGCCCTATTATATGTGTCTCACGCTGCTGCTGCTGCTTGTCATCTTAAATCTAAATCTAAGCAAAAAGAAAAAACAAAACTGTTTTCCTCTACATCTATTAGGTGGACTTGCAGCAAACTTAACAAAATTATTATGAAACTAATCAGATGTGAAAATTTAGCTTTTGTTTTGTGTATAGGGGAAGAAATACAATTAGAATAGTAAAAGATGTGAATTGCATGGAGATTTGGCATGAATATAGTGCCGCAAGGAAGCTAAATAATTACTTTGAAAGAGTGGAAGACAGTGACAACTATTTTGTATTCGAAGTATATCTGGTAGTACTGTACACTTCTACCATTTCAGTTGTGAGACAAATGATTTGTTTTGTGATAATTTACACTGGCACCATTAGAAGCAGTTGTTCGATGATTTCGTAACGCAAACAACTTGGTGTCTAATCCAATAAATTAGCATGAACATTTTGGTATTTTTTTTCATGGATATTAAGCCAATTACCATCCACTGTCATAACAAAGGCAGAGTGTAACGGATGTGGTCCTGCTGCCCATCTAGCCCTTGCATCCTTCTGAATTCTGAAGAAAATTACTGTTATCTCTTACAAATTTGGTGCTGCAGTGTTGTCTATGATGGTGTTCAGCAAATTAAGTCCTGCTTTCAGTCTCCAAAGAAACTAAATTATGCGTTATTGCATAGACCAATTTTTTATGTCTTTAAGGCTAGGGAGGCTTGTGAATGAGATGCTGTTTGAGATCAGCTGGAGTTGTAGAATTTAACTGGTCAGTGTGGACTGCCTGTTTTTTTGAAAGAGGTTTGGAAAAAGTCCTCTCAGTTCAGCATAAAGTAAAAGGAACTGGCTGTGTTCATTTTGGTCTTTGCTATCAAATGAGAAGTCAGAACATCTAACTGAAAACCAACCCTGTTTCTTGAGCTAAAGCTATGAAAGCAATGGAGATATAGATATAGATATATGTATGTATATATAAAATATTATATTATATTATTATTTTTACCTGTTTTTTTTATGATAGTGCAGAACCAAACCTAGCTCTTGCATACACCTTTCACCTGATCTGCTTTTGGTCATCTAGAAGGTACCTTATTCTCTGGATATCCTTGAAGTATCTCTTTCCTTGCAGAGCATGCTGCAGAGCCCTGGCCAGAAACAGCCTTTCCCACTCAGCCCCACAGACTATGCTTTCCCAGCTAAATCCAGGAATCATATGGGTCTCGTAGTTTGGCCCATTTGCCTGCCCTGCTCCATCTGCCCTTATATTAAGCCTGGTTTGGAAATGACAGATTTAAGGGGTTACCATTAGGCTTTCCTAAAACAAAAAGAATTTATTCAGAAAACAGAAAATTAATTATAAACAAGCTACATGTATGCTTAGTCAAGAGCAGGCCACCTGTCTTCTACAGTGGGAGAATTAATACATATTACATAAGCACGTCCTTGTAGGCAACTCTGGGTTTTCTGGTACCAGTACCCCCAACCTCCACTGATCAGTAACTCATCTCCTCTAAGCACTTATGCAGTAATACACTCACTAACAAGCCCATGCGGATACATATAACACTTCTTATAAAATTAAGGCAGTAATCTTCAAATGATCAGTGATTCCACAGCATCTGTCACATAGTGCCCCTAGCTACACTGTGTTGTAAGTGCTTAAAAATAATATTGGAAAGTGTGTTTTATCAGCAAGCCACTAGATGTACAGATTTACCATAATTCATTCCAAGATAGGAAGTGAGGATATAGCATAAATAATGCAGTAAAATGAGAATAATCAGGTAAGATTAGACCTTTGATACATAAAATCATGATGCTAAGAAATTGTGATACCAAAAGATTATCTGAGGGTAATACTAAAAGTTGTTCTATAGATTTATAGTGAGTACCTGATTTAGCAATAGGAAATGAGTTAGAATTGTACTGATGATCTAATACTTTCGATTATAATTGAACTTTCACTGCAGTTGGTTTAGTTTCCAATTTTGTGCATTTTCTTTTTAAACATTCATTAGTTCAGGAAATTAGAGAGCAGAAAAAAGCAGGTAAGATGCTGTATTTTTCTTCCACCCTCCTAAGTACTGTATACCTTGTCATGGCAGTGTTTTTCCTCCAGAATCCCATAGCAGCATCCATCATCCCCAGCTCAACAACCTCTGCCTGCAGTTCTGCTGTTCTTTACCTTGCGGGGCTCTAGCCCATGTGTTTTCTTACATCCTTGCCTCACAACTTACCAGTTGACTCAGAAATCTGAGCCAAGGTAGCACAGCTGTGCCATAGCAGCATTGGGCACACAACACAGGAGACCCCAAGGAAAAGGGTTATACAGCACTTATTGTAGAAAAAGATATTTTCAGGCCTTGATTCTGCTGTTGCTAAAATACAAGTAAGCACAGAGCCCTAGAGCAAGGCAGGCATCTTTCTGACAGAATATTCTCCTTCAGAAAGAAATGCTGATTCAGTACCACTGTGAAACAGTGTGTAGGAAATAAAGTTTCAAATGAATTTTCTATTTAAATTCATTTCTTTGGAGAATTGTGTTGACATTATTGTTTTGACATCTTCTGAATAAACAGATCCTTTCTGAGTTACTCTGAGTTTTTCAGAGTTCACAGCCTAAGAAAAAGGACAAAATGTTTTGAAATTATTTAGAAGTTTCAGCTAGTCAAAAGTGATTATTTTTTTTTAATGATAAAATAATTGAAATCTGAGACTGTTCTTCCTGATTTGGAGCAGAAAAGTTTTTTTTAAAACCTCAATTATTTTTGCAAGATAGGGAAAATAATCTCATCTAGCAGATGAGAAGGAGATTAGAGACAAAATTTTCAGCTACCTTAAAGAGGAAGGAGGAATATAAGGCATGTATATGCAAACCCCAAAGCTAGAAAGCTCAGAAAGAGAGGGGTCTTCCTTCTTATGATGATGAAAAGACAAAAAGCCAGTCATGGCTGTGCTCATTTTCACATTATAGCTTCATGCCAAAGCATTGCTGTCCAGTGTTCTGTCTTTTTTATGAGTTTGAGTATTTGTTTGTGTTTGTTTGAGTGTTTGAAAGTGAATTGTCTGTGATACAGCTGTTGATGTGCAGGTAAAATCACTTAACACAATGTCTAAAGTCACCATCTTTTCACTTAAAAAGCAAAACTTTTGTGGTTACAGAAATATTATGGGATCTATTTTAGATTGTGAATGAAGCCTGTGTAGACTGCAGGTGAGATCTTAGGCAGAGCTGTGGTGTATATCATGGAGAACTTTGCACTACACATACCTGTTCCTTGAAGAGATACCTCATTACTACATTTTCCAAATAAACTAAAATGGATTGTTTTTCCAGAGGTCTTCAAAACCAGTTGATTACATTTTTAGTCTCCAAAAGCTGAAAAGGTGTACACATTCAGTGGAAAAATACACCCATCTGACAACTTTCAGAACAATTAGCAGCCCAGCTACAATCTAAGCAAGTTTGGACACTGGTCAAGCCATCCTCACATTTTTGCAATCTCTGTGCACTGAAAGCCACCTATCAGGGAGTCTGCTTCTTAAGTTAGAGATGCGTTTATGCTAATGCAATGTACTTGTCTTATTTAAAATAAATCTAAAATACTTTTAGTTGTGATTTAATAAGAATGTTTTCTTGGAAAGGTATGCATTAAAGGTCAAGTGCTAGAGTCTATTTGGAAGAAAGCAGAACCATTTGCATTAGCATCAAGACAGTTTCTATCAACAGCTTCTGTGCTCAATGCACCCTTTTTGAGCTGGGTAACTTGGAAAAGGTACTTATTACTGATATTAGGACATCAGTTTTCTTATATTCTTCTACTTTTGGCCCAAAACATGTGCCCTAGGAAATTATATACTCAGGATAGTGTCAGAGAACAACTCAGGCTGCTTGGACCTCTGCAGTAGGGCAAGCTCTTCTCGGTGGAGGGCACCCTCCCTTCTCTGTCATACAAGCCCTGAGGCTGGAAGCCAGCTCCTTTTTCTCTGATGGTTTCCTACCAGGTTTAGATGTAATTAACTAAAGGAAGGATACAAAAGGAGGGCAAAGTCTGCATCTGAGCGCTGCAGGAGGAGGCTCATGACTTCTTCATGGCTGATGCCCTGTTTACAGAGCTCAGGAGCACATAGACTGACCTGACAGGGGTGGGCAGACCTCCAGACTCCTCTGCCCACACATTCCTTCATCTGTTCTTGGAAATTAATACACAGTCTTGCTTAGCTGAGCAGCCCCTCATCCAGAAGAGACTCTGTGGCTGAGTAGCTGAAAACCTGTGCTGGGAGGCTCTGGGTAGATCACAAAGCCTCTCCTGACTCAGTTGCAGTGTGTCAAGGATGGATGCCACCTGGTGTCCCACACAGAATCATATAATCACAGAATTAGGGGTTGGAAAGGACGCCTGGAGATCATCTGCTTCAAATCCCTGGCTAAAGCAGGTTCATCTAGGTCAGGTTGCATAGAATTGCATCCAGGCAGGTTTTGAGTATCTCCAGAGAAGGAAACTGCACCGTCTCTCTGGGCAAACATTTTCTCCATTAATAAAAAGAACAAGGAACTGTCCAAACCAGGCCTGGAGTTGACCTCATCAACATCCACTTAAAAACTCAAAATTAGGACGTTTTCTGAAACAATTTTTCAGGAATGTTAGGAAATCATTAGGTAATTGCTGAGACCATCTGGATTTGTTGAGTTTTTTCTGTGGTCTGTTTGGTTTTTTAAATTATTTCTTTATTATTGCCATTCCTTCTTGTGAGAAGGAAGGAAAAATTTATATTGTTTCATTATAAAAGCTGTGCTCTGAGAGTATAAGATACAGGTCTCTGTCTGCCTCTAATGGCTGAAACACACAGCAGTTTATAAAGTGTACTTTAAGGTGATGTAGGTGTATTAATTTTGTTTTAAAAGTGGCTCTGAAACATCATTTCTTCTATTAGATGTCCCCTTGCTTATGGCTTATCCCTGTGGGATCACACTGGCGAAACAACATCTTAAAATTCTGACATTGAATGAAGAAGTTCTCTAGCAGACTAGTAAAAATCACAGTATTTTTTCCCCTCATCAAATTGACCTCTTTCTTCTGTATCCAAATATAACTCCTCTTGCTTTTTTGAGTTAAATTATGCAGAATTACAGCAAAACACTGTTCAGAGTTTTGTCATGCATACTAATTTCATGATTAGTACTTAGCATGTCTTCACACTTGGGTATTCAGAAGTTGATTAAATGCTTTGGTTACCTACTTGGATAGCAGTTTTTACAAAGTTAGAGCACTTTAGAGGGAGAGGGGTTCTTGTTTCTCTCTAAAGATCTCACTATGCTGTAGAAAATGTGTGGATTTGGGAACCTTGGCTGCAGTGATGAACTGCGTGCAGGCAGCAGCTTTTCCTCTCAGCTTTGCTTCTCTAGTGCAGCCTTTTCTTGTTTGGGACCTGAGCTCCTCTGCTCTGTGGTGGCTGGGCTGCAGTTGTGTTGGGCAGTACCTATACACTATCTTATTTTACCAATCTATGGGATTGAAAAGGAAGAGCAGGCAGGATGCAGCAAAGAGGCAGCAAGCATTTAAAAGACCAGTCTGCTGGCAGCTATTATAAAATGTGCACTTCTGTCAAAGTGCCAGTCCAGTTACTTGCCCGTAACTAATAAATCAAAATGTGAAAACTGTCTGCTTTCCTTAGCAGGGGTTGCAGCTCAGGCTTGAGAATGCTACAGCCCTTCTCCCTGCCAGCCCCAGTGCAGGCCACACGTTTATTTTCTCAATAAAGCTAGAGAATATTTGTCCTTCCCATCAAAAGATGGAAACATTGCTGCTTATAATAAAATATATTAGAAATAAGAGTCTCGAATTTGAAAGGGTTTTCTCTTGCTGCCATGAGTTGTTTGTGGGGTTTTTTAGGTGGCACATTGGGCTTTTCTGAGACTGTTTGTGTGCTTCCACCTTCTTTTCAAAAACAAATGGCGTTGCAACGCTCTGGATTTGTTTGGATATTTTTTTTTTTATTTTATTTCTCAGTCTTTCAGTAGAATAAATGTCCCTTCCGCTGTCCATACAGCCCGGCATCAATACTCTACACTGCAACGTTTGCGACTGAAGACCGAAGTTCTCAAAGTGTTACTACTCCCCTTGCTGGTGTGTTGTAGTCATGGCACTTAGGTACTTTTCCAGCTTTGCAGTTGTAAACTGCTCGCTGTTTGAATTCATGAGAACGATTTTATAGCGAGACAGAGCAAAATTTAAGAGGATAATTTTTTTTTGTCCCCTTTCTTACGCCGTGTGAGTATTAAACGACTAGAGTGACTTTCACCTGTCCTTTCGATTTACACGGGCATGGACTTTGTGCATGTGTCGTCTTGTCAGAATATTTTTACTGATAGTTTTTAGTATTTACTGACAAGTAGTTAGGGCTATTTAAACAATGGCATGATAGCTATTTTAGTTGTTCTGATTTTCAGAACGATTTATACTCCTGAGTGTAAAAAATCAAGAAGGCTGGTGCACATTTTGGTAAAGATTTACTGATACTGCTATATCAAGGGATAATAATAGTTAATTTTCAAAAACTTACAAGCTGGCATTTTTTAACACGGTAACTGTTGTTTTTTTTCTGGCCCCATGTGACTGATCAGATCAAGTGTTACTACAACCACGCTTTTAGGTAAAAATCTATTCTTTATCACGTGAATATAAAATTATGTACGACTCTTTTTCCTCACATTACAAATCATGAAAATGTTGATTTGAAGAGATGATATAGAAGCTAGACCAGGTTTTTTAGGAAACTGGTATCTTCATGAGGATCTCTCTACGTTTTTCCTTCTTTTTTGTATACCTTGACAAAAGGTAACAGAAACAATGCAGAGCGACATTTCAGGAACTCATCAGCTGCAGCCCGGTCTACCTGATGGTGTGCTGGAATAACTTTCACATTATTTTATATAAAAAGGGCATAATTCGGTTGCTTGTTTGCCCAACAGTAATGAGCTGTGTGGGGCCAGACAGAAAATCTGCTGAGAGGAGTTGCATGATCTTCAGCAAGTAGCCAAAAGTGATTTCCAAGGGAAGAATGCAAGAAGAAAGCAGAAATTTGTTGTCCCTTCCCTCTCAGTTTCACTTAAGTAATACTATCAAGAGATTTCAAAGTAACTTAAAAAAATATATGTATTCATATATTTGCTTGCGTGTTGCAGGGTAAAGCATGGAGGAAAGCTGGTTTTGTTTCTGGGAATGGCACTGAAACATAGCAGGGCTTCAGGAAAGGCACAGGCAGCTCTGCCTACAAAGTGACTGTGCCTTGGGCTGTGGTTTAACGTGGGCATTATAGCATTATAGAGTCCAGTCTCACAAGTTGTGCCTCTATTTTACATGGGGTCCTCTATCTCTTGGTGTGGATTTTTATTTCAGAGGATGGATCTGTGTCTGAGGACAACCATTTGGAGCCCCAGTGAGTCACTAAACCAGACCAAGAATAAGGACATGCACTTTGTCCACACTTACCTCTGTGAACAAAATCAAATCAAATAGTATGTAGATTAACAGCGGACTCGGGTCAGAGCTTGTGATGTGTGCACCTCTGCTTTGTGAATATTAAGTCTGAAATGTAAAATACTAAATCTCAGCCACTCATTTTCATTGTAAGAAAACCTCATTCAAGGTCCTTTGTTTCCTTACATAAAGGCTGTCCAGATGAGGTAGGCATGTAGGGGCTGTGGAGGTGCTCAGCAGGGAGCTTCTGTAGTTAAAGCAGGTGAACACGTTGGTGGACACAGTCACCCCCATGCTGTCACCTGTCACCTCAGTACCATATACTGCAGGATACACTGCTGTTACTCTACTTTTTTCCTACAAGCAGTGGATTTTGCTCTGAGGACCTGACCTGACGTCCATCTGTGGTAGAATCTGTTCCTTATGCCTGTTTAAGAGCATTCCTATTTAAGGAATGACATTTTCAGGATACATGGGTAAAATGTAAATTGAAACTTTTTAATTGTTTTTCTGCCTGGCTTTGTATGGCATACTGGAAAAATATTTAAGAGATCTCTGTCTGCAAAGGTTTCTGTTTGAGTGGGCTACATTGCCTCTGTTTTAAAAAAGCATTTTTTAATTAAACCCCTGAGGCTGAAAGTGGCTAGTTCAAGGCACTGTGGGATTATAATCCAGAAACACAGAACTAATTTCCTTGTTTTACTTTTAAATTAGTGGGTTGTGGGGGGAGGGGGTTGGGTTTTGTTGGGTTTTTTTGTGGTGGTGGTTGTTTTTTTTTCCCTGTTAACTAAAATTGAAATGTTTCCATGATGAATAATGCCAGGAAGAATGAGCACACTTGAGTGGCTTTAGTGAATTGTCTGTGTTCTTGCTGCTTTGTGAACCTGTGCGTGGTGCTGGATTCCGAGACCTGTCACTTAATATATGCTGAAATGCATGATTTATTTATGATGTATTAATTTTAACTATCCTAGCTTTTTAGTTTTATGGGCAGGGTTTCTGTAGAGCTCTAAGATAATTTTAATATGTTCAGAATACATTTCCACAGACACTGAACTGCAGAGTCTTGTCTCATGAAAGTGGCATGTTTCTTGTCTACATTTATTAGCCTTAAGAAGGCATTGGATTTTTCTGTCATGATTGATAAAATACTAAAGAGCAGATTATTTCTTCCCCTGGGTAGACAGCGAGTCTGCGTTTGTCAGTTCTAACCAATATTAGCAAATGTTGCATATGAACAAAGGGAGAGCAATGCAAGTGCTCTGCTAAAACTTGGGAACAGGTACGAATTATAAAACTGTACCTTTTTTTGACAGTAATTTGAAAGTTCAAATTGCAATTCAGAGCATCTCAGTAGTGGTGCCTGTTGTTTTTAAGGAACCAAAATTTCCTTAGGAGATTTTAACTTCCTTTAGTGCATTTTTATGTCGTCTGCATTTAAACAATCTGCCTCTTTTGCCAGATCTTTTTGTTTTATGAGCTGTTCTTCATATTCAGTAAGAATTTGCTTACTGAAGAGCTGTATTTGAAGCCTGCAATTTAATGTTCCAGAGGAATACAGAAGTACTTTTGACTAAAACCCCAGATTTACAAAAACTTGTGAGCACACAGGCGAACTGCTTTTCTAGCTAGCATCTTTGATTATAATAGTGCAAATACAGTGAGTGCAGCAAACAAAATTAATGTGGTAGGGTTATTACTTCATTAGTTAAACTGGAAAATGTAATTCACGCTCATTAAGTGTGGAGACAAAAAATACATTTTCACTGAAATGACATCCTGTTTAAAAAAAAAAAGTTATAGCAGACAGCAATATTACTTAAATTAGTTGTTGGTGGTCTTTTAAAAAATTACCCAGAGCTGTTTTACAAACTGAAAGTAATTATCAGTGTGAGATTCTCCAAAGCCAAGGACAGCATTTGAAAAAATTGGAGAACTGCTGTTTACAGAAGAGCAATGAGCAGTTTTGAAGTGGCATCCACTTCATAGATCATAGACCTTCAGTGTGTGTGTGTGGCATGTATGTATAAATATACACACGCAAGCAGAGTTTTCTTGTGTTATAAGAGTTTGTAAATCTTCATCTTTCACCTTAATGAGCAGCAGTACAAAGGAAAGACAAGGGTGTTTTTTCTGAGACTTCTTTGATTTCCCAAATTAAAAATGTTTGGAGGACACCAAAAAAAAAGGATTTTTGCTTTTGGAGGCGTTTCTGTTTTCTGAGCTCATTTGTAAGTGAAACTTCTCTAAGTACATTTTTTCCACTTAGGCCTTTGGAGAAGACAACTGAGCAGATAAAGCTACATACCTTTTGGACATATTTGTTCCAGCTTGTGGGTATCCTGGTCTGGGGAAGAAATGACTGATTTGAGGTGACCTTCAGTGTGGGGTGAGGGATTTGTAGCACAAGGCAAGGGCTGTAGGGCTGTCCCAGAGTTAATTCCCTCTTCTACTTTTGCAGCTTCACCTGTCAGAGGCAGACAGCTCTTGGAAGCAACAGAGGTTGCTACTAAGACACTCCCAACAAAGGAAGGACATTAACATGTTGGAGCAGGTTCAGAGGAGGGCCATGAAGACGATCAAAGGGCTGGAGCACCTCTCCTGTGAAGGCAGGATGAGAGGGTTGGGGTTCTTCAGACTGAAAAAGAGAAGGCTCCAGTGAGACCTTATAGTGGCCTTCCAGTACCTGAAGGGGCTACAGGAAAGCTGGGGAGGAGCTTTTTACAAAGACTTGTAGAGGTTGGGCAAGGGGGAATGGCTTTAAACTGAAAGACATTTTGATTAGAAATTAGGAAGAAATTCTTTCCTGTGAGGGTGGTGAGACAGTGGAAGAGGTTGCCCAGGGAAGTTGTGCGTGCCTCCTCCCTGGAAGTGTTGAAAGCCAGGCTGGATGTAGCTTGGTCTAGTGGGAGGTGTCCCTCCCCATGCAGAGGTGATTGGAACTAGATGATCTTTGAGGTCCTTTCCAACCCAAACCATTCTATGATTTGAAATGTATCATTTCATTGGGTGTTGTGAAATTTAAACAACTCACCACAGAGCTGACTATACAATTCTCTTGAGTTACTGGAATATTCACATTGACTTTGATGATATCTATGCAGGAGCAGAGTGAAGCACTTGGGAGTAATGTTTCAATAAAAAAGGCTAATTTGAGGCTAACACAGTTTTCTGTTTTGTTTTGGTTTGTTGTTGTGAGGTCTTTTTTGTGTTTCTTGGTTTGTTTTTTGTTTGTTTTTGAGAGAGAGGTTTTGGTTGGCTATTTGGCTTCATTTTCTTTAAACAAACAACAAAGATGTTTGAGATACTGAGAACTAAAATTCGTCAGGCTTGGAAGTGGCTGTGAAAGTTATTTGGAGTTGCACTTTGTCACTAGGGGGCACTTAGTCACACAAAATTAGCCCTGTTTGGGCTGGGGTTGTTCTGTAAAAACGTCTTTGAAATATCTTCTAAATTATTATTATTATTATTATTATTATTATTATTATTATTATTATTATTATTATTATTATTATTATTATTTTAATTCATTCAGAATTATGCATGTATAGCTGTAAATACCTGCAAACACATAAGAGTTTTGGGGTAAAGATCTTCAGTGAAACGTTTCCTCAGGGACAGGAGATAAAGCTGAAAGGCTAAGAAGAGGCTACAGTGTACAGGATGTAGCACAAAAAACACTCAGGCTAAAAATACACTAAATGGCTGCTCAATTATTATTAATTTAATTAATAAAACCTGAAGTGGAACAAATGCTCATATATAACAGTGGGGGGGAAATAATCACAAACACAGATGCATTTCTGGACTATTAAAAAACCTATCTGCTATATTTTTTTTAAATGGAAAAAAATCCTCTTGTTAAAAACAAACATAAACAGAGCCTTAATTTAACCATACCAGTCATGAAGCACCTAAGATACAGGCTGGAGTGTGCTTTTTATAAAAGGGTTTTAAATATTTGGCACTTCATTCTGCGTGCCATCTAGATTCATTATACTCCAGTGGTTTGTTTCGCTGGACCCCACCGTACCCCAGTGATCTGTTGAGGGGATGCTTAAGGTTTGCTGACAACCTGGCCACACACAGGCATATTGGCAGCTCCTGGTACAACTGTAAGGCTTTGTGCTGAGAAATAATATATTTTACCTACTGGCTGCATGCCTGTGAGAATTTGCCTTGGGACCCCCTTTCACTGTTACCCCTCTGATGGATAAACACTGTGGGCTGGAGAGCGAGCCAAGGGGTGTCCCAGGGAGGTGGGGTTTGGTGTTGGGTTTTTCATTTTTCTGGCTGTTACTGCCAATCACAGAGAGTAAAGAAGCCACTTGAGGACTGTGTCCTCCAGGCCAACTTAATGCTGAGGCATGCAGAATGCAAGTATTAGCTTACACATACTTTCAGCCAGCGTGGCACGCGGTCGTAGTGCGCCTGTTTGTCAGCGCTGCCCTGAGCTTCTGACCAAAGCTTTGCCATAGAAGGCCTTGGTCTAGTGTTATTGTGTTTGTTTTGGCTGCTATGGACTGTCTGGCAGGTTAGTTAGCAAATTAATCAGCTACAGTGAGTAGGTGGAGCCAGGGGGGAATATTCCAGGTGTGAACCTGAGTGAGTCTGGGAGTGGGAAGGGATAATAACTCTCAGGCCACTGCTGAGAGAGCTTGGAATGAAGCAGCAGCAGCAGTGGCAAGGACCTAATGTGCTAAAAGCTTATGGGTTGTTTTCTTTTTTACACTGAATTGCCTCAAATTAAGGCTTTGTTGGAAGAGTATTAAAACCAGTTTAAAAAACACAGGTTCAAGTAGCTAATTATCTAAGTGAGCATTTACATTCCCTGTATCTCCTGCCTCACCTGGAAGGGGTGCTATTGCGGTGCGTTTTGGAAGACCCTCAGGAGGATAATGAAATTGTAACATAGATTGCCATGATTTCCCGTATCTTTTCTGTTTTAGAGCAGTTGCTTGTGATTAATGGACATGCA
Source organism: Chaetura pelagica (assembly GCF_000747805.2). Classification (NCBI taxonomy): domain Eukaryota; kingdom Metazoa; phylum Chordata; class Aves; order Apodiformes; family Apodidae; genus Chaetura; species Chaetura pelagica. The sequence continues at coordinate 7,006,958 of NW_009970725.1, forward strand.
TACCCACAGCTACAGCATTGCCTTTGCCTGTGTGCATTTGAGGTCAGATCTGGCTCTCTGAGTGCCTTTCTTCATGGCTTCTGTCCCTCGACATGGGTAATACTTTCCATTCTGTAGCTCAGAGGGAAGCAGCATTAAAGTCTAGAGGTTAGTGCATATGTGTACCTCTAATGAAAAACAAGAGAATAGATTTCCTGTCTATTCTCTGTAGCTAAGGATTTTCAAACAATTCTTTTGGATGATATTAGAATTAAAAATGCAAGTCAGTGGATTATAGGAGTGTCATTTAATTCAGACTATTCAGATAAACTTTTTCTGAGTCCCCATTCATGGTTCTGGTTATCTGCTACAACTTAAGAGGAACTTTGTTCTTTATGGTACAGTGTTACCTGTGCAGACATCAGGGTTTGCCCTTCTGTAGCATGTGCCCAGTACTCAGATGGCCTGTGTAAGTGTTTCAGTGCACAGATCATGTTACAGGACAAAGATTTACAAGTTTAATTTTTTTTTTTTTTTTTTTTTCTCTTTGTCATGAACTTCACTGCAGTGTCACTCCCACCACATTTCCTGGAAAGATAATGTGGACATCTGCATTCACTGTCCCACTTAATGTTGTCAAGGCAAATTTAAAATTAGATTTTATGAAAACAGAATAGAATTATGCAAGAAATAAATATCTGCACACTTCATAATGGCATTCCCTGATGTAGTTTGCAACCTTGAGGGGAATAACACTCCTTACTCTTGTAACTGAAAAGCAATAGATTAGAAATTAGTTATAATCAGAGTGAGTTTGACCAGAACTGAGAATTTTTAAAATTTAAAAGTGAAGTATTCTCTGTATTTTTGGAGCTTATACATTTTAAGTGAAGCAGGTAGAGGGCAGCAGGTGCTAACATTCAGGATAACTTCTCCATTGTACCAGTGCTCCGCAAGGCACTTGTCTGGTCTTCAGCCCTGATTGTAGGTAACCTGAATTTACATCGAGGAGCACTGACACAATCCATCAACACAACTCAGCAGTCGGGGTTGTAGTCTCCTAAAAGTGGGCCTCCCAATAGTTTCAGTGCACAATTCTTGTTAAAGAACAAAGATTTACAAGTTTATTTTTTTTTTTTTTTTTTTTTCTCTTTGTCATGAACTTCACTGCAGTGTCACTCCCACCACATTTCCTGGAAAGATAATGTGGACATCTGCATTCACTGTCCCACTTAATGTTGTCAAGGCAAATTTAAAATTAGATTTTATGAAAACAGAATAGAATTATGCAAGAAATAAATATCTGCACACTTCATAATGGCATTCCCTGATGTAGTTTGCAACCTTGAGGGGAATAACACTCCTTACTCTTGTAACTGAAAAGCAATAGATTAGAAATTAGTTATAATCAGAGTGAGTTTGACCAGAACTGAGAATTTTTAAAATTTAAAAGTGAAGTATTCTCTGTATTTTTGGAGCTTATACATTTTAAGTGAAGCAGGTAGAGGGCAGCAGGTGCTAACATTCAGGATAACTTCTCCATTGTACCAGTGCTCCGCAAGGCACTTGTCTGGTCTTCAGCCCTGATTGTAGGTAACCTGAATTTACATCGAGGAGCACTGACACAATCCATCAACACAACTCAGCAGTCGGGGTTGTAGTCTCCTAAAAGTGGGCCTCCCAATAGGTCCTAAGAATCAGCTATGGAAATACTGCAGGTAGAGACTTGCGGGTTCTCCATGCAGAGGGACATTAAAGCTGACAGACGATTTTGCCTAATGCAACTGAGATAGTCAGTATTTTCTGCAGATTTTGTTTTTTAAATTGAAAAAAAAAATAATAAATGAAGTGATAAGCATTATTTGTCCTGAAAGCAAATACATAGAATAAGAGATTCATTTCCTCCTCTAGGAGAAAAACCCTAAGAAGACTACTATGCGAACAAAACTTAATTCAAATATAATTCTATTTCAACAATGCAGTATTTTTAGAAATAGTGCTTAAGAGTTCATTTTAATAGTTGTTGGACTATTTATATTATTTAAATTAATATGCTTTATGGACAAAAGTCCAGACACCTCAGTTCTCCAAAAAGGCTTGTTCGTTTTTCTCTAGCGATTTTTGTGTGGTGCCGTGGGTGCCAAACCAGAAAACCAGCAAACTGACAGGTGGTAAAAAATTCCTGTAATACAGCCTAAATACTTGACATTTCCAGCCTGTGGCATGGAAGAATGTTCTGGCATTAGCACGTGGTTTAGGATACTGCAAGTCAATCCCCTGCTCTCAGTATGCTTTCTAGGTAACTTTAGGAGTCACTGAGGTCTTTGTGTTTATTTTTCATTGCACACAGCCTAATACTTTTAATAATCAGTAAGTCTGTTCTTTCTTTTCCTTGGAATTTTGTCTGAGTGCTGGTTGGTCTCCTGTGGTTATAGGCATGTATATCAGCTCAGCAGGTCAAAATCATCCTGTGTGAGGACACCACAGTAGGTAGGGCATCCCCCCCAGAGCCAGGACATCACTATGCCCCTTGGGCAAAGGAGGGAAAATGCCCCTCCCGTGTTTAAGGTCTCCCACATGTGCTCAAAAAACAGAACCACAGAACAGAAAAGAGTGTTGCTCTGAGACTTCAGTTTAGAAAGAACAAAAAGCAGAGGAAACACTTAATTTGTGACTCCTGGAGGAGCTTGGGTATAAAAAGGCTGCTTCACTGCTCAGCCCTGCCAGGGTTTAGGGGTCATTGTCATGACCAGAAGAGAACTTTTACGCCTTCAGAAAGTCTGAGTGATGGAAAAAAGCAAAATAAATGTTTTACATGCCCAGTGGTCAGAATTGAGTGTGGTTTCACTGGCTGGCTGGTGTACCTCCACTGTTCAGAACAGTGCAAATTAAGGGACATAGCTTTTCTCTTGCCAGCCTGCCACCAGTGGGCCATGTCAGTAAGCTGTGGTGGACCTACTTATTGAGCATGTCCATGACTCTTATGTATTTTAAACTGAGGCCTTTTTTTTAGTGTCTTGTTTTATTGCACATTGCAACAGCGATACTGGATCAGGTCAGAGCTCTGTCTGGCTCAGTATCCTAGCAGCAAAGTGAAACCTCCTTCTCCAGCAGTTTGTGTTTCAGGGACTTCCCGTGCCAGAGGTAGTTTCTGTTTGCTTATCAGCCCCCAAAGGACTTCCCATCTCGCAGCTTGTTCAGTTGTCCCCTGAATCCATGTAAAGTTTTAGCAGCCGTAACATCCCCTGGCAAAGAGTTCCTGAGTTTCCTTTCCCACTTGCATGGAGAGCTGCTTCCTCATGTTTGTTTTGAACCTGCCATCTGCCTGCTTCATCTGATGCCCCCAGCCTTGTGATAGAACAGGCAACAAACAGTCACTTTTGATTCACCCCTTCCATGTCACTTACAATTTTACAGAACTCTCCTCTGGATCGTTGCTCTGCCAGGTTTAGTAGCTGTTGCTCCTTGTAAGCCAGTCCATACTTCCAGTCTACCATCTTACCCTAATTTGTTCTTCTCCAGTTCTGCACATCAGTGGAAGAATTAGAATTGCATGTAATCTATAAAATGCATGTGGCTGTATATATATAGAAACACAGTAGTTTATTTTTGGTTTTTTTTCTCTAGTCTTCAATTTGCTTTCTCTAACTTGTGAGCACAGAGATGATGTTTATGTAGTTTTACCACTCCAATATCTCATTCCTGAGTAGCAATGAGCTCAGAACTCAATTCAGAGTCCACCACTTCTAAGTTTAAATAAAAAAGTTTTCCCCTGAAATCTTCCTAGCATCACTTTGCATAAATTGTACTTCACATGTCATTGTATCACCAACTTAGTCATGTAAAAAGTTCTTTAGCCTCCATCATTCCTACCTCAAATAAATTAAGATCATCAGCAACTGTTGTCATCTCTCTGTTTGGTACATTTCTTGGATGATTTTTTGAACATGTTGAAGAGCATAGGTCCTCAAAATGAAGGAGCAGGACTCTGCTGGTGACAAAGACATGTGGACAATGTGACTGAGTAATAATGATAAAAAATTTAGTTCCATGCAATTCAAGTCCTGAAAGAAAAAAGCAGGCAGTTCAGAGACTTGTTACTGCTGCTTATCTGAATTATTCAGTCATTTGTGACAAATCTTGGTATGCAGGTACTGGTGGTTTTGTAGCAGCTGGGCAGATAAGGGCTCTGAGGATATGGATTTACAGCAGGTTTATGCTGACCTACATGTGAACTTCCCCAGCAGGGGAATTCTCCTTGCCCCCACTGTTGTTCTCAGGCACACATCTCCGCCTGCACAGTTGATGCAGCTGAGCTGGTATAGAATCATACAATCACAGAATGGTTTGGGTTGGAAGGAACCTTCATGTAGTTTCAACCCCCCTGCCATGGACAGGGACACCTTCCACTAGACCAGGTTGCTCAAAGCACCATCCAACCTGGCCTTGAACACTTCCAGAGAGTGAGTATCCACAGCTTCTCTGGGCAGCCTGTTCCAGAGTCTCACCAGCTTCTCAATGAATAATTTATTCCCAATGTATAACCTTAATCTACCTTCTTTCAGTTTAAAAATGCTACCCCTCATTCTACCACTACATGCCCTTGTAAAAAGTCCCTCCCCAGCTTTCCTGTAGGCCCTTCAGCTATAAGGTCTCCCCAAAGCCTTCTCTTCTCCAGGCTGAACAAACTCAACTTTCTGTTCAGAGAGTGTCTTGACCCCACAATGCAGCTGCGCCAGTGCTAGCCCAAGGGAGAAGAGAAGCATGTCACTACAGCCCCAGCAAGTGCTGGGCTGTCTGTTTATGCCAGGTATTGAGCAGCCTAATCCAATCATGAAACCAAACCCTAAGAAAAGCTGTGTGTCTGTAGCTTGTCTGAAATGGTATTTTTAACTAAGATGATTTGGGTGTTGAGCATGAGTGGGTAGTTGCATGATGCTCTTTGTTTTTCAGCAATGAAATAGGAGTCCATGTTGCATTAATACAATTGGTGTATAGTCTTCTCAGAAATAAGAATTATAACTTGAGGGATTTCTTTATGTGTCTGTGTGGCTTTCTCTTGTGATCTGTAAGCCTAGTTTCCTTTATTCCAGTGGGTTTGTTACTATGTCTAAGTTAAGTTTGGTGCTATACACTAGCAACCAGTAGTGTTTAATTTTTTTCTGTGATGTTAGGAGCTAGTTACCTGTAATCCAAGGGACAAAAAGTATTGTTGAAAATAAGGACTTTACTGGTATGTTCACATGAACAAAAGAAATCTGAAACTCTGAGCGGTTTGCACCTCTACTACCCAGAGTCTCTGGCTGTACATCTAATTAACCATCCATTTAATTATGAGGGCCCCAGTGTGTTTACACCCTGCCAGCAGCATCAAGATGTAAAATTAACTTTTCTGAAGATTTGCTTCTCATACTCGCAATAATTAGACCTAGTCCTTATATTGTAAACAGTCCAAAGTACACAAATCACTTTAATTATAGCAATAGGTCAATATGTTAGTGATGCCCAAAAGTTGTGTGGGGAGTGCTCAATTATAATGTTTTCCTTTTTACATCTCTCAGAAGGCAGGAAATTCAGTCCATCAAATTGTTTTGGTTTTTTCTCTTCACTAATTAGTTAAGTAATAGCAATTGGTGTGGCTTTACTCCAAAATTCTTTCTAATATGAAGAGAATTTTTCCACATTTTCTTGGTGTTTCTTTTCATATTCTTTAATTAGATGTAATATAAAGAATTATGTTCATTATAAATAAATACTAATACTCTGCTAAATAAAATATGTATTTTCCCCTTAATCTGTGGAAATATGTGAAGACTTTGTCTTGGAGTTAGCAAGAAGCCAATAACAAGGTGTGTTTTTTTTAATAATCAAATACAATATTTACTGTGTTCTCCTGTCAGAATAAAAGAGAAATGTCTCTTTTCCCAAGTGTTCAATTCAGTAAAAAATATTAATTTACATGTGAATAAAGGCACCATGTTATGACTATGTCACTTAGTACTTGCTGAAGGTAACTTGGTCAGTAATTCACAAGCTGATTCATGTCAGGCACACAGGTTTATTTTTTAATGCCTGAAAAAGATTACAGTTTACTGGGGAAGAATAAACAACGTGTTTTTTTTCAGTCATTAAAAAAATATTTTTAATCACTTGGTGCTAAGGACTGTTTCAGAGTTCCTTTTTTACCATTGCAGAAGACATATTAATCTTACCCTCATCACTTACCATCAACATTACCAGTATTAATACACATCCATGGCTTACAAACTGGGACTGAGTAGACTTGTGCCTTAAATAAGTCTGCTAATCATGAACATGGCTGCAGTTTCATCTGTAAATTCTGCCTCCCCTTGCAATGCCTGGCATGGCACATCCCATGGGAAGACAGCTTAGCTTTTTGTCTGAAGGCTACTAGGTAAATAGTAGTTGTGTGCTATATGGTCACTTTCTTCTCGTAGGTCTCCATCAAATTGCACCTGCATGTTTTATGGATGCTAATTGTAATGAGGTACCAGCTTTTGGTATGTACATATAGTCCTTTGCAAGCAGCAGCAGTTTATTTTGTGGGCAGAAAAGGCTTGTGTGTACAAAACTTGCAGGTGTGGCTTTAAAGCCCGTATGACAATTTACCATCTGGGCATGGAAAGGGTGCGCTCTACCTGAGAACCTCTACTTAGACTGCCTGAGTGATGAAACTGATACAGTGCATCATTTATGCTTCTGCTCTTGGGGTACCTTGCAGTTCCTGGCTACCACCCTACTGCTGTTATTTTCAGTCTCTGTTCAATTAAAAAGAAATATTTAACCATGTTTTCAGTGATACATGTCAGTTCTGTTCTCATGATGATTTCTGCAGCTGAACTTGCTTCATCACCTCTGCTGCTGTCTGCTTTTGAGCACTACCAATGTGCAAGTTGGCATAGCTTGGGTTGCATGCAGAGGGAGGCACAATGGGCATTTCTAAAGTAAGCAAAAGGCTCGTGCCCAAGGAGAGCGTGGGGCTATTTGTGAGCCTTGGATCATCGGGGTGTTTCACCTGTGGGAAAGGAGGCAGATGCAAGTAGCCACAGTATATGCAGTATACACTCAGTGATTGCTTGGCCAGCAGAATTTAGTGGTGGGGCAGATGGCAAGCTTGAGCTGCAGGTTTGTCTTTACAGACATAAAGCATACAAGATTTATTTTTTTTTATTTTTTTTTTTTTTCCAAAGCTTAGATGTCCTCTCATGTAGTGGTGGTGAATCCTTTACAGACTGGCCTTCAGAATTGATTTGGGGTTTTTGGGGAGGTAGTCTCATAAGATCTTGATTAAATAACTACTGTCAGTTTTCTCTTATATTCATTTTCTTTTACTTCTATCCATAAATTACTGCTTTTTTTTTTTTTTCCTAGTCAACTGCTTTCTGAGTATGGAGAGTACAGTTTGAATTTTCTGATGTTTAAACAACACTTTCAGAGAACATGGCTAAAATGCTTTTTTATATCTATTTAAAATTTTTTTGTTGTTGAGGATTGCTTGTGCATCATTACAGGCTCTTGTAAGGACAACCTTAAAATATCACCCATTTAGTACTGTTTTAAAAACAACAACAAAGGGCAACACAATCAAACAGTACTACAGTTGGGTATTCAGAAAGTCTGATAGAGATGTTTAATAGGGCTATAAGCTATCTTTACCTGAAAACCTTGTTTCTTTGTAACAATAAAACCCAATTGTTCCTTGTCCTTTCTTAGAGTGGAGAAGCAGTGGGAAAAGAGGTTTTATGGTGCTCTAGAAATAAAAAAAAATTACTCAAATCACAATAAGCAGATAATTACCCTTATTTGGTAATAAAACCTCCTTTGGTAACATTTCAGTAATGTATTCACCAATGACAAACATAAAAACTGTATTCTCTAATAATTCTCATTCTCAAATTGGATATTTGCTACTTGGATTAAATACTCTTGTCACACTATCCAAATTTAGTTGAGATCTGAATCTCTTGCAGTGGTTGAGCTTCCCACCTTCCGTCTTTCTCCCCAGTTTCTTTTGAGTAGCACAAACCTGAACCCATGTGCATCTTGTATTCATACTATGTTCTCAGTCATGGATGACCTTTTAGAAACGACTTACAATAACTACAGCTGAATTCAAGCACAAGAGTTGGTTGCAAAAGGTCATATTCTAGTTATACAAAACACAGATAAATTTGTAGTCCCTGAAGCAAATGATTGCTGCAGGTTTTTGTTTTGTATCTGGCCGATCTTAATTCAGAGCCATGCATTAGAAAAGGTTATGTTCTAGTTTTGTTTTCCTTTGCTTTTTTCCTCCTAGTTTTTTTTCATTATAAAATCACCCTGTTTTGAGATTTATTTGTTTTGTTTTGTTTCCCAGGTGTTAAAGTTCTATTTCAAGAGACTCCTATTTAACGTTTTCCTATTCTGCTCTGTTCTTTAGTAGTGGATTAATTTCACATTCCCCTGCATGTAATCTTCTTTGCAAACTTGAGTAATGTCTTCCTAGATGTGTCACGTTCTCATTGGAGAATATTTTACTTCCAAATAATTTCAGAGAAGTTATTTGAGGCAGGTGTGTTAAGAGCATGCCTTAGAGTGGCACATTAGACCTTAACAAAGAAACATGGCAGATTCAAACAAATACAGTTTATTTATGTAGGCATAACTCAGTAAATTGAAAGAATATTTGCTCTCATCACCACCGGTCACTTCCTGGCCTTATGTTATATAGTCAATTCATCTCCTTTTTATTTCTGAAATACAGAAACTGTAGACTAAGGCTTCCCATGGAGACTTTGCTGTGGGACTCTTCTTTGTAATTAGTGCCAAGAAGCTGGATTTTTCCACCCGTTTGGGCTTGCTGTGTGCTCATCTTGCACACCCTTGCTTCTGATTCACACCAGAGAAGCTTTGCAGCTCAGCTGTTTGTGGTGCAGTTGTCCTAGCAGGTGAGTCAAAATAAGTTTCTGTGGGCATAACCCTCTAGGAGCTTGTGTGCTGCTTCCCATCAGTACTGGCACCTTCATCTTCATTTGCCATTTCCAGGGTATTCTAATTAAGATTATAGGGGGGTAATGCACTTCAGGGCTGGGTATCAACTCATCTTCACTGCAAGTGCAAAACCAAAAACTTTCCTTCTTTAGAATAAGCCAGATTGGATGGTCATGACTCCATGCGGCTTTCCCTCAACATGGTTAATCTCACTGCAAATTTCCATTGCAGTCACATTCCTCATCTGGGTGGGGGAAACCGTATGTTCTCATTAGGGACAGAAACCAAGTAGGAACCCAAACCAAAGCCAAACTATTGCAATGTTTCAGCTCTACTGTGAGTGCAGTGCAAAGCTCCAGCTGCCCAAGACCGTAACACGATCTGTTAAAGAGAGAGCTGTATGTCCAAAGCTTTATTTCTGCAGGGAGTTTGAGTATGTAGATTCAAGCAGTAGTTGCTCTCTGTGGTCTTTTCCATCATGACAGCTCTTACCATGCTGTTCTTAGAGTAAATGCCAAATAGTTTTCCCTCAGTGGAAAAAAACTCAGAGTCAACCATCCCTCATTTAATACATACTGAGAACCTGGATATAGGAAACTGCAATGGACCAGCTGATGGGTGGCAACAACTTCTTTTGTGTCAAAGCCCAGAAAACCTGTTTTGTGGAAGATAACTGCATAAGCAATTGAGCTTGACACTAGAGCGTAGTTAAAAAGGCATTTTAACAGATTTTGTGACCTATCCTCTAGACAACCATAATATAAAGCACCATACATAACTAAAAACATGAAAGTGGAGGCTGGTGGTCCATGTGATTTCAAATGAAAAAGCAATGGCCCATGCAGTGTGAGAACCGAGGCAGTTTCTACCTTAGGATTTTGATCACATTGCAATAGAGTTTGAAGAAAATATATCTGCTAAGCAGAATTAAATGATTTTGGCCTGCCTAATTGCAGATGAGTAGCAAACCACAATTTGCTCCATTTAGTTCCTGAAGAGGGAAGGAATCTGAAAAAGTCATGAAGTAGTTTGTTGAAAGGAAGAAGCCTTTCAAAGCAGTTGCATAGTGAGCTACAAAACAAAATTGAAAGAAGCTATTCTTGCTGTTTGATACAGGATGAATGCCAAGTAGGCACTGAAATTATACACAGTGTTCAGCTAGAAACCATCCAAACCATGATGTCAATATTGTATTGATGTTACAACCAAATATGCTGTCTGGCATGTTTCCATTCTCTCCAATCTTCTATCCTTTAAGGAAAAAGGTGACAAATTTTTGCTTTCCCTTTTCCCAGATATATAAAGCACAACCTTTCAGAAGAAAACTGACAAACTAGCCTGCCTACTCATTCTGGCAATTCTGTCTCATTTGAAAATATTTATCAATGTTGTTGAGGCAGATGGCAGGTAAAACTTCAAATTTTTAATTAATTTCAATTCTAACATCTCCTTTGTGTATTTACCTCTACACAGTGTTAGTCAATGCAGGTTTTGGTCCGGGAATGGATTTGAGTTGCACCCCCACCTCCTTTTTACACACAGTAGAATTAATGAATGAGGGGCCCTGAGTCTTATTAAGACTAATGTTTCTTTGTCGGTCAAATTTCTATTTTCCATTTGGAGTTTCTTCTTGTTATGACTGTATTAGGTAGAAACTGAATGGTGTATGTTAATCAACACAAGACATTTGGCTACTAGAGCTTTCATAAATGTTTAGTTTCCCAGGGTTCTTTGAACCTCCCAGGGTACAGTCATGCATCCTTATTAGAGACTGACAATTAAAGGTCTGTTTTCATATCAAAAGTAATCACAAAAAATTAGCTAGGGAGACCTTGGAATGCTGTGAGAGTTTCAGTGGTTTGAGATGGCCAACTTTCCTTCATTTGCTTCAATCAGTATCAACTTGGGTTTCTTTTTATGTTTCCTACTGCCAGGACAACTTATGATTTGGCTGTGTGACAACTGAGAAGGATTATGCAATACCGTGAAGATGTGATTAATACATTTTAGGGCACTGTAATCATATTCAGTTTCATAATTATCACAGAGGTACAAAAGTAAGCTAAACTAGGTTTTGAAGGCAGTGCTATAAATGAGCAGTTTTAGTTTTCTGAATTCCTTGTTAGAAGGAGGAGGAAATGCTAGGCACATCTGCAGGAGCTGTGCTGCTTACAGATCTCAGAGGTTCTGTGGATAATTTATAGGAAATATATGGTTCTGTCCTAAATATTTTAGTCTTTGTGTGTCAAGTCACAGGCTTTCACAGAAGATAATCTGTTAGTGTCATACCTTCTCCTTTATAAGTCTGAAAAACAAATGTGAGTTTTTCTTCCTCAGGCCCTAGTGCCATGGGAAATTGTTGCAGAAGTTTTTTAATGAATGACTGCTTTGGTTTCCTTTCACTTTTCAGAATCTGCTCTGGTAGATTAGGAAACCAGTAGTGAAAGTGGGGTGGATCATAACTGAATAGATTGTTAATGTGTTTATTTAGGTCTAAATAATAAAAGTGCAAGCCAAAGCTATTAGTGTTTCTTGTCACAAACTGGAAAAACAAAATTAAACTGATACTAGAATATCAGATTCCCTCTTCAAAACTGATTTCTTAAGAGTGCCACTCCCACTTGCAGTTAAGTGATTATGACTCTATCACACTACACAGGTTGTTTCAGGGCAAGGGTAAAAGGTCCCTTTTGCCCATAGGGATTCTCCCCACTTTTCTCAGTCTTCTTGGAAACCCTCAGATACTTGAGAATAGGTAAACAGAGCCAGAATTTCAGTTCATCCCTTGCTTTGTTGCCATGCCACAAATATTAGTAGGTTTATTTGAAGACTTAAGGATTTGTTTAGGGTTTTTTTTTATTTCAAATGCTTCATTTTATTGGTGTTGAATATACTTGCTGAAAGTATCAATTGGGATTTGATTTTTGGAAAGAAAAAAAAAATCCTTTGTTGCTAGGACTTGCAGCAGTCACGTCACATAAATTGGCAGATCTGTGTATTTAAGGGATTTTACACTCTAATTAAATGCACAAGTAGTCTTTTGCCTTTTGAAATGAAACCTGTGTTTTCTTCTGCTACATACTTAGGGAACAAACATGCTGTCAGAGTCTTTAATGTATCCAACAGCATCAAGCTGTTATTTGTTCTTTTGGAGTGTACTCGTATTTCCAATCTGAATCTTTTGTACCTGGTGATCTTAATTATATTTGAGCTGGAAATAGTTTAACATTAAAAGGAATTACAGCAGATTAGTTTGTAAACCTGCACAAATATCACATTCCTTTGTATGGAGGTAAGCAGGGCATAGTGTGCATAAATACATGTTGGCCTCTGTGTAGGTTATGTGCACAAGGCTGAGGAATCAGTGTTATTGTTCCTCATGACAGCATCAATTATGGCATGCTCTGGTGTCTTGCAGTAGTTGCTGCATTAGAAAAATGCCTTATTGCTCCCAGTAAGGTAGTCTTCCTTATCATCCTAAGAAAAGATGAGCAAAAAAATTTGAAAAACCCAACTTGCCCTGGAAACAGGAATTAGTATACTAACTACTGTATGAAAATACAGATAAATCTTTTAAAGAAAGTTTGCTGTATTTTGTTTTTCTAAAAGGATGAATGGCCCAAGAAGGCCATTCATCTCAACCATCCAACCGCTCATTACGTTTTTTGCAACTGGAGAGACAAACGAAAAACACTAAAAAGTGATTGAGAGAGGTCTGTTTCTCTAGTCCTGATGCAAAAACATTGTTGGAATCCAGTTGCACCTCAGAGTGGCAGGAGAGTAGAGCCTCGGCAAATAAGAGTCATAGGAAGCACTGATAAATATATCTTTTGACTCAAAGTATCAGTGAAGTGTAGTTGTGTATGATTAATGTCTTCTGATACACTTGTTTTTCAGGGCTGGTCAGATGGTACTATTGAGCCCATCTAGGAACAGTTTGTCAGATGACAGGTAGAAAAAAGAAGTTTCAGAAGAAATAGAGAAGAGCAAGCCATTCACATGCAGTCTGAGTTGCAGAAGATGTGTCTCTTGGACTACACCAGCTACCTGCTGAGCAGCTTCCACATAAGATTTCCAGATAGCAGTAAATTTCCTAGTTAGTTTGATGTTCATGTTTCTGTTTATCTTGTGTGAGTTGCTACTTCATTGTAGTGGCTCTGGCAAAAACTGACATAAATTTTGAATTTGGCCTGTGTATGTCTACCAGTAATGAAACTTGTGGCAAGTCTCAAGAATTACCTGCCTTTCATGAGACTAATGCAGGTGTTGCCTGTGTGATTGGCTGACAGTTCTGTTTTTATTGCTGTCCCATTGCCTCACGTCCTTTGAATTTGGGGTGTTCTCTCTAGTTAAGCTTCTTGAATCCCTCTATGGAATACTAATTGTCACCACAAGTCATTACCAGACACCTAAACAGAAATACTCTTTTTGAAATGCAGGGTGCCAGAAATAAGACATCAGTGAGTAGTCATTGTAAGAGAAATCTGGGGATTAAAAAAAAAAAAAAAAAAAAAAAGCAGGACCAGCAAAACTGGCTACTTTCAATGCCAAAAGCCTTCTACTGCTCTGTTGTTAGCCATCAGCTGGGAATTGAATGCCGTCTCAGCACGGTGGATATTGTTCATGTTTTTTCACTGTTTTTGTAGCTTTTGTCCTTAAACGAAAGTACAGCATGCACCAGGACTTCACAGGCTTCTCATAAAACAGTACCAATGTATTTCCACCCTAATGTGCAGTATCTGTGTTATTACAGACCTTGGTCTCTTCTGGGCACAACTGCTGAGTGTGTCAAATTCACATAGTTGTCTGTGATGAGGAAGAGGATCATCTAGCAAATAAATGGAAAACACTGTATTCAATTTGCTAGTGACCTTGAATTTGATCTCTTTTCAGTTCTTAACAGCCTAGTACATCTCTGTCCTGTTTAACCCTGTCCTGTTTAACCCAAGCCATCATTACTGTTATATCATACCGACACTTCTGCAACTGCCTTTTCCTTGATACTGTAGCATTTACATTAACAAAAGAACGAACTACAAGTGAACAAGGGAAGAACTACCATAAATTCACCTTCACCTTTTCCTCAGCAGTAACGGCCACAAAGGTCTTTCCCAGTCTTTCTGTTCATTTTTTATATTTGTCTGAGGTAGAAACCACAAGTTTGATTGATAATGCAATTTGCATCTCGAGGCAGCACTGGAAATACAATGGCATGAAAGGCTACTCTGGAGGAGCACACTTTTCCCCCGGGGCTGACTTTAGAAACTCATTGATGTCACTTCCTTCCTCAGTCAGCAAGTGAATTTTCACTAATTCTCAAGACCAGCTGTCCATGCTGTCAACAGAAAGTTATTAAAATTCCTTTAAAGTGAATCAAAATAGCCTAAAAACAAATGTACTGGGAAACAGGAAAGCATCAGTATTCAAAGTCCACAAACCTTTGAGCAAAATAGTGTTGATCTAAACCAGAGATTTCAAACACTCTGCTTTCCTACCAACTTGTATATCATTAGAGAATGCTAAAAACACAGACTCCTTTAATCTTCTATTACCAACAATCTATTTGGTTAAAATACTAGTTACAAGAATAAATTCTGTTGCTGCCAAAGATGAGCTCGGTGAACAAGGGAATGCATTTTGAGAAGTCTCCCCTAAATGATAGTTCGTTGGGGTTGTTTTAGCCAAAAAAGCAAAAATTTTTCATATTTAGCAAATAAAAGCACAAGTATGCAGGAAATAATTATCATAACAGACAATCTTACAATATAGCCTACAGTGATTATCTGAATTGTCTATAATGCTTTCATTGAGGAGTATTCTCAGGGATGAGTAGAGAAAATAATTTTCCTTTATTTAATAGAGTCTTTATACTGTATTTTAACACTTAAAATATTTTCACCTCATTTTAAAAATTTCTATCTTGTGCCACACATACCAATACAAAAAAAATTATGTTGAAATGGAGTATCATTTGCAGTGCTGGAGATGGCAGCCACCCTTGCTAGGCAGGCTACACTGGCAGTTCATAGTGATACTGATGGATTGTAAACAGTGTCCTATCATTATTACTTAAAAAAACCCCTCTGGGTACATGTAGCCTAGCTGGATAGGTAAGTGTGAAATTCCTGACTTTCCCCAATACATGTGGATGGTCTCCAGTAGCAAAGGGAGGGTAATTGATACCAGCTGCCCTTTTGACAACTAGTGCATGGGAACAGTAAATGAGGCAAAATTACTGTCCCTTTTGATCTAAAAGGTAAGAATGGGTTTGAGGGGTCATTGTTGCTAGGATCCCAGACGGCTGTAGAAGAGCAGTGTTCTGTCAACCTTTGATCACATCTTCAGGAGCACGCTGAAGGACACTGCAGAAGAGGGCCAGAATAAGGAAGCAAGACCATAATTCAACTTGCCACTTAGTGCATATTATCAGGATAGAATTTCTCCCTTGAGCCAGCTGGTATCTAACCTCAGTCTTGACACAGGCATGTAATTTTATTTTAGGGTAATGGCAGAAGCTGCTTTACTTCTCCAATGGTCAAATTCTGAGCTCTGGATGCTACTAGTCTCTCAGGGTCATACACATGCAGCACTACAGATCATTAAGGTGCTGCACAGCATATATTTGAAACTTGCTGTCTTCACTTTGAATGTTGTAACTTCCTGTAGGGTTCCTGTAGGGTTCCAGATTAGCAAGGCTGGGTACATATCTCAATCTTCTTTTTATCACATCTTGATCAAGACAGGCTTGTGTTTCTTTTGTGGATTTCCATTTTGAAATGGCATTTGTACATGTTAAATTCTGTTTCTTTATTTTAAGGTTTGATTATTTTTTTACTGACTTCACTGGAGTTTTTTTTGTCCTGTATGTACATTATCATATTCATTAAAATATATACAGACTAATTATTTTCTTTCTATTTCAGAGGTTGGAGAGAAATTGCAACAACAGATAATTAATCAGGTATTTTGACACTTTCGTACTTTTTTCTTGTTTCATTTTTTATGTAGAATAGTTGTAGCCATTAAAGGGGAGAACTTTACAGGACAGACTAATATTAACCATATAGGTGTATGCAGGACTACGTATCAGACAACTGCCTGGCTCTGCAGTGTGTTGAATTCACAAGATGAGACATAATTTTGATTTAAGCCTAAGATTTGCCATTTAAGCAATTTAATTAATCTACTTCTCAATGTGCTGATGGTGATAAAGCCTAGAGGTAATTTGTTCATTGATATCATATTTTCTAGCACAGAATTATGTCATTTGTGGGTTTTTTTAAATATATATTTCTCCTCTTTGTTAATATTCCATTTATAAAAACAGAAAGCTGTCAATATGAAATATGTGCAAAGCACACGTAAGCAGTGTCTTTCAAGGCTATTTACATTTTCATTTCTGCCATGAATTTTCATTAAGGCTTCACAAAACCGTGATGTTGCTTGTGGAGGTGTTGTCTACCTTGTCTTTGTTACTATATCAGCTAGGAGTAATTATTTAGGAAAAAAAAACCACCTTTATATATTGCAATTTAGCATTTCAGCATAGGAAAAGGATAGAGGAACTATACTGAAAAAATATTTCCCCTGAGCAGAAAGAGGAGAAAACCCAGGGTTTGCTTTCCTAAATTATATGCTCCTCTGGATTGAAAGGAACTGACTTGTACAGAAGCTTTGTGCTGCTCCTCATTCTTGGATTCTTGTCCTCTTACTGAATGCTGTTATCCAGGTGGCATATAAATGGGTATCTGGATTGTTCATGAGATTTATTTTGAAGAGTAACTTAAAAAGCAGCCATTCAAATATTAGTATTCCAGCATTTACCCATCCTTAAGTACTCTTCCCTCCAAGCTGTAAAGTGAGACTTTGACATCATTACCTCACTGTTAGCTGTGAACTGTTCTTCTAGATGGAGAACTAACCCACCAGGTGACTGACCACCTAAGGCAGCTGGGTTTGGGTCTGACAGCACAGCACAATGTCACTGAGCCTCTTCCAGGGGCCCAAGCTGGCACCACTCCTGACTAAGCCAGAATGGGTACAACCTTCCCATTCTCTTGAGAAATTGACAGATGAACATACTTAGCCCAGAGTATGGCATGACATAATCAAAGGAGAATCTTCACTTTTTCTAAATAAGTATGGAAATGTTTTGAAACTTAATGGAATTTCTGTGCTTTGACTGAGAGTTTATATCCTAAAACAAGTCTAATTAACGTTTATTAACTAAACAGCATTTTAAAATCAGCTTGAAATGTCTTGCAAAACCACTTTTGGGAACCCTTAGTGGCCAGAAGGGGGGGCAGTTGTCTTTTTAAAACACAACTTGAGGCTACTTGAAAGGGTTGTGAATGGCTGATTGGAGACCTAATTGTGCACGCTTTCCGTGTGACAAAATCAGCTCTGTGGATGACATTGCCCTTTTCTGAGGAAGAGTGTATGGTGATAAAAAGGACATTTGTCGCAGTTGCAAAAGGTGGATTAGGTGTCATACTTTGTGTTTCCAGTCTTGATTTTTTTCCTGCCTTGCCCACCTCTAATTGCTCACCTGTTCTGCCTCTCTGCAGATAAATATCCAATTTTGCAGGAAAATTGCATTGTATTGATGTGCAGAGGGTATATCTAAATAAAGCTGTAAAAACTTGATTTGGGGACATATGGTAAGCATTCACTTTTAAATGGATACTAGTGAAGTTGGGGATGTCCCATGCCATACAAACTTCCTTTGGAATTTGAAGAAGTGGAAGAATATTTCAAATTAGAAATACATTTTATTTTCAATTCTATAATTTAGGGCAGAATTGCAAAGGCACTGCATCTTGGATTTTTAGTAATATTACTTCAATAAAAAGATTTGAACTGGAGTTGATCCTAATAGAATATTTCCTACAGATGGATTCTGTTTCTTTCCAATACTGAACTTGAAATTTTATATGCAGGTTAAGATACTTAACCTGGCTTAAGATCCTGTAGTCCCCTTTAAGGCAGTGTAACAACACCAAGGGAAACTGGCTGCCAGAAATTTAAGTGAGGGGAAAGTGCCGAAGATGAATGATGTTACAGCTTGACGGGAGCAG
>NW_009970725.1:7025157-7029452 GCF_000747805.2 Chaetura pelagica
CAGATAGCAGGAAATGTCTTGTTGAGGGTGAGTGTAACAGAGAGGGGATGGGGAAATGATAAAGTTGCTGTCCTAGTGATCTCCTGCTAGGTAAACCCCTTGCTATCTGTGGGTATCTAGTCTTGAAGGGCAGTGTTGTTGCTGTGTGGTTCTTAGCTCTTTCTTAAGTAAATGCAAGGTTTGATGAATTATGACATAGATAAAATACTAAGGTAGTACCTTCTTCCAGAAACCTTTAACTGCATTAATCATCTTCACTGGGTCTTGTTCCCTTTGATCATAAGGTATTTACTGGTTTTCCTTGAGCACCTTTTTTGTTATTTATCATAGAATCATAGAAAGGTTAGGGTTGGAAAGGACCATAAGACACCTGCCGCTAGATCAGGTTGCTAAGAGCCCCATCCAACCTGTCCTTGAATACTGCCAGGGATGGGGCTTCCACAACCTCCTTGGGAAACCTGTTCCAGTGTCTCACCACCCTTATAGTAAAGAATTTTCTCCAAATATCTAATCTAAATGTCTCCTCTTTAAGTTTTGAACCATTGCCCCGTGTCCTCTCACTACATGCCCGTGCACAAAGTCCTGCCCCAGCTTTCTTGCAGGCCCCCTTCAGGTACTGGAAGGCCACTATAAGGTCACCTCCGAGCCTCCTCTTCTCCAGGCTGAACAACCCCAACTTCATCAGCTTATCTTCATATGGGAGGTGCTCCAGCCTTTTATGGACATAGGTATGCATGTTCTTTTAACAGCAGCAGTGTGAGGAGGGAAGTGTGCAGTGGACAATCCCCTTTGTAAATTCACGGTCCATTTTGTCCCACAGCAACTTATGAATGCAATAAAATCTCAAGTATTAATATATATTTTGTAAAATTAAATACATGAATTTGTTTAAAAGTATATGAATGTAGGCAAACAGATTTCTGATCTTTGCCAACTTGGAGTGCATTATACATTTCTATTTATTTTTTATTTACCAATAAAGTCATCTAATTTGAATTAAATGCTAATTGTGATTGAGGGAAAAATGCTTTGAGACCTCTAGAGATCATACAGTATCTTCCAAAGCAATTTGGGGAAAATTGGATTCTTCATGCCCGAATATACATTAATACTCTTCAGCTGAGATTTGTTACATTTGAAACTTTTCTTACTATTACTAAAAGAGCAAGATGTCTTGTTTGTGCTGGAAGATAAGTGTGTTTACCTGCAGACGAGAAAGAAATGGCTTCTGTTTACCAGCAAAAAATCCCTGTGGATCGTACCACAGCCACTAGTGTGAAAAATACTGCCACATCTGCAGCAGCACAGTGTGACATTACTGGCCTCTCTTCTCCAAGAGGATGGTGGGTTTTGTGGGGAAGGGGTACAGCTTTTTATCATCTTCCTTTTTAAATTTCACTGGTTGTATAATGCCCTGGGTGCCCTAGGGAGGCCCATCCCCACTGCCAGACAGTCCCCCTTTCAGTTCTCCTGCAGTAATGTTTGAAGCTGGGAACAATTTTAGCCAACTTTGACACACAGTTATAAGAGAAGAGCTCAGCAATGTGTTGGGTGGTGGCTTGTTGAGGGGAAATTTTGTCCTCTCCAGGGAAAAGGGAATCACTGGTATCCCAGCTTCATATAAATTTCAGGAGAGGGTAGAGGGCTGGCCAGCAAACACATATACAGGTGATGAACCACTGCGTTGCCCACTGCTTCCAGCTGGGTACTGGCAGGAACTGGAAGTGCTGGCTTGGGAGAGATGGGATGGGGAAACATGATTGAAACTCTTCCAAAACAAGGCTATCACTTGTATTGCTGCTTATAAGAAAATCTTGATCAGGTTGTTTGTAACTTGGCATTTGCAGCAGAAGTAATTGTTTTAGAGTGGTTGAGGAAAGGATTTGGTACCCATCTAGAAACCTTTTGGGCTTAGAAACATGTTTCCCCATACAACACATGCTCTTTGCATTATTTTTATTCCAAATATCTTAATGGGCATCCAAGCTCCACATTTGGGTGCCCAGAACAAACATATAAGCAACTATTTAAGTAGCTGTATCTTCATTATAATTCAGGGGGACAAGTTTGGAAGGAAGTGCCTAGTATCAGCTCAAGCCCAGATCTGCAACATCTGCTTATTCATCACCTCCCAGAGGAGGCAGCTGAGACTTGCAGGATTGTGCCTCTGTGGGTACAGGTGTGCCCCAGTGGTGGCATGACTAGTGGACCAGCCAACCCAGGCACTTCTTATCTCACTGTGGTGGAAACCCAGAAATTACTGTCTCACTGGGAAAGTTCACACCTGCCAGATTGGACCACATGAGGTGTAGTTGTGCTGGATAATCTTCTTAACATGGTGTTGGGATGTCTGTGGAAAAAAAAAAAGTCCATGATTCCTTCAAATCGGGAAGTTCAGGTTCATTTTCATCCTCTGCTCAAGCAGATTGAAGCCTACAACTTTTGCTACATGAAAGACCCATGTTATATCCCTCCTGTACATCAAAATGAACTGGAAAGAGGGAGAGGCTCATCTGACATCTGGGAGTTGCAGCACTCCGTGGAAGAGAGGAGCCAGGGTTTTAGTCCCAGCATGCAGGATTAGTTAACCTCCAGGGTTAATGCTTAGCAGTTACGTCACCCCTCCTGGGAAATATTCATGCGGATGGGGCAGTGAGAACCGAGTCTGCCCTGTGCAGGACAGGTGTTGATCAGCAAGTGCCCAGACATAGTCCCTTATACCTCTGAGTAAAAAGATGTTTGCGTCAAGCCTCAGGCATGAGCCATTGTCTTTAGAGAGGAAAATAGATCTTGTTTAAAATATGAAATATGCTAAAAAATGCCTTCCTGGCTTGAGTTATGAACATGCAAGAGACATTATTTATTCTCTGACTGTGTATATGAGTTACCATGAGCTTGGAAGTAACAATTTTGAGAATTGCATTTGTCAACAGAGGAAACTATTAAGGTTTTTTGACTTCCTTCTATGTTTTAAGTTATGAAAAAGTAGGTACATTGACATTATTTAATGAACTTGTATAAGAAACCAATATGGAATATACAGAGATTACTTGATAGTGTCAGCTTCAGATTTAATCTCCCTCTATACATAAAGTAAACCTACCAGTCAGTGGAACTCAAGAGTCTTTTGCTAATATTATACTTCATAAAATGAGTATTGTGTGCCTAGTTTGAGTCCATTTTGAATTTCAAGTTGTTTAAGCTGCTTTGCTATGACATTGTTCTGTATGGAAATAAGAGTGAGCACTGATGAAGATTTCTGGCCACTGCTTAGGTTTTGTTAACCAAGTATACACAGAGGAGAAAGACTGAGCTTAGAACTAAATGCTGTTTGAATATGTTTAACTGCACTCAAAATGAGTGCAACTGCATAGAAAGGAGGTTAGGCTAAATATGGCCAAATGTTAAGTGGTCTATGATCTGAAAGCTGCCTTTTATTAGCAGTGTATCTTAGCTACACATCTAGAGATAAGCACTCCATGCAAACTAGGCACAGGCTCTGTCCAAACACAAGCTGTCTGAGCTGTAATAGCTCTGTGCTTATTTAAAAGTCTGTAAGATATATGGCAAAGAATCAGCCCCATCAAACTGTTGTCAGAAAGCTAGAGGAGCAGCATCACATTGAACTATCCAGAAGCTGGATCACCATCAATTGACCTCAGCAAAGATTTATTTGGTAGTAATAAGAGGGTGGGGTGCTTATATTTATTTCCAATACTTGGTTGCATCTGTCTTGCTGAATCTTTAGTCTGTCACTCAAACTTACATGTTACTTAGTTTCTGTTAATAACAGCATCTTTATTGGTACTTTTTATATTAATCATGCCTTAATCTTCCTTATCCTTCCATTCTGAGCATGTTTTGGAGAAACCAAATGTTTTGACTGCGAGGGCAGAAACAGGAGGGAGTTAATTCAAGATTTGAACAAGAATTGGCAAGTAAAATTAGAGTTTAATTTCCTTCATTTGAGTTGCTGACCATATGAATCAGCTTGTGGAAGTGGCTTGTGCAGACTGTCTTGCCTCATCAGCATGGGTGACTTTGTGCTTTTGGTAGATGAAGGCAGGGGGCAGGGAGTAGAGGGGATCCTTGTGCAAAGTGAGGAATCATGTACCTGTGAGGGTCTCAGGCAAAGAAAAATAGGTTCCTTCTGTCCCCATGTTAGACAGGGACGGGATGATAATAAGTCTGATAACGTTACTTTTTATTTTACTTTATTGGGTCTCTCCAGTTTCCCCATTGCCTGTGGGCCTGGGTTGTTCTCCTCCAAAACCAGCTTTGGATTGGTGCAAAAG
>NW_009970725.1:7029486-7055558 GCF_000747805.2 Chaetura pelagica
CTTGCCATAACGCCAAGTCAACATGCAGTGAGATGCTGAACTTTCTGCTAACAGATTCAAGGGACAGTAGTCACTGATTCACAAAGCTGTGTTTGGAAAAGCAGTATTTTAAATGACTGGTATCTGTCATTTACCTGCAGTATTTATTTATTTTTTTCTTACTATGATCAGTTATTCTCATTTGTGTGTAACTCAATGTACCTCCCTTGAACCAAATTGTATTTCTGCTACAAACTATAAAGTTTGCCTCTTGGTCTCTTTAGGAAGCTCTGAGCACCTCGTATACTCATGTCCTTTTTTACTTCCCAATCTTAGAGATGCTTGGTACAAGCACATGTGTTTTAGTTTTTTATATATCTCATTAGAAAATGTGGTGTCTGTTATAGTCAGGACTGATGGCCCCACGTACAAAATACTCCTAGATCTTAATCCAGAGGAAATATAAGTTTGTAGCTATTTTGTGGGATGGGGGCTGGGGGGTGTTGAGAACTTCAAGGGGAGAAGAAACTATGAAAGTTCAAAGCACAGTTGTTTCATTCTTCTTTTTCTACCTTGGAATTTCATATAGGCCACAAGGTATCTCTGACAAAAGTACCTCTGCTACACTTGCAGGGTTTGCAAGGAATACATATGTCAACTCTGGCTTGTGAAGAATGTAGCAGTGGTGATTTGCCCTGAAGAAATTAGATGGGTGAAAAATTCATTAGTCTACTGGGAAATGAGGGGTTGGTGGTGCCTGTCTCTGGAGTAGCTATTTCAAGCACAAGTGACGAATCAAGTGGTTTATCTCTAGTGAGCAGAAAATGAAGCACCTCAGCAGCAAATGTTTCATGTCACCTGTGGCCAGCCTGGGTAGTTTCTCCATTGTGTGCTTCTGAAGGGCTCATACGTACCTATAATCCAAGTAAGAGAATGTTTTATAGCTCTCCCATATTCAAGCTGCCTTCATCTGAATACCTAAATTAAGAAACTGATCTCCATGTGGCTTCTGATCAATACAGACTTGGAGAATGAATCAGAAAATGAATCATTACTCAGAAGAGCCTGTGTCTGTTTTACACAGAGAGATCATAGGTAAACAAGTACAGTCTTGAAATTATATAGTCATTATATTATAATCCTCACGAAAGAAGGAACATGAAGAAATACATTTATGCCGTGAAATGAAGTATCTGGTGCTTCCAGGTCATGCTGAACTTTGGTGCTGCCAAACATCTAAATGAAAGAACTGGGATGTAAGCAAAGATATAATATATTCCAAGCATCTATTTCAAACTCCCGACATTTAATTATTGACAGGAGTTTGCTTCTTCTCATGGGTAAGTTTCTTTGAGTATGTATGTACTGCAGAACCCTTGCCTGGGCTGGTCAGAAAACACACACACACACAAAAAGTCAACGTGTTCTTGTCTTAAGGAATGAAGTTTTTATCATCTTTGAATGTATATGTGTCTGCAGAGCACCCATTTTAGCTGTTTAGTATAATGATGCTGAGAGGGTCCTGAGGGCACTCAAAACTTCAAAAGTCAAGTAAACAGTCAAAGTCAAGCAAAAGTCAAAGCCACAGTAAAAAGTAGAGCACAGTAGGCTCCCAGGTGTTTCATACAGTTGCTCCTAAGAGGCATCTTAGAGGACTATTTCAGGAAGCGTATTTTAGGACAGAAGACATATAAGCTAGATAGAATACTAATACTGACAAAGTAGTTATTTTACAGCACAGAAAAGCACATTAAAACAGAATATTTCATTCCTCCACTATTCCTTGTCCTACATTTTCTGTTGGGCTCACTTAATTTTATTATTCTTGCCAGTAAAAAAAAGATCCAGCACTAAAACATTTAGGAAATACAGCACTGTCTGCACTGCAGGCCACTAAATCTTTGTAAATCAGCCCTGGAATATCAGCCTTTCTGATACATCATTATTTCTTTGCATGGCAGGTTGCTCTAATTGCAAGCTGTCTAGATGAAATCCCACCTGTGTATTGTAAAACCACCACAAAGCGTAATTGGATGAGTCTTAACCATTCTTGGCATTAGTCAATCTCTTCTACCCCAGTGGCTTGTGAAGGTATTCGAGGAAAGGACAGCTTCAATGTGTGCAAAAGAAGGTATTGGCTAGTTATTTTTAGGGTGAGGAGAAATCCTTTTATGGATGGGGAGGGGCAGGGAATCTTATGCAGTAAAAATGTCAAAAAAAGAAATAATCCATTAACCAATTAATGACTAAAAAATGCCTTTTGTTTCAGCAGCTTCGCTGAGTTGCCTGCCAGTAGCCAAACACCACACTAACACTCTGTTAAATTCCTTTTTCCCTTATAGTTAAACTAACTTTTAAATCTGTGTTCAGTTCTTGCCTAGCTAAAGAGAGACAGAGGCAATGTGCAAACTCTTCTAAATTGGGCTTGTTTCCATTTCTTAACTTCCTTTCAAATCTGTAAATACAACCAGAGAACAAGGCACTGACTGCTTAGTGACTGTCAAGGGTGCAGCACTTCACTGGAGCTTAATTGTCTCAAGGACAACCTTCCATTTATCCAAGGCAACTGGGGAGTTCATTACCCATGCCAGGCAGCTGGTTCCCAAACTTACCAGCTCTTTGAAAAGCCACGAGTGTCCACCCCTGCGTTTGGACACTTGGCTCAGAAGAGCTTGCTAAGGACTATTTGCATGGGAACATGTGGGTCCAGAGTTAGTGACTGATGTGGAATTACCTGCATGCTGCATGTTGTTGGTGTATGTTCAGGCGTTTTCCAAAATAATGCAGCTCAGCAGCTTGTGGAGTGAACTGTTAGGAACACAGATATAATGGACAAGTTGTTTTTGTAAAAATGTTTCTTGCTTTTGCAAACTTCTTCTTTTTCCGTTCCACTGTTGTCGCCGTTTGACTCAGGTTCAACAACAATGCACCCAGACAGGGAAGGAGAGAGAGAAAAAGAGAGAGACTTTGTTGGATTGAAAACTAAACTACACAGCTTTAATTAAACAGTAATGATATAAGAAAACATATACAATTATATATATACATGTGTTCAGCTATGTGCAAAAGCCTCTCACCTCCCCCCACCCCCAGCAACTCCCACAGCATCTCCTGAGCTGGGACAGTCCTGAAAAATCCCGGAGTTGCTGGAGAGAGCACAGAGTGATGAGGGTCAGGCGAGCTCCAGCCTGGGGGTCGATGGTGATGGATGGATGGAGTCCTCCCTGGACGCCAGCCATGGACGGAAGAGAAGGGAAGAAGAAGCAGGAAGGAAGTTGTCTTCTGTGATCTCTGACCTTCCTCTGAACTTACGTAGATATATGGAATGGAATATCTCTGGCCAGTTTTGCTGTCTGTCTAACTCAGCCTCCTACGGGGCGGGGGGGTCACAGATCTCCCCATAGTGTCTGAGCCGGCAGAGTGAACGTGTGGCCTTGAAGACCCAGCAGTTAGAAAAACATTCCACTGTTATCAGTCTTAGTTGGAACACTCTGCTACTAGTTAAAAGAAAGCTTACTGAAGGGGGAAAAAAAAATCAGTAAAAGGAAATTGGCTTCATCCCGGCTCAAACCAGGACAACTGGGAAAAAAAAAAAAATAATATAACATGGAGATGTTCAGATCTTTAAAGTGTCATAAAATGGGCATTGAAAGGTTACTGGCACCAAGAGGAAGCCAAAGAGGGCACCTCACTTTGTGTAAGCCTAGTAACATAACATTTTAAAAGTCTTTCATAATGTGTGGCTTTCAGCTCTCTCATGCAGTTTAGAGTGGTGGCAGCTAAGCATCCCAGGCACTCAGGTAGTTTCACTTAAAAAATGTGACACAATTGCCATCAGTTTCCTCAAAAAAAACTTTCTAGTTAAGAATTTCTCATCAGAAGTAAAGCTTGATTCCTCCTTTTATTCATCTCCCCTTTACTAGTACCTTCTTCCCCTTCTTCCTCACCAACTACGAGCACAGTTCTTCTCCACCACAGCTCTTCTCCTCCAGCACAGCTCTTCTCCTTTAAATACTTGTCTGCTCAGATGTTATCTCAGTTCTTTCATATGTTAATTGCTGAGGCACATCTATTGTCTCTCTAATGGCTCCTTGGCTGGGCTTTGGAGCAGGGGGAGCTTCTCAGCTTCTTACCTGAGCCACCCCTGGGGCCCTTCCCCCGATACCCAAAAAAACCCCACCAATCCAAACCAAACTAGAACAATATTTTTAGTTGGAAAACTCGAGCACTTGCTTGCTGCAAGCACACCATCACTTCTGGAGCTTATAATAGCATTTATTAACCCATACTGTTAAATTCACTATGTGGTATGTGTCTAAATAAGAAGGGGAAGTGGAGAGGGGAAGCAGCTAATAATAGTTAACATATTTAGATAATTTTTTGGTCCTTAGGACTTCCCATGTTATTGTTTTTTCCCTAAGTCTCTTTTTTTTTTTTTCTTTTTTCCCCCCCCCCCCCCACTTCTGTTTGGGGCTTTTTTCTTGGTAGATTCTTTCTTTTTCTGCCTCATCTTGCTTGGAGGGAGCCTCTTTCAAGTGACTTCTACTATGCACATTTTGTTCCTTTACAGTGTTACCTGAGATTTCTAGGAATAGTTCTGCCCATCTTTCTCTGAAGTCTTTAATCCCATGAAAAATCCTTCCTTAGTGGTTCCTCCTACAGCTGCATGCACAGTTTCTGAGACTGAAATGCAGTCCACCTCTGTTATCTCCTTGGGTTGTCCCCTGAGCTTGGTCCTGGTTCCCTGGGCTGACTGAAATGGAGCAAAACAAGACCACACAACTTTCAGTCTGTCCTTTTCCCTTCTGGCCTGGTGGAACTGAGGCACCTTCCACTAGTTCAGGATGGCAGGCTGAATTCAGAAGGCTGAACTTTCCTCTGAAGTGCTGATGCATTCTCATAGGTTCATAGAATCAAACAATACCAAGTTGAAAGAAACCTCAAGGATCATCTGGTCCAACCTTTCTTGGCAAAAGCACAGTCTAGACAAGATAGCCCAGCACCCTGCCCAGCTGAATATTAAAAGAGTCCAATAATGGAGAATCCATTGCTTCCCTGGGGAGATTATGCTAATAGCTGACTGATCTCATTGTGATTTTTTTTTCCTCTCGTATCCAACTGGAATCTCCCCAGGAGTAACTTGTATCCATTACTCCTCATATTTTCCATGTGACTTCTTGTAAAAAGGGAGTCTCCATCATCTTTGTAGCCACCCTTTAAACACTGGAACATAGCGATAAGGTCTCCCCTTTTTCTTTTTTCAAGACTGAACAAACCCAGTTTTCTCAGCCTTCCTTCATATAGCAGGCTGCCCAGTGCTTTGATCATCTTTGTGGCCCTTCTTTGGACCCTCTCTAACCTGTCCACATCTTTTTTGTATAGTGGAAACCAAAATTGAACATAGTATTCCAGGTGATGCCTGGCAAGTGCTGAGTAGAGTGGGAGAATGACTTCTTTATCTCTGCTGGTGATGCCCTTGTTGATGCAGCCCAGCATCCTATTGGCTGTCTTCGCCACAGCAGCACACTGTTTACAGAATCACAGAATCACAGAATCACAGAATCTTAGGGGTCGGAAGGGACCTCGAAGGATCATCTAGTCCAACCCCCCTGCCAGAGCAGGGTCACCCAGAGCACATCACACAGGAACGTGTCCAGGTGGGTTTTGAATGTCTCCAGTGAAGGAGACTCCACAACCTTTCTGGGCAGCCTGTTCCAGTGCTCTGTTCACTCATATTGACCTTGTTGTTCACCAGGGCCTCTTGGCCCCTTTCTGCAGAGCAGCTCTCCATCCAGGTGGATCCCAATCTGTGCTGCATTGCTGGATGATGTTTTCCCAGGTGAAAGACCTTACAGTTGTCCTTGCTGAACTTCATAATGTTCTTGTTAGCCAATTCCAGCCTATCCAAGCCTTCTGTCAGGGTTGGTCCCCCTTCCAAAGTGTCCACTCAGATTGACATCATCAGCAAACTTAATTAGGGTGCACTTGATCCCAATATTCAGATGGCTTAGGAAGATTTAAACAGTGTTTGGTCCAACTTTAGTTGTCTTTATTTTGAAATTCAGATGGCTTTAGTGTCTTGGCACTGAAATATCTCCTGAAATAGACTGCTAAATTCAGATTACATACTATAGGAAGTCATGAGGTACTGTTGCCCTCTCTTGAATTTTCTCTGCATTGGGGAACACCAGTATAGTCACGTGTCACTGGAGACGGTCTTCAAAATTGTAAAACTCCTCAGAGCCACACCGACAAGTTTACAATCTTTGGTTACTTTAGCACTGTAGTATAGTTTTATTCCTCCATCTGTTGAGCCTAGTATTATGTGGTTGATTTCTGTGTACACTGTATTTTTTATTTTCACAAGATCCAGGATTTCTTTTTAGGGTCAAAACATTTAATTTATTGTACGTCTGTGGTTCTGCAGTAGCACTTGTAAGTTGCCATTCACTGCAATGCTGAAATTCCCATTAGGCTCATAGTTGTCTCCTGTTTTACTACTAGTACTACCTTCTGTTATTACACACTCACTATGCTCTTGAATTTTTTCCGTCCTAGGGCAGAAGGCATAAATCTCTAGGCACATGTGTTTCATTTGTTCAAAAGAATAAAATATTAGACAACAACAAAAAAAGTATTATTATGTTAGAAAAACTGACCATGTCAAACTGAAAGAATTAAGTATCCTTTTGCATCTCTAAAAATACCAACATGCCCTCTCTTACAGATGTACAAGTCCTGCATGGCTCTGTTCTTTTATTGCTTTCACCAACACAAAAATTGTTTTACTCACTTCAGAGAAAACAGAGCCCTTACTGGTAGTAGTTTGCAGCAATACATAATAGCCTGGTCCTCCGGTTTTGTTTCTGCCATTTGAAATTATTACACTACAATATAAGCAAGCTTATATTGAAGCTGCTTGTTTTTCCATTGGCCTTATTTCAAAATGGAGTTCAAATTGTGTTCCATGTATTATCACTTCTTATGTTATTCCTCTGAATTTTTAATGGCTTTGTTTGAGTTGTCCTATGGACTTTCCCATCCCCCCATATCCACACTTACAGTCTACCAGTCCACAAATCAACCTTCCAGTAAATGTTTAATCATTTTATGGTAGAAGAGTCTTTTTATGTACATTTCCAAAAAAGTTAGACTTATGAAAGCAGTCAGGCAGTCTGTGCATTTGTGTCCAACTAACCATTTGGCTATCTGGTATTTGCAACAGGGTGTTTAAAAACCTGTTGGCCAGCATCCCCCCTTTCCAGGAGTGTAATGAAAACAGACAGCTGTACAGATGTGTCAATGCAGCAGGCTTGCTTACTGAGAGGAGAAAAAATCTACAAGCCTTAGTAGACATGTGAGAATCTACTCAGGAGTGAGTGAGCAGAAGTACTCCAACTGCAGGAGGCTCTTCAGTCAACTTGCATGATACAAGACCCTGAAGAATTTGGTGGCAAAACACAAGATCCAAGCTTTGCCCCTTTTGGCAGCTTGTGGATTGCACAGTGGCTGGGGACATTGAAAGAGAGGTCTGGGAGGAAAGTCTCATCTTTTCACATTCTTTGAAGGGTCACTAGTTGATGTTTAGTTACTTCATATCACTGATGTTGATGTTTAAGTAAGTCAGATGGAATAGGCTCTAAAGGCACTTGTTTTGCCTTATCAGCAGTGAAAGCAGCGAGGTCAGGTACAGGCATCTGTGCTGCAAACACCTGTGTGTGCATGCAGTCCAATGCATCCCACTTCCATGAGCTGTCAGTGAGGTGACAGGAATAGGACCTTTTGGAAGTAGATTTTGTCTGTCAATACACCCCACTCAAACCCACCAATGTCAGGTATTTAGAAGCCCTAGGCTGGTCCCCTACCACCAGCACTGACCTTGCAGCCACTGCAGGACAAGGCCTGCTCCAAGTCACTGTGGTGGAAGCAGATGCGACAGCTGTTAGTATGGCTGTGGCAGTGAGCTCCAGAGAGCTCTTGGTGTCTGTGCAACTCAACCAGTGCTGTTGTGGGGGTTAAAACACGTTCAGTAAAGCACCTGGCCACCCGGACCAGGACTGTCAGGCTCCCTGTGTAAACCTCTTAAAAAGTTTTTAAGAGGTGTGGCTTAAACTATTTTTTTTTGCAGGAAGACCTAATGACCACCAACAGGTGAGCATCATAAGCATGTTTTGCAGTACTTAACCTGGCTTGTTGCTAAATTAGATGTATTGATCCAGTGGTTTGAAAGAAACTTGGTAGTACTGGAGCACTGGAACAGGCTGCCCAGGGGGGTTGTGAAGTCGCCATCTCTGGAGATATTCAAAACTTGCCTGGATCCAGTCCTGTGTAAAGTGCTCTAGGTTACCCTACTTCAGTGGGAGAGTTGGAATAGATGATCTCTAGAGGTCCCTTCCAAATCTAACAATTCTGTGCTTCTGTGATTCTATGATACTGAACATGGCCTGGTTGCAAACACACAGCACTGTACTTGCTGCTGTTGCAATGTGAATGGGCTGGGCTGGACTCCCATGACCTTGTAAACTCTGCTCCTTTCTGTGTTTGCAGGATTTCACGGTCCCACCTCCAGGGACAGAGAGGAGAGCAGCGTGGAGCAGTAGCGCTCCTTCTGGCCTCAGTAAGCACGAGATGGCCGTCTTGGGCAGCAGGCACTGGTGGGGCAAGGCTGACCCTTTTGGTGTGGTGGCTGCGTCCTTGGTGAGCCAACTGTCTGACCAGCAGAAGATGAGCGAGTCACCCCTCGGCCGGTTCAGAGGGGTGTATTTGCCCCCTGCACTGCACCCTTTAAACAAGTCGTTAGTCAAGGGTGGCCAGTGGGAGGAAGTGGATATCACCCAAGAAAAGCGCAGGACCTTCCTGCATGACTTCTGTGAGAAATACAACAACAGAAAGAAGCTGCCAACCCACCTGGCACACCTGGTGTCAAGAATTTACGTGGAAGACAGGCACAAGGTCCTGTACTGCGAAGTGCCGAAGGCGGGCTGCTCCAACTGGAAAAGGGTCCTGATGGTGCTCAATGGACTCGCCGCTTCGACACACAACATTTCCCACGATGATGTGCACTACGGGAAGCATCTAAGGAAACTGGACAGTTATGACCTAAAAGGGATATACACACGTCTGAACACATACACCAAGACTATATTTGTACGTGATCCTATGGAAAGACTGGTGTCTGCCTTCAGGGATAAGTTTGAACATCCAAACAGCTATTACCATCCGGTATTTGGGAAGGCAATAATTAAGAAGTATAGACATAATGCAAACGAAGAAGCACTGAAAACAGGATCGGGAGTTAAGTTCAGGGAGTTTATCCAATATCTGTTAGATTCCCATCGCCCAGTAGGAATGGACATTCATTGGGAGCAAGTCAGTAAGCTCTGCTATCCCTGTCTCATCAACTATGATTTTATAGGAAAGTTTGAAACCTTGGAAGAAGATGCCAATTACTTTTTGCAGCTGGTAGGTGCTCCACCTGATCTGAAGTTTCCTAAATTCAAAGACAGACATTCCTCTGATGAGAGAACAAGTACAGAAGTAGTGAGACAATACTTAAAGGAATTGTCTAAGGAGGAGAGACAGCTGACCTATGACTTCTATTACTTGGATTACTTAATGTTCAATTATACATCACCAATTGTATAACACCAGAATAGCTTCAGGCTTCTATTAGATATTCTAGATATTCTATTAGATATTTATCATTTTGAGATTCAAAACAACTACTTTGATGATAGCCCTGAAAGGAAACAGTTACTGCTAAGTGGAGTTGTCTTGACTTAGTGGGGATTTTATAAGCTAGAGTGGCATCGATTGACATTAAATTATAGGTGAATGCACAAAAAAAAAAAAAAAAAAGACCTGTAAACAGCATAAATTGCACTAAAATGGCTGAAAAAGCTGCTTTTACCATTATGGATTGTGCTGTGGAAGGGGTAGTGCAACCAGCTGTTGCATTAGCTTACCTAATGTTCTTTTAATGGTTTAAGAAAAAAGCACTCAGAGTAGCATGATTCCTTTTTGGTGTGTCTGCTTTGGAAATGCTTTTTGAAACTATTTTTGAATGTATGTTTTACTTTCTGTCACTTACTAATAAAGAAGCATTGGCTAATTTTCTAAAATGTTTGCAGCATTCTCAGTTGCAAGGCATGGTTTTTTGATTACCATTAGGCTGTAGCTGGTTTTAGACCTGATTGGTTTTTATTGAAGGATGCTCTTGAATACAAATGCATAAAACTACAAATAGCCCAGCAGCCCAACTGTTGAGCAGAATATATTTGGGTAAGCCTGCAATCTGAAGTCCCAGTCCACTACCTCATTTTGATTGATGCACTAGAGTTGACGAACATAACCCTCTTTTCAGAGAACTGCCACATACATTAAAACTAACATTTTAATGCACAGTGGGGACAATCTCATGATGATGCATGCTGTGGTTCAAATATACAAGATAGTCTTGATCTTTGGGCAAAGTCTTAGGGTAGTAGCTATGGGACATTATAAGATCTGTACTGAGAAGCAATTTTATTGCAACTGCTGTGACTGCCTTGATCTACCAGTGTCTGATCATCAGTCCAGCTCCCAGTAATTTGTTGCACAGGTTTGTATGTATGCCCATTGCCTCTCAAACCCATGGATTTGTTTTGTCTGCAGATCTTCTTGAAGTCACCAGCATTTTGCTGTCCTTCCTGCCTTGTCAGCACCTGGCAAACTCCGGCAGTGGGATGGATGCTGTAATGCTGTGTGGTGCGATGGGTATTGCTGATTAGTCCTAGAGGCAGTTGTGTCCAGAGTCCCATCATCTAGGTTATAAAAAGAAAGGTACCTTCTCACCACCTCTTTCTTCTCCTCTCTCAAGTGCCAGCTGTGCAATGCATTGTTCCTGTGATCTGAAATTGCTTATGGCATTGTAGGATAGGTGGCCAGGGTGTCCCAGGAGGAGGAGAAATCTCTGCAAAATTGATAGGGGAAAATCCCTGTGCCCTTCCAAAACAAAGATGACACCTATTCTTTGTTTCCTGGAGTGGCTTGGAGCATCATTGTCCAGTGTCTTGATATACCAAGTTGTAGAATAATGCAACAGCCTGGCAGGATGCTTCTGCAAACACAATGTTCTTTTTCTCTGTTCCCAACCGCTGTTCATGACTAACACGATTACTGTCTTCACAGCAGGACAAGCTGCTCCAAGTGGGAAAGGTAAAAGCACACTGGGCAACCCAAGCTGGGGGTGGTGCTGTATGTGACTAGCAGCACCTGTAGCCAAAGTTAGGCTGTTTCCTGGGGCTATGAAGCAATGAGGAAGAGAAGGGAAAATCCCACAAGCCATCATCACCATGAGGTGTGGAGAGGTGCAGGTGTTCAGCACCAGCAAGGAGGTGCAGGGAGGCCTCAGATAGGTGAACACACACACTGTTACTTGTGTGAGCTGTTATGGTGCCTAGACAGACCCATAGATCTTACCACTAGAAGCGTTTGGGATGGGATATCAGACCATTGAACTGTTCCAATGCATGTCTTTCCTCAGGTGAACAAAATGCCCCTACATCTCCCCCTTTATGCTCTGACTTCCACCTTCCCCGGCAGCAGTGTCTCCTCACTTTCCTGTGGGCTCTGTCCCACAGCAGGGAGCCCCAGTGCTGCCTGGCTCTGCCTGTGGTGCAATGGCTGCTGTGAGGAGGCAGCTGCCCTGTGGCCAAGGACCCAGCCCCAGGGCACCATGCAGGAACAGTGGTTGCTTGTAGCCACTGCCTCGGTGGGTACCAGCACACTACTGCGCCATTATTGTGCACCGCACCAGTTAATGGCTGTTACTGAGTTCCCATGTGTCTTTACCCATCATGACTCTTTTTTAAAAACAATTCTGCCATGAACCTTCATGACCGTTGCCCTCGCGTGGGACTATGCATTAGGACTTCAAAGAGAAGCTCCTGCCAGCGTTTTGATTTTGTGTCATCCAATCTCCTAACTCAGGTGAAAACTGCCTTAGATTTCACTTGGATTTGACCTAGGTGCAAAAAAGTATCTTTTCCACCATCACAGCAGGTCTCTCTAGATTCTCTGCTCTTGTACATACTGACTCCCACCTCAAATCCTGAATGAATCTCTGTTGATTTGTAAAGAGTTGTTCCAGGCCATTGAAGAATTTAGAAAAAAATAATAAAATGTACCTTTTGATGTCTGTATATTTGCTTTGTCTTGTCTGTTGTGGATGTGTGTTAATTAATTGTTATTTTACAGGTAAAAATGGTTTATATACCATTTTCAAAAAAAAATGTAGTATTTTCCAAAAAACATATGATGGGAAAAAAGCTTAACATGCTAATAAAGAATGGAGGCTGGTTTATATATGAGTTTCATATGATATTTTAATTCAGAGAACTAAATAGCAGTAAATGATGAAGACTATGAAGAACTTCAGCTTCACCTTGAGCTTGCTTTAGTGGCAAACTTTCAGCCTATATGACCAGGGAATGAAAGAGATTTGGTGAGGGGGCTGCATCAAAAAAGCTGTACGGTCTCATTAGATTTCATCTACTAACTGGTCTTGGCTGAAGCTATTGTTTGAGTCAAAGGGGGGTGAAAGAAGCTATTAGCAAATGTTTGGATTCTGCAAATGAGAGGGAAAATGACATTGATCTGCATGCATTCATGGGCATAAACATCAGGTCCCTGGATTGTCACCTTGAAAATCTGGTATGATTTGCATTTGTGGTTTAAAAAGGGAGGACACTACTTAAGGCCCTTAAAGTGAGCATGTGCACAGGAGCGTAATTGGTTTAGCCGCACTGTTGTTCTGTGCCTCTAGTGAAAGCAATTTAACTTCTTTGTATGCTCAGCTTCAAATTTCATAGCCCCTAACTGCACTTAAAAATTCATTTTTTGAAAATCTAACCCAGACTTTTGTAAAGAGGAGCCTCTCCATAGTCATCTTCAGCGACCTAGGGGATTCAGATGATCTCAGTAGCAGAATCTAGATTGTACTTTGCCTCATTAACCACATTTTGAAAATCACCAGCCTGCTTTGCCAGGAATTAAGTTACATGATTTAAAATTAACATAAGAGTTTAGCATAATTGAAGTGGGACTGTGATATCTGACTTATGGGATTATAAGAGATAAAGGCATAATTTGCAGCATAAAAGATAACCTCTATTTTTCAAAGTAAATTTTAAAAGGTCAAAGTGTGAGGTTGGGTTGTAATGTGGCTTATATTTTGTAAGACTGACAGGTAAAAAAAACCCTGAAGGTCAACTACTATAACTAGTGTCAGATCCCACGTCCACAACTGCACAGATGTTTGTTTTATTCAGAAAATTATATTGAACATATGCAGAAGAGGAATGAAAAGACAGTCCACACTATTTGGTGCAATTACACTTACACTGAAGCTCAGCTGCAGCATGTGGAGCCTCTTTTGAAAAGCTTCATTACAGTAAATGCTTTTTAGTTATGAACATTTCTTCGTGTGAAGATCTCTAAGCACATCTCTGATGTGGGTTGGTTGTCAGGACGTTTCAAATGTGCTCTAGGCATTACAGCAGGCCATTGGAGGGCTGGAGCAGGAGAGTGCTCCCTTGGCTGATTTGTTTCTTCCAAACACCAGACAGCCATGCTTCACCCCTGAAACAAAAACTTGACTTTTGGAAAATATTTGCCTTCTAAAATGAATCAGTGTTAAAGAAAATAAAATTGTTTCATAATTCCATAAAAATATTTTAATTAATAAGTTAATGGATTTAAAAGGAATTTAAAAAAGAAATTGCAGACGTGTTCATCCTCAAATTCTGATATATTTGCCTACATAAACCAGTTTCCTCTTTCCATGTAGGATTTGGCTTGCAAGGTTCAGACACAGCCATTACATCTCTTCTACAGCTGCTGGTAATCTGTTGCTTGCTGGAAGTCAGAGGTGTGCAGCCACAGTGCAATCAAACATGGCAAATCCTCTTGAAATGTCCTCTGGTGTAACTCCCCCAAAAGGCCAAATTTATTGGAGCTACTCCTGCCTCGGGCTGTTCTATCTGGGTGATGTGTCATTGGAGATCACCACTTTCATTTTAAGGTAGTTTAAATTTAAATGAAAATTACAGTATGATGCTTTGCAGAAGCCTATGAGGGAAATGTTTTTAATAGAGCTTTGTATTGTATATGTAGGTTATATATAAAAGTCTATGTTGTATGTGCCTTTTTGCTAACAATGCATCAGATAAGTATTTTTAACTGTAATCTTAATGCCACTTTATCAGCTGTGTAACCTGCTTTGGTGCTTTCCAAACTAAATAAATTGGCCTTGGAACCTAATATCTGAAATCAGACCATAAATTGTTACACTTCATCAAAAATTCAGATGCACCTCTCCTGTATCAGCCAATTCATTTATAGTTCAGACGGCATGAATGCACAGTACTTAGGGAGTGTAACGAACATACTCAGCAAAGGGAATCTGTCCATAACCCCAGATACCTGGGACTGATTTGCCTTCTGTATATGGGAAGGGATGGGACTTGACACAATAGTCATATTATTTAGTTTAATGAGAATGTGTTAGATTAAATTTGGTATTCACAAAAATAATATTTTGGGGAGAACTGCTGAAGTCTTGGTGCTGTAGCTAATTGCAGTTAGTCCCATAGGTTTCTTTTATCTTAGATGTAGCTCTGCCCGTGACTGGAATAACAAACTTGGACTTCAGAGATCTGGATCTTCCTCCAAGATGTGTACCTTCATGGACTTCATGAACAAATTTGGACTTCTCTGTGCCTTAGTTTCCCCACTGGTAAAGTGGTCCTGTAAATGGAAATTATACCACATGCCTTCTCCTAAAATCATTGAACTATGTGGATATATAGCTGTGATTAGAAACTAGGTGTTAGTACAGTATTTAACTTGTAGGATGTTCATGCCCTTTCTTTCTGTTTCATTTCTAATGGGTTGGAGGAAGCCAGAGACCTCCCAGTTTTTTTCCAGTGAGAAGTGCATCATTCAGCTCTGTTCTGGGCAGTTGGCAGCCTTAAGAATGAGAGCTCTGTTTCAAAACACTGTGTGTCTTGTCAAGCCTGCCCAGGCACTGCCTCAACATAAAACCACTGCCAGGTTGTCTGACCAGGGGAAAGTGCCCCTCCAGCTCCTTTTGTACAGAGTAGAGCAGACAGAGACAGGGTGAGAATCTTGCTGTCTCATTTTATTCTGAGCCCATATAAAGAGAAGCTGTTTTATTTTGCTGCAGTAGCCCTAAATGAAGTGATGCTCAACTAGAGAGTTCTGCAGCAGCAGTGGATCCCATCCATGTACTCCAATGCCTGCCTCCTCCTACACACCAGGGCTGCATAGCCCAGTACCCAGGGCTGTGTTCCCTGAGCCCTTCCAGAGGTCCTGCCAGCCCTGTGACAGTCTCCAGTTTACCTGGCTGCTGGAGACTTTCAGCATTTATCTCCTACTACCATAGCCACTTTTCTGTGGCTGCCTGGAGACTATGTACTGATGGAGACTGTGTTGCTTTCTTCTATTTGCCTTCTGAAAATGATGTGATTAACAACACTGAGAGAGGGGAAGAGTTCTTACAAAAAGAAATGGAAAAATACCAAGGCCATGATCATAACACTTTTTTCTTTTTTCTCTTTTTCTTTAAATACATAATTGTTGATTCCTTTCCTGTGTCATCTCACATACAGTTTCCTGCCCTCTTTAAGTATGTCAGCACAAATGAGTGTGACCAATTACTGGTTCACTCTCAGCTGTCAGGTGTAAACCAGCTCTAGTCCAGCACATCTATGTTATCATGGCACTGAGGCTGCATTACTAAGTCTGCCTGAGACCATGGCACTGTCAGTCACCATCTGTGTATGCATACCTGTCCTGTCATGTAGAAATTCCTCCTGTGTCAGTTTTGGTTTTTTTCCCCTCAAACTCCTCCCAGATAGCAGTTTTCCTCAGAACCTCCCAATACTGCTTATTTCCCAACATTTGCAAGTTTCAAGTGTTCCATTCAATTTACATTCAATAAACAGCATCCTGAGACATAGGTGTAGGAGCAGAGTAGCTTTATATGGGCATTTCATCACACAGACATGTAAACTGACACTCAGTGGATTGTAAATACATGTCAGTAGGATATTAAATGCTAAAGGTTTAATTTTTCCAAGCTAGTTACTTATGTGTAAAAACTGGATGTAGGCAGACTAGCACCTGCCTGTTGAATTACCCCATTCCTGATACAAGCAGACACAGAGAGAGAGAGTTTTAAATTTTAGGAATGACAATGAGTCTCAACCTGTTCCAGTGATCCACCACCCTTATATTAAATATTTTTTTCCTAATGTCCAACCTAAATCTAACCTTCTCTATCTTGAAACCTTTATCCCCTGTCCTATCATTACATGCCCTAGTGAACCGGTCTTCCCCAGCCTTCTTGCAGACACATTTCAGGTATTGGAAGGTTGCTATAAGGTCTCTCTGGAGTCTTCTCTTCTTCAGGCTGAACAATTCCAACACCCTCAGCCTGTCTTCATAAAAGTGCTCCAGCCCTCTGATCATTTTCACTGCCCTCCTCTGGATATGCTCCAAAGGTTCATTTCCTTGTGTTGGGGGCTCTAGAACTGGATGCAGCACTCCAGCAGAGTAGTCCTCTCACCAAGGCAGAGTTGAGGGGCAGAATCACCTCTCTTGATCTGCTGGGTGCATGTCTTTTGATGCAGCCCAGGATGTAGTTGGACTTCTGGGCTGCAATTGTACACTGGTGGCTCATGTCCAGCTTTTCATCCTCTAATACCCCCAGGTCTTTTTCCACAGGGCTGCTCTCTAGCATGTCTTCCCCAGCCTGTATTCATATCTCTTGTGGCTCTGGCCCAGGTGCAGGATCCTGCACTTGGCCTGGTTTACCCCATGAGGTTCACCTGGCCCCACTTCTCCAACTTGTCCAGGTCCCTCTGGATGGCATCCCGTCCCTCTGGCATGTCGACTGCACCACCAGACGTTCAACTACATAACAATTCCCTCCCTACAAACTTGCATAAATGCATGTATAAATGCATGTACATTTTATAAATGCGTGTGCACACACAAAATGTATATATGAGTCCCACAACATTCAGCCGGATGTTTCTCAACAATGGTAGTGGGAGCTACTTAGCTGAAGTCCTGCATTTCACTTTAAAGATCTTAAATGTGTATTAAGATATATATTTGCCCTAAAGGAACGGAGTTCCCATCACTCATGATGTACAGGCAAAACTTAGATTAGCTCTGTTTTAATCTCTGGCTGTAGCAGAGAATTAACATGGTAGCATTCTATAGGCAAAGGTATCATGTGCTGTATAGGCAATTAAATGTTTTATTAGCATGTTGCTGAGCCACAATGTTATTCCAAATAAACTCCACCTACTTGCAGAAGTGCAAGTTTATCTCTTGCACAAGCTGGGTTGTTTGGGTTTTTTGCTTCTTTGCTTCTTTTTTGCTTCTTACCTGGGACAGGATTTTGCCAGGTGTATGGGTTTGCAGTTTGGGCAGCTGTGCCTGCTTCTGGTGGGCTACAGGTTTTGGGGGAAGGTTCCTTGGTGGGAAACTTGCAGGGGATGGGGAGGAAGTGAGCAAGGTTTTGTAGCATCTCTCTTTTTTCAGTGAAGTTATAAAGTAATCCAAGCCACAGAGAGCAGCTGTCACCTTTTTGGTGACCTCAGCTATTCTCTTAAAAAATAATAATAAAAAAAAAAAATAAAAAATCCAGAAACAGGACAGAGGAAAAACCTACAACGAGAAGGGGAAATATTAACTGTGGCTGGAGGTGACAATGCCAAGTAAGAAATGGCTGCTTTTCTTTTGTATCTCTGATAGAAGAACCCTAGACTGCAGCACTGCTGCAAAAGCTCAGCTCTGAGAGATGGTGTTTCTCAAAATCCTTGTGATCCCTGCAGGTCCTCCTGAATAGCACAGAAAACACAAGCACAGAACAAAAGTTAGACAAAATTGTTCTGTGTCTCAGCCATGCTGCCAACAGATTCCCTCCTCTCATTCCTCCCTGAAATTTTTGTGTTTCCAACTGAGTGGCTGCAGTGGGTCCAGGACACAATGTGATGCCTCCGCAAACAGAAACTCCCCTAAAGGAAGTGCTTCTACCAGAAAGAATCTGGCTTACAATGTATTTTTGTCTTCTTTTACCTAAAAGTGATGCTATGACTGAAATTCCCAGCTTAAGCTTATCTACATTAGGCAACTCAGTCCACAAGCCAGCAGTTGAAGGAAGTGGGCAAAATTTTTCAGGGGGATTGGAGCAGCCACTGCTGCCAGGCACATCAATAGGAGCTAAGCGGGCCACCTCTGAAAAGCAGGTTGGCCCTAAAGGAGACTCCAAAGTGTGGCCAAAGAACCCATTCCTTAGGAAACGGTGCCTGAGAGCTTTTTTGTATTTAAGGATATCTCTAAGCATACTTTAAGTGGAAGCAGCAGAGGCTACCTTGCCAAACCTGTACCTTTCCCAGCAAGTCATGGAGAAGGAGAGGGAATATTTCAGGGCATTTTGAGAAATTCTTTTTAGCATTTTCAGTTCTGCTTTCCACCGCCCCTCCCTCCTGCAAGTACCAAGGCATTTCTTTTATTTCTTGCAATTTACCAAAGGAAAACAAGTTCTCCCACTGACATCTTTACAGCTGAAATCTGCTCTCTGTGCTATCTTGGTTGCAGAACCGGGCACAGGCTGAATGAAAGAACCTGGGAACTTGTTATGTAAAATCTGCAGCAACTGAGCTTTTCCAGTGCTATTATGCCCTGACCCCTTATTTTGGCACAGTAACAAAACCACTGAGACTGGACAGTTATAGGGTTTCCCAGACTCAGGCTTCTTTTTCCCTTCCCCCTCCCTCCACCCCCCCCTGCCTTTTTGGCCTCATCACAAAACCCAAGAATCAATGGTGTGCCCAAACTTCTAAAATGGTCAAGGACTTTCAGTATCCCCTACACACACAGGAACAGTGGGGAAATATGTGCAATTTATTTAATCATTATTTAATCAGAACAGTCTTCTGTGTAAAAACTCCTTGCCCTGGATCATGTCAGGTATCTCAGACACTTTTTCTAATTGTTGATATTTGGGCTACACTGTGATCCCTATTGCTTCACATTCTTTGTTTCTGTTCTGTACTTGTCTTGATTTCCCCATTTTTCTACTAAATTATACTTGCTTGTAACTGGTGATTTTTTTTTTTCAGAGGAAGGAGAAGGGGAAGGAAGAAGAGGGGAGGGAAGAGGAGGGGAAGGGAAAGGGTGGAGGGGGAGGGGCAGGGGAGGGGAGGGAAAAGGGGAGGGGAAAGGGGAATGGAAAAAGAAAAGAAAAAGGGGAAGGGAAGGGGAAGGGAAGGGGAGGGGAGCGGAGGGGAGGGAAGAGCAAAGGGAGAGGGGAAGGGGAAGGAGGAAGAAGGAGAAAGAGCTTTCTTGGCTACAGGCTGCAAAGATTCTATATGCTTTTTATACCTCTTCATGGTTTTGGAAACTTGGAAATAGCTCCAATTTCTCAGGTACACTGTCAGTTCTTTGAAGCAGTGCAGCTGGGATCAAGGTGAGCTTTTAATGATGAATTACAAATTGCTGACATTGAACAGCAAAAATTGCATTGCGAGACTGTGTGGAAGTTCCCTTCTGTGCTCTCCATAACAAATAGGTTCAGTCGACAACTCAAAAATATGTTTCGAAGAGCCCATTCTTTAAACTTCACCCTGCAGCAGTGAGGAGCAGGCTGGGTGGTTTCCTATCCAGTCTTGCACCCTGAGGACTGGCCTGGCTGCAGCGAGAGCCCCACCGATAACAGCGCTGGCGAGGCGTGTAGCTGAAAAGAATCCCTTTCACTGGCGTGTTGGTTCTGCTGCACTGCTGGTAAGAAAACTATGCTCACGTCAGTCAAGTATGCAGGGTGAAAGTGAAAATCAGAGGGTTATTATAGATGTTTTGCTTATATAAAAGAGGACACGGGAAAACCCCTGAAATTTCCCATTCTCTGTGTGCATTCTTATAAAGGTAGATTGACTTATTTAACAGCAATCAGGCTTTTTTGGCTTGTATCCTTGAAGAGGTATGATTAGCCATATCTGCCTCCTTTTTAAACACTAATTTAATACAATACCTGTCTTCAGAGAAATAGTTCTCTTCACAAAACTCACAAAGTCCACTGTAAACAGCAACTTCTAGCAGAGCTATCTACAGTCTATCCAAAGTCTGGATGCAGGAAAAGAGCTGGGACTCTTTGGCCTGGAGAAAAGAAGGCTGAGGGAAGACCTTATTAATGCCTGTAAGTGTTTAAAGGGTGGGTGCAAGGAGGATGGAGCCAGACTCTTTTCAGTAGTTCCCAGTGACAGGATGAGGGGCAACAGGCACAAGTTGGAACAGAGGAAGTTCCATTTAAATATGATGAAAAACTTATTTACAGTGAGAGTGACAGAGCCCTGGAACAGGCTTCCCAGGGAGGTTGTGGAGTCCCCTTCTCTGGAGATATTTAAAATCTGTCTGGATGCAGCCCTGAGTGATGTGCTCTTGGGGATCCTGCTGTTGCTGGGGGGGTTGGACTAGATGATTTGTAGAGGTTCCTTCCAACTCTGACAATTCTGTAATTCTGTGATTCTCTGGTAAATGCATAGAGGTAGGCTGTGAAGAATGGTCTCAGACTAGTTGCCCTCTATAAATAAGCTAAGTCTGCAAACAAGTCAAATATATATTTATATTATTCCCAAAGTTTTCTGGAAGAAATGTCCATTGGTATTGTTTTTAGTCATTCACACAGCTCACAGCTTTTTTCCCCTTAGATGGATTTGCAAAAGAGCAGCTTGCCAAACTGTAAGTGCCCATAGAAGGAAGGCAGTTGTGGAGGTTGGATTAGAATATGTTGCTTAGAAAGAAATATGAGATGTGCAAGTAGCATAAAGCAGAAGAGCCCTCTGATCCTGCGCTTGATTTCATCCAGTCTTCACAGGTTGCATCTGCCACTCACCCTCCATCCCCAGGAGAGGGGGAGTGTGCAAATATGTACTGGACTAGAGCTACAGGCCTCCAAAGGCTGTTTTCCATGGCTGTGTGTAGCTGAAGACAAAACATGCTCATCTGATCAGTTCTCATATGTTCACCAACAATGCAGTGGCTATAAGCTGGTATCAGCAAAGCTGAAGATGGCAGAAAGGAAAGAAAGGAAAGAAAGGAAGAAAGAAAAGAAAGAA
Organism: Chaetura pelagica; assembly: GCF_000747805.2. Lineage (NCBI taxonomy): Eukaryota > Metazoa > Chordata > Aves > Apodiformes > Apodidae > Chaetura > Chaetura pelagica. The sequence continues at coordinate 7,050,657 of NW_009970725.1, forward strand.
AAGAAAAAGAGAGAAAGAGAGAAAGAGAGAAAGAAAGAGAGAAAGAGAGAGAGAAAGGAGAGAAGGAGAGAAGGAGAGAAGGAGAGAAGGAGAGAAAGAAAGAAAGAAAGAAAGAAAGAAAGAAAGAAAGAAAGAAAGAAAGAAAGAAAGAAAGAAAGAAAGAAAGAAAGAAAGAAAGAAAGAAAGAAAGAAAGAAAGAAAGAGCCAACAACAACACATGAAAGCTTTAATTTTAAAATTACACATTGGCTCACAGAGGTAGCTGCACGCAGCAATGTGTTGAAGTGTTTCTAGAAGATTTACCACAACACCAAGTGATATTTCTCTAAAACATTACCACCACAGGTGAGCCATGGAGCAACAATGGATTCAGACCTGGCTGACAGATCTCTGAAAGTACTTAATGGACTAGTCGGGGCAGCAGTTGGCTGGGATCTGAAGAGATTGCTGTGAGGCCTCTTGTGCTTTAAGGTTTTCCTCAGTAACTCTGGAAGTAAATGCAGAATCACTGCCAGTATGGTCTAAGTATGGCTTAAATTAGTAAGTTGAGAAAAGGGTGGCCAAACTCAGCAGACTGGATCGTTCCCAAGTGTGATCCTGTCAGACAGAATGTCTGCATAATTTTATGTCTTCGAGTGAGACAAGTCTTATCTATAGGACAAAGGCTATAACCCAAGAAGGTCTGAAGAGTTACTGTGGAGAAGCAAGGAAAAATGCTTCTTCAGTGTGATGAAGCAGTAAGAAGGAATGGCTAATTCAGTTCCTAGGTGTGCTACAAGAAATGCTTTTACTTCAGAACATACCTGTTTGGAGTCCAATACTAAGAATGCATTTTTTAAAGCATGTTGCAAAAGTGGTAAAGGCACAAACAAGAGTTGAAGAAAAATGTTAAAAGAAATTTTTTTAGAGTGAGAGACTTCAAGAGCTCAGTCTTCTTGCTTGGTCAAAAGAATGATTAAGAGATGACTTGATCACATTACATAAGTATCCTTATGGGGAGACAGTAGAAGTACAAGAGGCTTTTTAATCTGGAAGAGAACAGCACCACTAAATGGCAGATGAATTCATACAAACTAAGTTTAGAGACAAATACCATTTTTGGTGATGAAAATCATTAGTCTTGGGAATAAGCTACCAAGGGAATGGGTGTATTTTCTATCCAATGAGATTTTACATAAAGCAAGAATGCTTTTTGTAAAATATATTTAACCAAATATAAGCTATTGAACTCATTAAATGTATCATGAGGTAAAGTGTAGTGGTCTACAACATATAAAGTGAAGTAAAAAATATTATGTTGCCATATAGTCTTAAACTCCATAATTCTTTGATGAAGATATGTTTCAATTTTGTAGGAAATTGAAGTGGTGTTGAGGGAAGAGGAGCTGAGGAGCTTAGAAACAGCAGCAGAACTGTAAGGGGGAGCTACTCAGGGTGGTCAGGAAAGCATGGCTGGATGTTAAAGAGCATACAGCAGTGGTATATACAGAGTGCTATGTTTTCTGTGGCTGGTAAAATCTTTGATCGCTTAACTGAATTGCAGCATCTCAGCTAGCAAAGTTAGACAAATCCCTTTTGGCCCCACTGACTTAGATTACACAACCCTCAGCACACAGACCACAAGCATGTTCGGCTGATTTTCCGTCCTGGCATATGCAGAGCCTCCTGCACCCTGCCCTGTGCTGCTGTATGTCACTGACCCCTTCCACAAGAGAGCTACTTCTCTCCTTCATTTCCAGCTGACCTGTGATTCTTCCCCTGACTCTCCTGTACCCCTCAGGAGTGCCCAGGTCTGCTTTACTGCTCCTTCCCTCCAGTTCATCAAATCCTGTCTGTCTCTGCCACTGACGCAGCTTTTTGCAATAGGAGTCGCTTCAGTTTGTGGTAAGAGGGGAGGAAAAGGACCTTCTTCTTTTTTTTTTCATATTCCTAGCAAAGGGCCTGTCCAAGTCATGTTAAAATTAAATTATTTCTAAAGATGAAAAGCCTTCAGGTGGCTTGTATACTACCTAGATCTTAATTTTGCTTTTCCAACTGTAATTGCTGCCTGTTATTATGAGGGGAGAGAGCAAAGAAAAAGCAATGAATCCAAATTGTCTTGTGAGGGAAGTAATAGAGCAGGGCTAAGGAAGCTCAGCAGTCATTTAAGTGCACAGCTTCTTGTAAAACCCTTCTGAAAAGCCTGAATGAATTCCCCCAAATGAATGACCATTTTGTCCCCTTTCAGTTCTTCTTCTCTAGCATGGAACTCAATGTGCAGCTCTTGGACAGACAGATTCCACAATAAATAGAGAAGGAGAGTAAAACTAAACCCACTGGAGTTTGGCCAGCAGCAATGTCAAATCTCTTGACTGATTTCCCAGGGAATTCTTGCTCTAAATGTCAGGAGAACATAGCCCTGCAGCCAAACTTGGACCAGACCAATACCAAGGCGTGACAAAATAAATGACCTAAGTAAAAAGATTACATTGCAGGAAAATTAAAACCTGCAAAGATCATATTTCAGTAAGTAGTGTTTCATATAAGATACTTTTAGTAGACAAAGCTTAACCCAAACTTATAAACTGATATGGGGAGGGGGATCTATTAGTGGCAACAGAGTGAAATCTTTAGTCAGTCAGAAAAGAAAGTCTTGAGAGTTTCTGCAAGTCTGAAGTGGGTTCTGAAAGTCTTGCACTTTGCTCTCAAACACTGTTGTCTACAAGAGCCAAGGAAGGTCAAAGGAATTTAGTCTCCTAGGAGTCTGCACAAATTTGCACAGTAGCTAAGTCCCTCCATCCCTTGGGCACTTCTGAAAAACCTCTTGGATGCTCTCCTGCTAGCAGCAGAAAGCACCTTTTCTCTGTGATTACCTGCAGCAGGAGCCTAAGCAGCTTTGAGATTTCAGATCCTCCATCAACTGCAGCTGAAACTGGCTGGTGGGTTCAAGATCTGATGGAAAGGGCAGGAACACCAGAAAAAGAGAGGGGAAGAGAGAGGAGCACATGGGTGTAAGCCTCATTGCTTTTGGAACCTGAGAGCCTGAAGTGGTGCTGAGAGAGGAGCAGAGCAAGCTGAGGAGCTTAACAACAGCAACATAAGATAGTACAGTCCAGATCCACCAGGTACAAGTGGAAAAAGTCCAAGGCACTGAGAAAACACTCTGTGCTTCTAAATTACACCTTTTCTTTGTATTTCAGTCTTTCTTTTCTCTGCTTCAGCCTTGTCCGACAAACCCCACAGTCTGATGGAGTTTCACAAGATGGAGATCCATGAGACTCACCATAGGAGCAAAGGGACTCTTCCCACACTGCTGTTCAGTGAGGTGACAGAATCTAGTGCTGGGAGTTTTTCTGCCTCTCTCTCTCATATTGTTTTAGCTGGAATTAACTGTTTACACATTCCTTTCTGACTTTGGCAGTGTGCCATCTCCTCCATAACAGACCAAGCCAAAATCCCAGATCCAGCATGCTTCAACTGTCTGGGAAGTCCTTGTTCAGAACAGGGATGTGCCTTACGTGTGGCGGCATCTTCTCACCATGCCTTATGTTTCTACAGAGATATTTAATTCATGATGCCCTAAAAATGACTGTAGAAACTCAGATTTAATGTTCAGTGAAGGAGAAGCAGCGGCACAGTGAGATTCCCACTGCACGTCCTCCCCCTCCCCCCTCCCCCCCATATGGATTGAGCTTCAACACCATTTAAAATTTTTCATGTATATCATTTTGTAAGTTATTTCCTTAACTGTGTTGATCACAGTAGCAGGAGGAATATTTCATCCTTGTGCAGAAGTCCAAAATGAGAAACAGAAAGAACCTTTGTGGTCCCCACTCCCAACATTGACATATTTTTCCCTGGACAAACTGGGGCAGCTTTCGTCTGTTTTTCAGTGCCATCTCAAGGGATGTCTTCCTTGCCTTCTGTGCTTTCAACAGAACATAGTCTGTTTCTTTGATCAGAGCTGGCACAGTGCAGTTTGCTCCAGGTTTGTGCCCAAAGCATTGCCTTCTTCTGTTTATGCAGCCACAACCTTTGTCTAATCCTCCAGAAGATCTTTCACAGTAAGAATGGTAGCAGTGACAGAAGCTATTAATGTTTCGGCTTCTCCATGTGGCAGTGATCCGGTCTGCAGATCAAAAAGAGCAGATACACACTATCTGTAAGGAAAGGAAAATCAATTACTGGCTTAGTTGAGCAAATTTTGTTTGTGAACAAACAAACGGGCCGCAGGAGGCAGGGTGCCAAAGAGCAAGTGTGTTGTCAGGGCAAAGCTATGAAAGCAAACTCAGCCCTGATTTGAAGCAGCCAGCTCCAAAACTAGAAAGAAACTTGAGGTTTGTATGGGTGCCTTTCGTAGTTTTTAGAACAACAGAGGAAAGAATTTCTATGACAGAAGTAGCCGTGGAATGAAAGGCTGAAATAACCAGATAATGACTTCACCAAATGCAGGTGGGAAAAGATGTGGCTCATTCAAGCCACACCAAGGGAAGCCACAGGTGTTTGAAACAGAGCATTAAAAAAGGAACTTTTTGTACAGTAATTCCTGGCAGAGGGGAGAAAAGGAATAGGGGTAAAAAAAGCTTATGCTGAAAAACACCCTGTATTAAATCTTTTCACTGTGACAAACTCCTCCAGCAGCCTTGAATGAAAAAGTTGGTCTTGGAGTATATGGAGTATATGGAGTATCTTGGAGTGGAGACACTGTTAGGACTTGAAGTTTCTGGAATCATTGTACCAGGTTGTGAAGGGCATAGACTGAAAAATCAAATGCACCAAATGAAAGAGCAGAGCTGTGCAATGATGACTGCACCCCCTCTTGACTAAGCTCAAGACATCAGCAAATGAAGTGAAGCTTGAAAAGAAGAAAGGCAAACATCCAGCCAGCTGTTTTCTTTGTGAGTGTCTCTTGGTACCCTTTAT
>NW_009970725.1:7055576-7056993 GCF_000747805.2 Chaetura pelagica
GGGAAAGAGCAAGCAAACACAAGAGAAACCCCTACATTTGTACATGATTATCACCTGCATTTACCATAAACTGTGATTAGTAAGTATTTAACACACAGGCCTGACTTTTTTATTGCTGTGTGTACAAATTTGTCCACATCATCCTGAATTGATGGTGTTATACATTATACTTGCTTTCGGTGGTGTAAATTATTACCTACAATCTTCTAGCAGAAGGTAGGAGAGGACTTTCTGTCCATGGTTTCCATGCTCAAAGTAGTTCTTCAGATTTCATACTGTTTTATAATGGTCAGAAGGTTTATCTGGTACAGTGTGCTCTGTACAGGCTGGCACATCATCCTGCCAAACTTTGATTTCTTTCTCTGTGGCTGCATGGATGAATGGCAGTAGATGTACTTTCTCTGTGCATGCAAATTTAGCCTCATTTAACACCTGAACATGTCCCTTAAAATGTTTTCTATGTAACTTATGCTCAGGTTCTTTTACTGCATGCAAAGGTCTAAGCCACTAGTGTAAAAAAGTATTTTCTAGATAACCTGTTCCATTTTCACCACTGTCTTCTTCAAGTTTCTAACAAAATAATTATGCCTGGAAAGTTAAGCAACTTTGGTTTTTCTTATTCATTTTTTCATATTAATTTCTTCTGAAGTCAAGGGCTGTTTTTTCATTGGATTGTTTTCATGCCATAGAGTCACTGGATTCTTCTCAAGGTGGGGACCATCTGAATTTCCTCAGCAGCCTCATGGTCTAATTTCAACAGTTCTTTTCAGTGGCCTCCACTGGCTTTCCACACTAAGCAAAACTTTATTTAGCAACTTCCAACAAATAAAACCACTTTGCCTCTTTCGTATCCAGGAGGGTTCTAGGAAGGTACTAACAGGCATTTAAGATGGGTAAACCCATCTCCAAGAGGAGAACCATAAAGATGATGGAGCGCTCCTGCTGTGAAGGCAGGTGGGGGAAACCTGGGCTTGTTCAGCCTGGAGAAGGCTCTGGGGAGCCCTGAGTGTCCTCCCAGTACCTGAAGGAGGCCTACAGGAAAGCTGGGGGGGGGAGGGGGGGAACCTTTTCCAAGGCCATGGAGTGGTAGAACAAGGGGTAACTATTTCAGCCTGGAAGAGGGCATATTTAGATTAGATATTGGGAAGAAATTATTTCCTGTAAGGATGGTGAGACACTGGCAGAGGTTGCCCAGGGAAGTTGTGATGCCCCCTCCCTGGAAGTCTTCTCGGCCAGGTTGGAGGGAGCTTTGAGCGACCTGGTCTAGTGGGAGGTGTCCATGGCTGCCCATGGCCGTGGGTCAGAATTAAGTGATCTTTAAGATCCAATCCAACCCAAAGCGTTCTATGATTCTATGATTGCATGAAAGCTCCCTGGCTGCGGAGTTGCTTTGCCTTTTTTTTTTTTTTTTTTTTTT
>NW_009970725.1:7057420-7071420 GCF_000747805.2 Chaetura pelagica
GGGGGGCGGCCCTTCTCCGCGCCCCTGGGGAGCCCTCGGGTGTCCGTCCCCCGGGCTGCGCTAGCGGGGGGAAGCGCTGCCGTTCCCCGGCCTTTCTGTACCGACGGGTCCTGCCCAGGGAGCCGGGCAGCCCCACCGTCCCACCAACCTCCCTCCCTCAGGGCGCTAATGGAGCGTTTCGGTCGTGCCTGGGGTTTCAGGCTTGAGGTGCGAAGAGGGGCAGAGGGTTGTAAACCCACCCCCCACCACCTTCCTTTTCCGCCCTTTGAAACTTTGTTTTATTCGCCACTTGCGCTCCTGTGACAGAGACACCTCGTGTGCGGAAAGCCCAGCTCCCGTACAGCCCCACAAACAGCTTGTGTGCCGGGCTCCCGGGCTGCTGCTTCCCACCTCCTGTAGGCACCCGTGCCAGTAGCTCATTCAACATTGCGCTGGGAAATGAGGCGAAATCGTTCTAAGCAAAAGACCTGCGAAAATGCCGTCGCTTTGCCACAGTAGCCGGGTCCCCGCCTCCCCCCGCAGCTGGCAAGTGGGTGCCTGAGCCCGTCTGAGCCAGAGGCGGCCGTGCCAGGGGCAGGTCGGGGTGGACGTGAGTTTGCTGGGGAGATGCCACTGGAAATAGCCGCAGCACGCACAGAACTTCTGTGCCACAGCATGTCGTGTGGAGCGGCTGGCTGCGAGCCCGCCCCCGGGCTGGTTGCTCCACTGCGAGTAGTGGTAGTAGTTAGAAAAGGGGAAAAAAAAGAAAAAAAAACAAAAAACCTTTTTTTTTTTTCTTTCTTTCCCCCCCTCCTGAAGCCTTTGTTGTTATTTCTACTGTTACAGCTTTAAAGCCATAATCACGTCTGCAGTCGTGATGGCAACGTGAGCTCAAAAAACCCACCTTGCTCCTATCAGTCTGCTCTGTAATCTCCGTAGTTCAGACCAGAGAATCTTAACGTGTGGGCGTAACATAAAAGTGTCTTCCTGCTCTTCTGTTGTATTTGGTGTTTATCTAAGGCAACCACAAACAACAACCGCTTCGAAAAATTGTTTTGTGACTTCAGTGGCAACTCTTAGCTGCTGGAAAGTCACTTTGTGGTTTCAGACCTGGCACAGCCATCACTCTCTCTGTCCCATCTCAAGCATTTGAATGGACTGCGTGCTGGGAATTAATAGTGAATGTTGGGGGTGATGTTGGTTTCTAAGTTGCTGATATCCTTTGGGTTTAAGCGAAAACCTGGACGCGGGGTTCAAACACAGTATTAAGCTGTTACTAACATTTGTAGAGTGCTGGTTGTCTTTTTTTGCTGTGATGAAGAAAAATGCGCAGTTTCAGTGAAGTTTGGCCATGACAGCTGGGCATTTTGCTGGGTGTTGAAATCATAGAAAAACAGACTGCTTCAGAAAACACACGTGCATTAAAAATAGATGTTTAGATTATGAACTGTCAAAGTGTGGCTTAGAGTGTAGTCCTACCATTTTGATTGTTTTCTGCGTAGGATGCTGATTTAGACCATAAACTTTCTTTATGTTGATGAGCAAGCTTCTGTGTTTGAGTTATGCATTTGGCTTGCACGCAGCATTTTTCCATTTTCAGTGCTGCAAATAATATTGACTGGTCTCAGCTGGAGAAGCAGTATGAGATCTGCTCTTCATAAGTGGGAGCCTGCTACTAAACAGGCCCATCAACAGTTCAGGTTTCTTTTCCATGGGCTTCAGCATATTCCTCATCCCTACATGAAACATTCACCTGGGACATGCCCTGGGAAAATGAGCTTTTTTTCAGTATGGATATAGCAGCTGTGTCTTACTAAGGTCACTAAATTAAATTATTAGTGAGGAAATAATAGTTTGTTTCAGAAGTAACCTGTTAGTTTTCAGTGAGAATCTGGGCACAGGGTTCAAAGGTGAAGATGACCAGATACCTGTGAGCTTCAGCATTGGGGGTGGCAATGACTTTAGAGCCATTTTGAACTAAAACTCTAGTCTAGATAGTTGATCATTGACTTACTGTTAATAAGACATCTTACAAAAACATCTTTCCATTTGTCTCAAGTGTGACCCAAAAGCAGAAGATTTCGGGCATGACTTTATTCTCTTTCGAGGCTCTGGCTTCAATTCTTCTCTGGCAGAGCAAGTCACACTCAGGTCTCTCAGATCACTTCACAAACACTTTACGAGAGCCATTTGGACGAGATAATGTAATTCTTGTTCTCATCTGAGAGTCTGAAGTACTGAGATAGCGTTCAAATGACCTATCCAAAATACACAGTAAATTAGCATAAGAAATGAGACAGGGAAACAAATTATTTGCTCTAGTCACAAGATTAAATTGCTATTCCCTAACTCACTGCAACTCTTAAGAAATTCATGGGCCATTCCTCTTGCAGTAACTTGAAAAGGGCAGACATGCATTTTATGCTTCCTTTTAATGTAAGGGGTATTAAATATGCATTGTAGCTCAGTTACCTTAGATAACTGAGCATAAGTTCCACTTGAAATTCTGTTCCCAAATGTAGCAGCTGAATATTATTTCTTTTGTTTCCTACTTTTTGGAGAGGTTGGAGGTTTTTTTGCTTTTGTTTTTAGAGAAGAATCATTAGCATTCCTTAGAAACTCATTAAAATGCTTCCCTTTTGGCTTATTCTCCTAATTTATTAATACCACAAATAACTTTTCTTTGGTGACCCACTTTCATAGGTATCTGAACATCTAGCAAAATTGTAACTCATCAAGAAGGCAGTGTAGACTAATAAATAGCATCTCCAGACAGAGAGGAAAATAAAGACACTTCTTTCTTTGACACACAGAGTTCTACACACTACACATACAGAAAATATTGCTCTATTTCACAGCTTACTTGACACCTTTAGAGCAAAAGTAAGCACTTTATTGATTGCGTGATTGATTTAAAGGTCGGAATTTAGGACTCCATCTATTCTTCTGGCTGAATTCAATTTTTACCCTACATCCACAGTGAAGAAGCTGCTCTTTGCATAAATACAAATTGAAATATTGGTTTGTGCAAGTGTTCAAACAAATAGGCTTTTTCTTACAGCTCCCACGGCAGCCTCCCAGCTCTGTTAGCAAAAGCATTGGGGTTCGACTAAGATACCGCTTTTTATTGAACTGCCATACCTGCTTTGTGACAAGTACAGATTTGCTTAGAAAGAGAGGATACCCATTGATTTAATGAGGATGATGGTCAACAGGCCACTGGAAGTGGTAGGGCTTGTACAAGATTCTTAAGTCAGGCAGAGGTCAACTGGTGTAGAATTATACCCTTGTTTTCTTACTCTGTTATGTCAAAAGATACAGAGGTTGCTTTTTGTGAACTGAAGCTATACAGACAGACTTATCTCAAAGGGTGATTAATCACCTTGCATCCTGCAGATGCTCAGACACTGGTCATGTTTTAAGGGCAATTTGCTCTGAGAGTGCAATCTGTGGTTGTCCCAGCCCAAGGATGCTTGGCATGGTTGCCTTCTCTCCAAAGTCTGTCAGAAAGCAACCCCCTAACAGGACAGCATAAAGCTTATTTGGTGACTTCTGACGAAGCTTTGTTTTCCTTTTCAGTAAGTGTGGACATCTGTGTAAGTGTGAGAGCATCATGGTGGCATTTAAAGGAGTGTGGACACAGCCCTTCTGGAAAGCTGTTTCGGCAGAATTTTTGGCCATGCTCATTTTCGTCCTCCTCAGCCTTGGCTCCACGATTAACTGGGGTGGAGCAGAGAACCCCCTGCCTGTAGACATGGTCCTCATCTCCCTCTGCTTTGGGCTCAGCATTGCAACCATGGTGCAGTGCTTTGGACACATCAGCGGGGGCCACATTAACCCTGCTGTGACCGTGGCCATGGTCTGCACGAGGAAGATCAGCCTCGCCAAGTCAGTCTTCTACATTCTTGCCCAGTGCCTGGGAGCCATCGTGGGCGCAGGCATCCTTTACCTTGTCACACCACCAAGTGTGGTGGGAGGCCTGGGAGTCACTGCGGTAATCACTTCTCCTCCAGCTCTTGAACTTAAACTAGCCTAGAGCCCAGGAAAATATAATCAGTGTCACGCAGAATAAAAAGAGCTCAAGTAGAGATTTCAAGAGCTTGCTGGTTTATTTACAACATCTAGAGCGGGCTTAAAGCTCTCCCTAGGTTTGGTTTACACAGTGTAATGATATCTATAGCTGTTCTTTTTATAGAAGTTCTCTTTCTTAGAACTTCCCCAAATCTGATGACAGCAGGTAATGTTAATATATATATACAAAATAATATATGCATGAGGTGCCATTTTTATATGGGCTTGGGAGGGGGAAATTAATTCTGTGCCATTATGTTGGGGTTTGAAAAAACATCAATTTAAAATGACATACTTTTGAAATAGATTGTGGCTTAGATTTCAGCTTTGTTCTGAACTAACAAGGAATACCATCAGTTAGCCCTGTTGCAGCACTTATTAAAAATGCACTTGAGCTGCACACTGCTTAATTTTTAATTGAAATTTAAATTAATTAAGTCAAGGCTAATTAATGAATTTATAATTGAATAGTAAATTACAGTGCTCCCAAGAAAAAAATATGGTGACGGGGAAGTGCAGCATTTGCAAATCCCTGTATAAAAATAAACTATACTTCTGCAGTCTAACTTTGAAGTTCTTGTTGGGTGTTACTCTTATGCCTTCTGTTCTCAGTTCAGCAGTAATTTTCCGTGGCTCTCAAAATAAAAATTAAAAAATAAGGAAAAGTAGGGGGAAGCTGTACCTCTAAATTTCATTGTTGTCTTTCACAGTGTACCACTCAGAAATACGTTTCATTGAAATAGAATTAATGTATCTGGTGGTTTTCTCACTGAAAATATCACCTTTTTTTCATCTCCGGTGTTTCTTTCCCTTCTTCCAGGTACACAAGGATCTTTCCGCTGGCCATGGACTCCTGGTGGAATTGATAATTACGTTCCAGCTGGTTTTTACTATTTTTGCCAGCTGTGATTCAAAACGAAGTGATGTCACTGGTTCAGTAGCTTTAGCAATTGGCTTTTCTGTTGCAATTGGACATTTATTTGCTGTAAGTTAATAGCTTCTCTTTAAAAAATAGACCCCATGTTCCTTTATGACTAGTTCAGAAGTTAATGGAAACTTCCATGGCCTCTATAGCTACTCTAGCTATATAGCTGCTATATTCCTTATGGATCCATGCCAAAACCCTTTGGAGTAGCAGGAGGTCCCCTTGGGTAGTGTGTTGCATCACAGATTTTCTGTCTGTTTGTGTGAGAGCTTTGTTAATTTTGTGATAAGTCTCAGGTGACTGACAATACTTGCTGTCAATATTAGAAGCCATGCAAAACCATGGTGTCCCCATAGTATAAGGACTAGCAGAAACTGAATAACTATCTTCAAGACTTTAATAACACGTAACATATTGTCTCTGCTTTAGATCAATTACACCGGTGCCAGTATGAACCCTGCTCGATCATTTGGACCTGCTGTCATTATGGGGAGATGGGAAAACCAATGGGTAACTCTGTTTTCATGCTTCCTTCACCAGAGTGCCAAACAGCTATCAAGATTTGTCATACATCATTTGCTTTTAGTTACCTGCCCCAGTACAACTCATAGGGACCATCACTGAGGAAGTCAGATCCTGACCTGCCATGAGCTTCAGTGTGATTATGCTCCTCACCCAGGACTGTGGGGCTGTGTGCAGGACTCTGGAATAGCATCTTGCTTTTCTGGAGGTGGTAGCTGGAGTCAAAAGGAAACTGTACCAAAAGTTCAATACAAAAAGAGTGATCTGGGGAGACTGAAGGAATTTAACTGCTAGAAAGAAAAATCCTCCGAGGCAGATTGCAAACCCCGCCCGGTCACACTGGTGAGAAGCTGTGGAAGTAATTCTGTTGGCTTCACGTTTCACCTGGTTCTGCGGCAAACTGGGGCAGACGTATGAAATGAGAGCAGAGACCCTCAGTGATCTGGTTCCCGGGGGACAACCTGCCTCAGCAAATGCCTGCAGTGAGAGATGAAGGGGTTGCAGTCTGGTCTTTGCAGACCAGACCAGATGTTAGCTGCTTCAGTTGGAAAGCATCAGCTTAACTAGGAGTATTTGTGCAGGAAAAAAAATTTAATAACAGATTGTGAATGATGCAGCCATTTTCTGTAGCATCCCACTATTCAACCTTTTAAAAACCAATTCACATTTTATAAGGGAGAGATGGATTGCAGCTCTACCTCACCTAATTAAAGACAGGGAAAGCACTTCTAGGGACAGTTACAATGTTAACTGGAAGAGCTGCACATTACAGTGCATATAAGGATTTTCTTGATTTTTAAAGTATTTTAAAGCCCACATTGCTCCCACTGCAGCTAATAACAGAAATAGCATTGTCTTCAGGCCCTGAGGCTCCGTTTCTGCGAACACCATACCATGTGTAACTTTGTTCCCAAGAGTTACCCTATTGAGGCAGATTTACCCAGTTACCAGTGAATGGCTTGTTAATACAAAAAAATGGTGTAGTTTTTCACAAGATTAATTATCCATACTCTGAGGAAGCCTGTAATTTATAACTAAAACTGTAAACAATAAATAAATGTATGATGGACAAATTGTAGGAAAAGCTTAGTTACTGGCCTGGTCACTTGGAAACGTCGTCTTTTCTCCTCCTCTTGTACAATGACATTGGCATGCCATTGACAGAAGCCCATGGGCTCCTGGACCTACTAGTGTTACAGAAGTACTGCCTGTCATGCTGAAATAGATACTTACCCTATGAAGTTGTGTCTCTCAGTTACATTTGCTTATTCAAATTAGTTAAATAGGTAGCTGACTGCTCGTTGGATTCTGTGGGAGCAGAAACCAAATTTGGATTATTCTGGAAATGTGAGTCTGAAATACTGAAGTAAAACTGTACACTAGGGAAGGTTTTGTTTCCTCAAAAGTTCATTGTCACCTTGGGTGAAAATGCAGAGAGAATATCAGTTTTCTGCATTGGTGTTAATTTTGAGCTAGGACAGAACCAATTGTCTCTTTAGTAATTTTACTTTTTGATTAAGTCTCTTCTGAGTGACTGCACTTTCTGAAATTTTTCAGACGGTGTCTGCTTCTGGGACTGATACCTCTTGATGTTCATAGTTACTGCAGAAGTAATGATGTGAGTGGTATGCAGAAAGGCTCTTACTTATACTTACTTCTGTAAAAAACAAGGTCAATGCTTGGTTCTGCTAAACTTCTTATGTCCCAGAAATGAAAGGCCATACAAGGGTCACTCATACCTGTGACCATGCTGCAGGGAAGAGCAAACTGGACAGAGGACCCAAAACTGACCAACAGTATTCTATCCCATATGCATTATACTCAGGATAAAGCTAAGGGATCACAAGGGTCAAGCTCTCTTCTTCCATGGCTGGCATCCTAGGAGGACTCTGTCCATTCTTCTGCCTTCAGTCCAATATGTGTGTTCCTAAATCCGTGCATTCATCTTGCAAGCAGTCCATATATATAGCTGGCAATAAGTGATAAAATTTTACAGGAAGCCCCTTGGAAAGAGGTGGAGTAGTAAAATCTGACAAAATGTTCTCTTTAAAGATGTGGGCCTGCTTCTCAGTCATCTTACCCTGGCTTAGTTTAAAAACAAAGCTATGCCAAAACAACTGTGTGTTGTGTGTGACGAGTCATACCTGACTCCACCAGGATGTGTGGCCTTTTTTTTCTCTCAAGAAAAGTTATAGCTATGGATGATCTAAGTAAGGATGATGAAGAACCTGTACTTTTTTTGCTATTGGACAAAGTAAAAAATAAGTTAAATCTCCCTTAAAGAGGGAAAATAAGCTTATTTCTATTAAGAGAAGGTAAGGCAGCCAGAGAGGATGTGTGTGTCTCTCTGTGGTAGATGTCCATTGCTTTATTGCCACTCAGCTGTTGGCTTGTGAAGACTGATAACCAGACATATAGACTGAAATCTTATCCAGGAATCAGGGAGTTGTTAACTGTACCTCACTGATGTGTCAGCATAGGTTCCTCTTCTCTGGTCTGTGAGGTCCAGTGCCTGACTATTCCCTAAACACTGGCATAAGAGGAATTTTTAAGGGAAAGCTGCAACTATGGATGCAAGGTGGTTTAGATGACTGGATTCAAGGTGACAAGGGAGAATTTCTGAAGGGGATAAAATATATGTGTGAGAGAGAGGGAGACTTTGAGCAGGCAGAAAGGAAAAGTGACAAAGGACTAATGCCATTAACTGCCTAATAGACTGCCTTTTGACCAACTTCGTATGTGACTTTAGAGCAGTCCCTTAATTGCAAAGCTCCAGGTCACTGTCTGTGAAACCTACTGTAGTTACACTTCTCTGCCTCATCAACTGATGTCATAACAGATTTCACCCCAGTTCATGAAAGCCAGGGAACTACAAAACCGTGCATTTCTGGAAAGCAGAGTTGGCTTTAAAGATTGGGCCAGGGTATTTTACTGAAAGTTTTCTGGGTGAAGTCTGTAATTACATTCTTTTCTCTGAAACTCTGGCTTCTTTATTTTTTCTAGAGGTTAATCATAGAATGATTTAGTTTGGCAGGACCTTAAAGATCATTTAGTTCCAACCCCCCTGCATGGGCAGGGACACCTCCCACTAGAGCAGGTTGCTCAAAACCCCGTCCCACCTGCCTTTGAACAGTTCCAGGGAGGGGCCAACCACAACTTCTGTGGGCAGCCCTCACAGTGAAGAATTACTTCCTAATGTCTAACATAAATCTACTCTCTTCCAGTTTAAAGCCATTACCCTTCATTCTATCACTACATGCCCTTGTAAAAGGTCCCTTCCCAGCTTCTCTCTTTCTTAATGCCTGTCTTTTTTCCACCTCTTTTTTTCAGGTATATTGGGTGGGACCAATAATAGGAGCAGTCCTTGCTGGTGCTCTTTATGAGTATGTCTATTGCCCAGACGTTGAACTCAAGCGCCGTTTTAAAGACGTCTTCAGCAAGGCTACCCAGCCTTCCAAAGGGAAGTACATCGAGGTGGACGACAGCAGGAGCCACGTGGAGACCGATGACCTGATCCTGAAGCCTGGCATAGTTCACGTGATCGATATCGACAGGGGTGAGGACAAGAAGGGAAGAGATCCATCCAGCGAAGTGTTGTCTTCTGTATGACTAGCAAGAAGCACTGAAAGCAGAGAGCAGCCTGTTAGCCTGTCCACAGATATCCTTCCACCCATTAAAGAAACAGATCTCCTCTAAACTGAGCATCTACCATTTTTTTACAGGTATGGTGCCGGCAGCTGCATGGTAGTGGTGTCACCAAACCAGATGCCTGCTCAGTTGAAATATTAGGACTTTACTGTAATTAGGATTCCCTGTCTAGTATTCCAAATTAAGAGTTGCTCCTACTGTTCTCATTTTCTTTTTTCTGGAACAATCCCAAAGTCAAACAAAAGAGATTAAAGCATTCTCCTTTAATAAATCAAGCAATAATGAGATGAAGATAGAGATGTTTAACATTCAGATTGACAGTTAAGACGTATCAGGAAATGCCTATAGACATGAAGACCTACTTATCAGATTGTTCTTCTGACACTTAATTGGCTCTTGTCAGCTCCAATTAGAACATCTTATCCATTAGCCATTCTCTGCAAAGTTCAGGGACAGCACCAACACTACCTAAGAGATTTATCCACAGTCAAGGGAAGGAACATTGTATCCACTCACATACACCTTTACTGCCTTGCAAACTACTTGTGAAGAAATGATACTGTAATACATTTTTTAAAAAATTAATTCTATCAACCCATCCAATTTGACTCCTGATTTGCAGTATAAATCCTTCATCTCTTCCTGGAAGTAAATACGCTGAAGTTGAATGTTGAAGTCGATTGTAATAAGGCTGCAAAGCACTTGACTGTACTTCATGATCCCTCTTGTCATTGTCTATCTGGTGAAACATTCTCCTGGGGTTTGACTATTGACTATTTAGTGTTAGCAGACTTTCAAGGTCATGCAAAGAATATAAAGGCTTTCCTGTTACTTAATAACTCAAATAAGACATATCAGAAGAAAAGAGGGCGTATCTGTTTTCAGTGCACTTATTCAAACACACATTTCTGTGCTAATTTATGTAAACTAAAGGTTTAAATTACTTACCTACTTTCTTACAAGATGGTTGGAAGTATAGGGTTTTTAATTTATTAGTAATGTAGAGGGTTTTTAACTTTTAACTTTATTGAAACACTGATTGGGAAATATTTTTTTATAACAGATGATAAAAATTTGACAGCTTCTGGCTTTTTGTTGTAACTGATGCCTAACTGTTTGAACAGGAGCCATGCTTTTTGCTGTGTTCATGTAGTCTTAATTACACCCCTGGCAAAGGATTCTTTATCTGTTGTTAGGAAAAGATGCGAACACTTGCAGGGTTCTTTAGGGGGAAAGGAACATGAAATATGTTCAGTAATTGGTCTTCCCCCTTACTGAAGTATTTTGACAGGCATAATCACCCCAGCAGAACATTTCTGTAAAGCTGTTACTGACTTACTGCTTTTGTTTCTGATCAGTGGCTTTGAGTTTTACAATATGCAGCTGCAGAGCAGTCAGGAGCGTGGTGTTATTGCTGTAATTATACAGTTTTTATTTTTAAGCTGAAAAGCTACTCCTGCCTGTTTAGCAATAAGAGGGGGGGAAAAAGCATTAGTCCCAACTGTGGGCTGTAATAGCCTTGTCTGTTGTTTGACGTACTCTACATGCAATCTTTACCACAGGGAATTGGATGTTTCTAATGAGATAATAAACCACTGCTACCCTCGATCCGTGCACTGTGATCCAAGGGCAATTCTGCTATCCCGACTTGAAGTACTATATAGTCCCAGCACGCTTTGCCATGCTCATTTTCCTAGTTTCACACTTTTCTTGCCTGAAAAACTGTTAGTGTGGTGCAAGCTCCCTGCCTTGAGCATGAGATTGATGACTCCTTTGTGCATTTGCAGTTGGGCTGTGATCTCTCCCTTATTCTACCCAGACAGAGCATGTAGCCCAGGCGGGGGCAGGACAGGGCTTCTTTGGGTGACCCAACAGCAGCCTCACTCCCACCACGTGAGCACTTCTGCCAGACCTTTTGCATCATCACAACAGAGGCTTCCTGTGGGGTCTGGTAAAACAGTTAATACTTGTCCTTATCTGTGCCCCAACATAGTGACAGCATCATGCTTCAAAGGTATGAGCCTGGTTAGGGACCTGCAATGGACAATGTCAAATTACAGATAAGAGGTCCTTCCTACAGAAAGGACTAAGTCTCCTGGGGAAGGGCAACACAGGTACGGTGTTTAGGCTCCTGCATACCTCTGCTCAGATGGATAAATAACATGCTAAAGAGATTCTATGAGAGAGATCAAAACTTGTGGGTTTGGAGGGGTTTTTTTGTCTAGGCATTTGCTCTGGCTGTTTGGTTTTTTCTCTTCAAATGCTGTACTTGTTAAAGGGACACTTTGATTAAACCTTTTGCATGGCTTAAACAGGTAAAGAAAAGAGTAATACACATAGCACTGGTAGATTTTTAAGGAAAGATTTGCCATTTTGTGTTTTAAGACACTCCTTAGACACTTGTGAATTTTGCATGGTACTGTGGTATTTAAATAAGAAGCTGTGACTTTTTTTATGCTTAAGGGCCCTTTACACAAATGGCTTGATGCATGTTTTCCTCCTCCAGCCTAATTCTGCTGCTGAGGTGAGCATGACATGCACATAGCACCAGCCACCTCAGTTAGGAGGACTTTTTCCTTGAAATAATGTCTGTTAATGAAGTGTGGCAACCACTCAGAACCAGTCCCAGGAGAACTCACTCAAAGAGTGAGACAAGATACTGAGGCTTCTGAAAAGACTAGGGGAAAGAAGGGAAGCTAAGATAAAGAGACCACTTCACAGTAAAGGATATTTCCCTACTACTGGACATTAGTAGGAAAGCAAGGTATGCTAGGTCTGCTAGCTTATGGAAGAGTTTGTCATTGACTATGGCAGAAATAATCCTGAGCTTTCTCAGGACCTGATGGCTTCTCTCATGCAATTGGCTGTGTTGTTCCAAAATCAAGAGTCTTTCAGTGAGATACTTATTTCTGGAAGGAGACTCAATTGAGTTGAGTTTTATGACCCACCTTAAAGCAAATCCTTAGGAGTGGCCGTCATCACAGATGGTTCTGCCCCACTGCAGGAGATCAGCATTAATGTAAGGGAACATCCCTCTTCAGCATCCCTTTGGACTTGATTTAGCCTTGGCCTTCAGGGATATGTGCTTCTCTAAGTTGTTTTGCAGTGGTATCATCACTGTGCAACAGTCACATTTGGTTGAATAATACACTAGTGTGACCTTTTTGTGGACTGGAAATACGTCTGCCTTAGTGTGATTTTTAAAACATGTACTTTAATACTGAGATATATGTTCTAAAGGCCTTTAGCTCTAAATTGCACCTCATAACATAACTTGGTGTACTGTTAAAGTATATTTTTTTAGGGTCAGAAATGGTAAATGTCTTTCGTTTATGGTCGTGGATGGTTATCACAGGAAGTCTATCAGGCACGTTATCATTCTGGAATCCTAAAAAAACACATGAATGAGTCTCTCACTCCTCCATGATGGCACAGTTGCTTCCAATGCTGTATTTGCACTTAAACAAACACATTCAAAATATGTAATTACTGGATTTTAGAAGAGAAGGGATGGAAGGAAGCTCAGGGTGGTTACACTGAGGCACACAGATACCTTTTGAGTTGTACAGGCTGTGAGGAATTTATCAGACAAATTCTAACTATTCTCAGGAAAAGAAAATTTAAAAAAAGCCTTTGAGTTGTTGTAAGCCTGTTATTGGGAGCTGTGTATTTCATTCATTCAGTGAAAGCAGGAGCAAGACTCATCTCCCAGTGTTTAGGCATGTCACATGTATTTGCATATGAGCTTTTCAAAATGTGTTTAATTCCTGATTACTGATAACTGTCACACTATTTGCTGAGAAAGCTAGATGGCCTTCAAAGTTCCACCTTTCTAGTACTTGGTGGCAGAGCAGTTGGTGCTCTGTTCTGCAACATTTTATCTGCAGTCTGTGTAACACATTCGGGATATTATACACCACCCAATATCTTTAATATAAATAAAATATGTGAGCATTTACATTGTGAATCTTTCCAACGTGAGAAGTGAAAACACCATGCACAATTTTTTGTATCTCAAATCAACCCATGTATATCTGAGTTTCTGAATAGACATGATGAAAATATAGACTGAACTTTGCTACCCACTTGTATGATCCAAATCACCCAGTTGCAGCCTATAATTTAGAACAAATGAGATAAAGAAAACTATGTAGATGGATTTTTCCACAAGACTTGTTATTGTTGAAATGCTTAGTCACCGTGATATCAGAACTAATGTTAGAGAACTTAAAATTTCCAGATGTAACATTTGGAATAATCTACTGAAAAATACACTATAAAATAATACATGATTACCTGGTTCCCACTTGTATTCTACTGTATCTCACAATACTGTTGGAAATAAATTACTTGTTTAAAAAAAAAAAAAAAAAAGGTGTCTTGTGGTCACTGGAAACATACAATGCTCCTCAGGACTGAAATACAAGGAAAAAGCATGATCCAGGAAATAAAACATACCTAAGAGGAATGTGGTAGTGTGTGAAACTGAGAATGGATGATTTGGTGTGGGAAAATATTTGTCAGTTGAGATGTGCTTGTGAAAGAGATTTACTGCCTTTCTAGGAGTGAGCTAAACTGATTAGATAAAAAAATATACTGGTATATTTACATCACCAGTTTTTGCCAGATGGTTTTAAAACTCATAGGACAAGTGGAAGGCTAAGGTTTTGAGAAGTGATGGAAGTGACTCTGGCATTTCGGAGTTCTTTTGTTAAATCATGACTTGTGAGACCACACTCCCATAAGGAACATCAGCAATAGAAATCGGGTCCTGTAGCACTTACATACCTGGTTGCTTGGCTCCTTGGAGGTAAATTAGGATCCTGAAAATGGTTAATATGAAAACCTGTCACCT
>NW_009970725.1:7071478-7085926 GCF_000747805.2 Chaetura pelagica
TGTTCGGCTCTTGCCTTTAGCTTCTTCATGTCCAAGCTCCTCTCAAAAGACTTAGAGGTGTGTGTGTGTTTGTGTGCGTGTCATATATTTTAATAGACATGTGATCTATACTTTACTGAAAGAGGTTCCCAAGAGAATTTATGCAGAGCTAGTGAGATTATTTGGGGGTCACACACACATTAGGCAGGAGCCACTTTGACATTTTGGAAGATCCACAAGTGGGAATTCAGGTGCGTGGAGAATTAGGAAGGCAAACAAATGGTGAAGTAGCTGTTGCCAGGGTTAAGATGCAGTGGGGCCCTGAGAGGAACAGGAAAGCAAGGAGTGCAGGCAAGGGAGAGCTTTGTAGGGTCCCTCTTACCCAGGGTTTGCTGGCAGTGTGTTATCAATTACAGGATAAAAACCATGGTCCCTGTTGCGTGAGGACATGCACATAAGCTTGTGGGATCACATCTGAGCCACCAGATGGGAGAGGCTGAGCTGTGCCAGGTGAGTGATGTCCTTCCTCTCAGCTTCAGTGGCAACACCAGCCTCAGCAGCAACAACTGCAAACAGCACCTATGGCCCAGTCATCTGCTTAAGGGAACTTAGAGTGTAGATATTCCCAATATCAGCTTTCTTTTGAACCTTCCTTCAGCTACAGATTGTAGTGCATTGCAAGCATTATAAGCTGCTTTATTTATATCAGACTGATAACTGTTATCTTGGGTATTAATTTCTTTTGACCTTTCTTGCCTCATTAGAGAAGCAATTCTTATGAGTACAAAGACTCTGGAATAATCTAGCTAAAGGAAAAGCAATCACAAGGTTATTTTGAATATTATTTGTCTCTCACCTTGCCATGTATGATAGGCAGAAGAAGAGGCTTTCTGTGAATGTACCTGGCAAACAGTGTCCAACTGTCCTTTTCGACTCATGCACAAGCAATGGCCTTCTTATGGTGCTCATGTCTACTTCCCTTTTGATATGAATCTTAATAAAAAGCTCTGGAATTAATAATACATGCAAAAGATTGTATTGATAGACAGTGTGTGAACACACCTGTGTATGAATGATGCAGAGATGGAAAACTTTGCTCAGCCATAAGATTTGCTCCTTTCCAGTGGTGGACAATATCAGTGGGTGAAACTGTGGAAGATCATCTGTCACTTGAGATTGCTGCATGTCTCATTGGGATCCTAATGTCTCAGTTATTCCCACTTAGTTCTGAGCCACATGGCTTTCAGCTTGAAGAGGGGTCACTGCTGTCTCCTACTGCCATGGAGTCAACTAGATTCTGCTTCTCTTCCTCCCAAGATTCATTTGCCATAAGGCTTTTAAAATTTTTTTTCTCCACACTTGAACCATTTAAAAATTCATTACCTTACACATTTTGGAACCTTCTAGCATGAGACATATTTTACTGTTATTCCTGTATACCTTAGGGTTAGCCCCAGTTGATCTGTGGGAATTGCTGGTTTACTTTGGAACAGCAAATCTGGTGGATGAAAAGTTGGGCATGAGCCAGCAATGTGTGTTCATATTCTGGGCTGTATCAAAAGAAGTGTGGCCAACAGATCAATGGGAGGGGATTCTCCCCCTCTGCTCTGCTTTCGTGAGACCCCACCTGGAGTACTGCATCCAGTTCTGGAGTCCTCAGCACAGGAAAGACATGGAGGTGTTGGAGCAAGCCCAGAGGAGGGCCACAAAACTGATAAGAGGTCTGGAGCACCTCTGCTATGAAGACAGGTTGAGAGAGTTGAGGCTGTCCAGCCTGAAGAAGAGAAGATCCCAGGGAGACCTTATAGCAGCCTTCCAGTACCTGAAGGGGCCTACAGGAAAGCTGGGGAGGGACCTTTTAGCAAGGCCTGTGGCAACAGGATAAGGGGTAATGGTTGTAAATGAAAAGAGGGGAGATTTAGACCAGATATAAAAAAGATTATTTTTTTTATTATGACGGTGGTGGGACATTGGAACAGGTTGTCCAGGGAAGTCATCAGTGACCCTTGTCTGAAAACATTCAAGTGATTCTGATCAGCTTGATCTAGTTGGAGATGTTCCTGCTCATAGCAGGAGGGTTGGTCTAGATGACATTTAAAGGTCACTTCCAACCCAAACCATTTTATGATGCTATGATCTAAAGGCACTGGAGATTTATTCATTTTGCTTCAATTCCTTTGATAATTCCAATTATATCTTCATAATTCTGTTCTAGTGCCTCATTATTTCCATTTGCATGGCATCTCAGTGCCTAGCTGTCTAGTGGTCCCATCATCAGACTAGAATGCAGGCTTGTTTTGTTTTATTTTGCTTTATTTCTTGCCTTTCCAGCTGAATAAACTCATCAGAGCTGGAACGAGATTGTTTAATCTCTAGAGCCTCCTTCTCTGAGCTTCTTCAAGCTACTGCCATTTTGGACTCTGGGCCACTTGCTTCAGGCAGCTGCCGAGTTGCCCCAGAGGGGGATATCTCACCTGCCTTAACTTGTCATACCTCTACAGTACCCAGGCTAAATCCTACCTCAGCTTCACAGAAGAGATGAAGTCAGATTGCACCAGACAAACCCAGTCAAAGACAGTTGCAACCAGGTAAGCAGTGTCCCAGCAAAGAAGAATCCGTTTTGAAAAGGTGAGATTTGGTCTTGTGCAAGTCCCTGGGCTCTGATTTGAAGGAAAAACATCAAGAGGGAAACTGAAACAATGGTCAATGAGCCCTGCAAGTTCTGAACATATGCACATGAATATCCAGTAAGAAAAAGCTTAATGCTTCGTGATTAAACATGACAGAGCAGGGACTAAATGAACTCTGGAGATCAGGAAAATGTACATAGATGTTGGACTCTGCTGCTGTTTGCCCACAGGTATCGCTCCAGAGGAACAGCTGCACAGCATCTTCTCAGAGCTGAGTCAGACCAGCTGTGCAGTGCAGGATGCACACAAACACAAATGTTTCAGACACAAGGCTTTTTTTGTTTTCCTCCCTCCTTCCACAACTACCCAGCGTGCTTCAGATTTACTGGAGGCAAACATTGCAAGGGTATAAATGCAGAAGCCTCTCTAGCCTCCAGACTAAAATGTGAGAACAAAGCTTTGTGTCCTCCAACCCTTAAGCTTTGAAAAAATCCAGCAAATACCATGGAGGGAGCTTTAGCAAGAAAAGTCAAAAAGGCCATCTGGAACCCTCTGCATCCTAGTCATTCCTAGAGCTACCCTTAGAGAAGCGTTCCATAGGTTAATTTATCACTGTGTAAATAAAATATCCCCCAACTTCTTTTACCACTAGTATGTCTGAGTAAAAATAAATATCCTTTGGTTGAGTGCAGCTGAAGAGCATCTGAGACTTATATGTAGTAGCTATTGCTATTGTGTCTCAGTAGTGAGGAAAAAATGAAAGCAAAATTTTGTTATTCATTCCCCAGTTAGAAAAATTCCATTGTATGTTTGGTTGGGGATTTTCCTTGCTCTGCAGGATCTGGTGGCACCCTCCTGCACATGGTCTCCATTTGTCTATTTTTCCTGCATAGACAGCTGTCAGTTCAATGAATTTGGGACCCTATGGGGACTGCTGAGGTTTTAACAATGATGCTCCAAGCATCTTAATTTCTGATCCAGATTCTTCATTTTCACCATCTCAAATGGTATTTTTCATAATAAAACACACACAGTTTCCAGGGAATCTATTTCATTATAAACCTATTTTTTTCTTCTGAGCCCTTTTTTATCCATTTTCTCAACATTTTGCCATCATTTAGAATCTACCATTAAAACTCCCTATTTGAGACAATTGCTTAAATAATGTTTATGTTTCTTATATTCCCTTCCATTTGTTTCTCATTTCCAGCATCTGAGGGGCCAGTAGTTTTTTTGTGTAAAGGGAGAAAACTCACACTCTGGCAGTTACATATGGCATAGCTAGAGCCTCAGGTACTGGAAGGAGCCTGCAAAGTTGTTATACCCCTGCAAACCCAAACTTTAGTCCACAGTGAAACATCTCATAGGTTTCAGAGTGAACTGGGAAATGTGTGACCCTAACAACATGAGGTGAAAACCTAGATACTATATTCCAGTTTTCCATTCAGAAGATAGGAAATCCACATCATATCCCTCGGCCCTGGACTGAGCCCCAGATTACTACTACTGAGCCAAACAGTTCTAGGAAATAGTTAAAACTATGTTTACAATTACATTTTATCTATCTATCTATCTATCTATCTATCTATCTATCTATTTCTCTCTCAAATATTTACATTTATATAGATGCATCTATTTTATACATAATATGGATTTTATCTATCTATCTATATATAAATAATACATGTATTACAAATGGTTAAGCAATCTGGAAGTGCTCAGGTTAACCCACAGATTTAATAGTGAGCTCTAACTGGGAAGATAACACAGGCAACCTGATTTCCATTCTTCTTCTCTGAACATTGGTATTTTCTCTCTTATGAATGTTGACATTTGTCTAGCCAATATGAAATGCTTATTCTGCAGATAAATCTGAAAAGAGGAGACCTTGTCTGTTCTCATGGTTATTACACAGACAGCACTTTTCTGTGGTTTGATTTAACATGAACCTACAAATGCATTCTGTAAGTATCAAATAATTTCACCTGCACTGAGTAAACTTAGCACAACTTGCTTTTGCTGAAAGATACAGTTTTCACTTCTCTTCCCTGCTTTGTACCTTTTTGAAGGCAAATCAAGTCAGGAAGTCCTGAAGATCAGTCAGTTCTTTTTCCACCATGGCTGCAGGCTCTATCACATCCTTTCTTCCTTTTCTGAACTACCTAGTACAGATTCTTCTTGGTTATGTTTTTGTTCTCTTTTTTTGTATGTGTATGGAACCTTCTGTCTGCTTGGAGCACCTCTAGTGATGATTATCAAAGAATGAATCATAGAATCATCAAATCATTTTGGCTGGAAAAGACCTTTAAGATTATCAAGTCCAACCATTAACCCAGCACTACCAAGTCCACCATTAAATCACATCCCTAAGCACCACATCTGCACATCTTTTAAATACCTCCAGAAATGGTGACTCAGCCACATCCCTGGGCAGTCTGTTCCAGTACCAGAAACCCTTTGGGTGAAGAAATTTTCCCTGATATCCTGTCTAAAATTGCCCTGGTGCAACTTGAGGCCATTGCTCTTGTCCTATCAGTTGTTACCTGAGAGAAGAGACCAACCCTCACCTCACTACAACCTCCTTTCAGGTAGTTGCAGAGAGCGATAAGGTCTTCCCTCAGGTTCCTGTTCTCCAGCCTAAACAACCCCAGTTCCCTCAAACACTCCTCATAAGACTTGTTCTGCAGACTCTTCACCAGCTTCATTGCCCTTCTCTGGACACACTCCACCACTTCAATGTCCAATGTTCAATGTTTTATAGTGGGGCGCCCAGAACTGAACACAGTACTTGAGGTGCAGCCTCACCAGTGCTGAGCACAAGGGGAAAATTATTTCCCTACTCCTGCTGGCCACATTATTTCTGATACAAGCCAGGATGCTGTTGGCCTTCTTGATCAGCTGGGCACACAGCTGGCTCATGTTCAGCCAGCATAATACATTGACAAAAATCACTACAAGGATATTTTAAATTCCTTTTTTTTACAAACCAAACTTTACTAGTGAGGTAGATGCCTAAGAGGCATCTGTCTAACCCAGGCACGGTGATTTCTGTAGTTCAGCTATTTTACTTCAACAGATCTACACAGGAACCTAAAGGAAGGGTGGTGCCAAAAGTACAATTTTGATCACACATATCTACACTGTGATTGTGCCTCTCCTGTCTCACTTTAGTGGCAGTAACGGGACTGCAAAAACCTGCTCAGTCACAGGTTTTTGGTCAATGAGAACAATCTCCATTCTCCTTGCTCAATACTGCCATCTGTCCTGACTTGGAAAGGCTGCAGTGGGTGGTTTGCTATTATTGAGCTGTTCCAGACGCACAAATTTGAGTTTGGGGTTGAAAGGGATCATTACTGAGTACTTGGGGACATACAGCTGTTGTTACACAGGGGGAAGGGAAGATTCTTCTTGGTTTGGTTACGTTTGTGCTGTCTATTTGGTAAAAATAAGACAAGACCAGATTTGCAGTAACATTGGGAAAGCTTTACAATAACTGGTGTGCCAAATCCAAAATACTACCAGTTGTGCAATAGGACTCAGAATCACAATATTCTATTTTTAAAGGTCACATGAGTTTTAATTTTAAAATATTTTGGTTTTCTGTGTTTTTTTAAACCTCATGATCATCTGTTACAACTGTGAGAGCTGGAAACGTCACGCTCTGAGGCTCCAGGGTTTAAAGAATACACCCATGCTGTTCATGAAACAATTTGCAAGTAGCAACGATGTTACACACTTGCACTAGCCCTTTTTTTTAAATGGTGATGTTTTGTAAAAATTGAAGCAGGGAAAATACCTCCCACTGGGAATAACTTTGAGATTAAATGCTGTTGGGACATCAAGGTGGTTATTCCTCTTACAGCAGTGCAGGGGAGCTCAAAAAAAACTCTGAACAGGGCTGTATCCGTTGATACCAGAGGTCTTGGACTGCATGATAGTAGGTGGCCTCAGGTGTCTTGGAAACTGCTCAGACAATGTTTAAGATTGATTGCCAGAGATGCTGCAATACTGGTGGTGGTGTACACACTGCAATGTGACCTTGCTGGCATAAATTCAATAAGAGTATGTGAAAACTGTTTGTATTAAAAATAAAATTTGTTTTAAATATAGATAGTGAAAATAAGAGCATGGAAGTAAGCTACTCAGAAGACATTTCACAGCAAGAAATATCTCACATTAAGTGTTTCACATTAGGAATTGCACTATATTTCAGTACTTTTTTCTTCAATTTAACACCTTAAGGAGTGCCTCAGAACATTCCTTACATGACCCTCAAAGCTTTTGTCAAAATCCAGTTGCAAGCCAATCTCATAAGGGAGGCAGTAGTTTATGTTGCTAATTAGTAGGGCCAGTTCAAAGATGAGCTCACAGTCCCAGAGGCAGCAATAAATTGTACCAATCTCTATTAAGAAATAAGATACCTTATTTTCTGCTGGATACCACCTACTCACTTAAACTAATACAAGGAAACAAAGTTGTAATGTTGTGCTGTGAGGGCAAATCAATACCTGGTCAAGTGACACCAAAATAAACTATTCAAATGACAAGATTATATGCTCTAAATCATTGTTACCAGAACTGAGGTTAGTCAATTGAAGTGTGCTCCATAAAGCAGCTGAGTTCTTTGGAAGAAGCAAACCTCTTGAAGCTAGATGGCTCTGGACCCAAAGGTCTGCAAGTCCTTCTCCCTATCATTGACTGAGGCAAAGGCTGTGGCATCTTGAGAAGAAATTGTCAACGTGTGTTTTCAATGACTGACCTTCTCTCAAGCATAGGCACAGTCTATGTTCACCAGCATGAGTTTCTAGCAACTGGTTTTAAGCCATTTCTCATTGTGTAGGCACTTGCTGTGCCAAAGATTGAAATAGTTCTGGTGTTCACAGGAGTGAAAATCACTACTAAAGGACTTCAGCATATAGCTTAACATATTTGCAGAGATCTGGTGGGAGTATATTTGGGTATCACTGTCCTGTTCCTTCACTTTGCTCCAGATTACCCATCTCCCACATAACATGGAAAAGAGCAAGTGCTCCTCAATGGAAAGCAACTTTGGCTATGCTATCTATGGCAATTATTTGTGCCAAGCTGTGAGAGTTTGCACTGACACGTCTGAAGACGTGTGATCAGTCCTTACAGCTTTGCTCAGGACATAGCAAAGGAACAACATGCCAGTGATGTCCAATAACTCTTAAGACTCTTCTTCAAGAGGGTGCCTGACCATTCCCACAATCAGTTGGATAGAAAAACAACACGCAGCGTGTGCTAAGAGCATGCAATGTCTGCAAGCAGTAAGTGTTATCCAAGTGTTTTTAGGGGCATCCTGGTATAGAACACTGGTGCTATAATATTTGAAAGTAGATAGTTTCGTGTTGTTGACAACAACCAGGCTGACAACAGTATACAGGAGCTGTGGTATTTCTAGCAATCAGAGATGTGGTAACAGCTTGTCCACTTATTTAGGAAAGCTGTGCTTTTTCTCCTTGACATAGTTGTTTATCACATTTTATTACATGCAATTCTGTGTCAGCAGGTCAGATTATAATTATTAGGAGTTAGCCATAGTGTGATAACCTGAAGTCAGGGCTTCATTATGCTAGGAGGTGTGGAGGTGTAACAAAGAATGATTTCTGGCCCAGAAGCATGGCACTCAGACTAGAAGGCTGTAGCCTAGAAAGGTGATAAAACAAACAGCCCTGGGGAGTGGAGGGAACACAAAAGAGTGCAGAGGCAGCCAGGAAAACAAGGATCACATCAAACCAAGTGTGAGCTGCAGGACATTCTCTTCAAGTTTCTGAAATGCCTCACTGATACAAGAAATCTTCGAATAAACTTTTACTGTAAGTTCAATGTGTATGTTACAGACACACACAAGAATATCTTATGTTTCCAGACTTTTTAAAAAAGGGAAGGGAATGACACAGAATATATTTGGGCTTTCAGTTACAACAAATAGCTACCCTTTCTCATTATGCTAAGTGCCACCTGAATACATAGGTAATTCACCCTTAATGTCTACCCAGTATATTTATCAAAGTCACTAAGTGAAGAAAAAAACACCGAGTACATCCAAGGTACCCCTCTGTCAGGGACAGGGTGTTTCCCACAGTTCCTGCATTCATACTTCTCCACTCTACCTGCAAAAGGATATTTTTGTCCTTGCTCTGAAAGTCAGGAATAGATTTGTAGAAGCCTCTGCTTATTACTGTTTTGAAATACCCACTTTCTATTGAGATAGTTTCTCTCTACCCAGTAAGTTTATGACCTTAAAATATTGTGGGGTTTTGTTAATATGATTCTAACCAAAGAACACCTGCTGTTCTTGATTGACATGTTGATCCCTTCAGCTCATTCATCATTTTTCTTCTTTTTGTCCATGCTCCTGACACTGGTATTGTCAGATTCTTTTTAGCAATATAAAGGCTGGGAGTACTTGCAAAAATGCTTCTGGAGCAGCTTCTGTGTTATATTCTGAGAGATCTACATCTCTTCATCCCAAGATAGAATGTCTTTGGACCTACTTGCTCTCTTCTGCTCATTTACTGCAGTACACACTCTCCAAAGCACCTCTACATGTTCCCTGGTTGTAATACACTAAGCCTGAGAATTTATAGATTTGTTAAAACTGCGGACAGAAATATTAACTTGAAGTGCAACATTTCCGCAAGCTTTGAAACTTTCACTTAAAAGCAATGCAAAGGAAGACTGTAAGGACGTGAGGCAGGGTGAGGTGGGAGAAGCCAGTAGACAAACAAATGTTTGTGGATCTTAATAGAGAGCCTCCTCTTTCTTCAGTCCACAAACGCTGTACACTCTCAGAGGGGAAGCAACTGGCACTTCTCTCATTCCTGGGAGAGATTTACTGGGCTACTTTGAAGCTGCAGCTGCACTGTGCCCTCTTATGGCAACACCAGTTGCTTTCTCTCAGTTTCGCACAATGATGTTGTAAAGGGAGGTGGAGATTGCTTTGATTTGTTGGTTGTTGTTCTTTTTTTTTTTTTCTTCTTTTCTCTGAAAAAGACAAGTGAGAAGAAAGTACTAACTCTGTATGCTGGGTGATGTTTAGAAACTAGGCTTGAAGCCTCATGTCCAAGAGCATCAAGCAGTGCCCCATCTGTCAAAGAAGATGAAATAATGAACAAAACTAAGAGAAGACAAATGTTATCAGATTTAGCCCTTGCTGATGACATGTATGGCTTTGTAAGGCCATATGTAAAGTGAAAGACTATTGTTGGTGAAAGACACTGCATTTAACATCAGGTTAGTTGTCTGAAAGTTTTTGTGCCAGCTTCATTGCAAGCCAAGCTCTGCATATATTCCTCCGTATTGCCACAGCATTTCCAGTAAGAGAATGACTAAAGTATTGTCATTATTTTGTAAATGTTTTATCATTAGACCTCTTTTGATTATTGTGTTCCCATGACTTCTTCTCCCTCTACTTCTGGTACCTTGTTCTCCTCTAATGTTTTGCCTTGTTACTTCTCACACCTCTCCCCTTCTCCAGCTTGGAGCTCCTTGTTCCAGTGCAGCACTCTCACAGCTTGCCTGCATTCCCAGAAGAACGATCCTTGTCTGCTCACAGAGGATGCCCCAGTCTCATGGTATATTTCAACCCACAAAGTCACAGTTGGAGCACTCTCAGATTCATACAGATCATCCTTTCATATCAGAACAGCCACACCATTCTTGCTTATTTGATACTTCCCCTCTGCTCATCAAGTGTTTAAGAGTACACAGAAATCCTTGAGAGCTCAAGGCAAGAGATGTGACTGTGGCACTAGTGCCTTTTATTACAGTAGCTTGGCACTGTCAAATAAAAGAGGCATGGGGCAAACTCTACTTTTCCCCAGTTTCCTGACCAGCCTTGGAGATCCAATATATTCCTATCACTTCAAGTTTCCAGTTCCAAATGTGATCTAAACTCATGGTCATGAGGGAAATAAATGTATTTCCCTGCTGGGCTCCTGGCTTCTCCATCAGAACAGAAGCTGGCACCACATGGTGGTACATGCCAGTCCTCGCAGATGACATTGCATGCTCTGAGCACAGACTATTCCTGGGATGACCTGTTGTCCTGGGGTGCAGGTTCATAATGGTGCCCAGAAGCCATAACATGCACACCCTGATAGTTCTGACTGCAATGTATTTGTGTTTGTACTTTCCCTCTGGCTCAGTGCCTTTTATTTTTACTTCAGTGTGCCCATTCACTTTAACATTAAAAAAAAAGCAGCCCACAACAAATAAGAAAACAGTCAAAATGTTTTTTCTGTCAATACAGCAGCTTCTGCTGCAGCCCATTCTGCTTCAGTTCATCTTCCTAAAATCTGTCTTTCATTATGATAATATAATAACCAGGCAGTTCCAGTATCTCTGCTAAGACTCGTAATAAAGTGGTCTTTAGAAACTAGAAACCAGTCTGCAGTCTTCCTTTGGATTTCAACTGTACCAGAACTCATTGGAATGGTGCTAAAAGCCTATAATAAAGCTATCTGAAAAGTCACAATTATCTTAACCCTACTTACCTTTGAAATGAGAGCAAGGTGATGCTATCTAGAGCTACACCATTTCTGCCCAGTACATTGCCCATTTCAATGACCTTTGAATGATTCTTTTGTTCTTTCTATTTGAAGATTTAACAGGAATTTTGTAATTAAGTCAGCTTCCAACACCAATTACAGTTTTCTGTGTTGTAAGAAACACTTTATCTGGTAGACAGAGAGTAAGGGTGTCAGAATCTGGCCCTTCTTATTAATCTGCACAGAAGCAGTTGAGACTTTCACTGTTCAGCATCACTCCCTTGGTGCACGCTTGTTTATTCTTCAACCCTCACATTTATTTTACTGTTTACAATGCAGTTTGTGCTGTGGAGGATATTGCTGGTGGGGAAGCTTTAGGAGGGACAGAAAGGTTTCTGTGCCTTTGAGATGTTCATCCACATACCCCCAGCTTGAAGCACAGCAAACAAATGCTTCATTTAATTGGGAACACAGACCAGGAAAGGATCTTGTGGGCTACAGGGCCCAGTCTTTTACTGTCTCTGGTAACTATAAAACATAATGCTTTCTACTCATCACACCAACCTTTCTTAGTGTTAAGTGGCTTTTCTACACCTGCTCTAATTGGAAGGTTGCTCCAGAGCTTACAGCTCTCAAAGCGAGAAAACGTCTCTTATTTCCAGACCGAATTTATTCCTGGCTAGTTTACACTGACCTGTTCTATACCTTAGTTATGTATGCAGAGTCTTGCATCTGGGGAAGAACAACCCCATGTACTAGTACAGGCTGGGGGCTGATCTGCTGGAACGCAGTGTAGGAGAAAGGGACCTGGAGGTCCTGGTGGACAGGAGGATGACCATGAGCCAGCAATGTGCCCTTGTGGCTAAGAAGGCCAATGGCATCCTGGGGTGCATTAGAAAGAGTGTAGTTAGTTGTTCAAGAGAGGTTCTCCTTCCCCTCTATTCTGCCTTGGTGAAGCCATATGTGGAATATTGTGTCCAGTTCTGGTCCCTTCAGTTCAGGAGGGACAGGGAACTGCTTGAAAGAGTCCAGCGCAGAGCCACAAAGATGATGAAGGGAGTGGAACATCTCCCTTATGGGGAAAGGCTGAGGGAGCTGGGTCTCTTTAGCTTGGAAGAGACTGAGGGGCAACCTCACCAATGTTTACAAATATGTAAAGGGTGAGTGTCAGGATGATGGAGCCAGGCTTTTTTCAGTGATGTCTAGTGATAGGACAAGGGGTGATGGATGCAAACTGGAGCATAGGAGGTTCCATGTGAATATCAGGAAGAACATCTTTACTGTGAGAATGACAGAGCACTGGGACAGGCTGCCCAGAGAGGTTGTGGAGTCTCCTTCCCTGAAGACATTCAAAACCCGCCTGGACACGTTCCTGTGTGATGTGCTCTGGGTGACCCTGCTCTGGCAGGGGGGGTGGACTAGATAATCTTTCGAGGTCCCTTCCAACCCCTAAGATTCTGTGATTGGTTTACAATACTTCTGCCTTCTGTTTCATTGTACCTTCCCCACACTGCTCAGTGAAAGACCTTCTGCATTTTTGGGCCCTCCTCAGTTGCCTTTCCCACACCCTACTGGTACAGCTGCTGCCTGAGGGAGGGCATCATTCAAGCATTAAGCACAGCCCTTCACCCCTCTCCTTCCCTGGGGTCAGACCTGTGTGACAACCACTGTTGACCCCAGTGACAGAAAGGAACAAGCTGTGTCTCAGCCAGGAAGCTTCTCACCCTGTTCTTGCCTGTGCTGCCAGCAGCTCTTTGTGAGCATTTACTAGTTTCCCAGCATTCTCCCCTTCTAGTTTAAACACATGTAGATGGTGTGAACACTCTTACTTGAGTCATTAACTTCAGGCTTCTGGTTTTCTTCCTTAGCTTCCCCTCCAGCAGTCCCAAAAATAAAAGGATGAATCCAAAAAGGATAAAAACAATATAGACCTGTGCAAGAAACAGCAAAAACTCTTGCTCAGATGAGTGCCAATAGCTGCCAATTCTACTCTCTTAATTTTTGCTTTCAAGGCTGGGAAACTCTCCATATATCTGCAGGGATATAAATGAGCTGATACTGGATAACACTCAAATGAATGTGTTCTGTGAGAGTTGAAGTATATTTTACAGAATATGAGTACATAGTCTACTAAAGGAGTTCATCCAAAATTGAAACCAAGCATCTCTCTCCTCTTAACACTATCATGGAGAAAACCATCCATTGCAATTCTCCCCAGTTTAAGCAGCAGAAATTGAGGGATAAATGGTGCTTGAATATATACCAAGGTGGATGGTACACAGTGAGGATACGTGGGCATTGCAGTTGTTGCTGTGTTGGCTCCACTTCCTCAGCCCACACAGCACCGACAAGTTCCCAGGGATCTCCTTCTTTGTGTCAATATCCACAGAGCACTCTTCTCTCTTTGAAACATCATGGTTGTTCAGAGTCCTGATGTCTCCCATAATCAAACCTGTGTGATGGGATGATGCCTCACAAACTTCACCAAATTTTGCAGATAAACAATGATTTATTTATTTTTTTTTCTGTTTTTACCAGAAGCAGTGTCTGGGCTTTCACAGAGGCTAGAGCTTGCTTCTCTGTGTTGTGTTCCGCTTGTGGATGCTCATTTTAAGCAAGGATCTGCTTTCCCCCAAAGACATACTGCTGTGAAAATCGTATTATAATGGATCTGTGTACATTCATGATACTGGCTCTGATAATTTATCTGAGGTTATCAACGATTTTTCTCTCTTTCAGTAATGAATTCTATGGATTTGAGTACACCTAGAAAGCTAAATGGCATCTGCAATCCCACGGTGATAGAAAGTGGAAATCCAAACACTTATTTCAGTACAGGAAATTATGTCTTAATTTTGTAGAGGTGAGAAAGGTGGGAGGGAAGGAGAGAGGGAAGGCAGGAAGGCATGAAGGTGTAAAGGCTGGAGGGAAGGTGGAAGGGAAGCAGGGAAGGCAGGCAGTAAGGGAAGGCAGGAAGGCAGGCAGGAAGGCAGGAAGGGAAGGGAAGGGAAGACATCATATTTCAGAAGGATTTTCAAAAAGTGTCTGAATTTTTCTAGATTTCTAAATTTATTCAACATTAAGATGATTTCTGAGATAAGAGGAAAATACCGTGCTATAATGGACAGAGAAATCTAATTATGGCCACAGTGCAAAGCTGTGGAATGTATAGTAACTTATTTTATGGAAGTAGTGGGATTTTAGGCAAGGGTGGATTGTTATTTTTAAGTTCTGGAACTATCCTTAAGCAAGTTTTTTGATTTCTACCACAAACTAGGAATCCTATAATAATCTACGAGCCATCACAGCAGATGTTTGTAAGATGT